>NC_056744.1:1130098710-1130466210 GCF_019279795.1 Protopterus annectens | reverse complement strand
TCCCAGAAACAAACCCATGTGGTGGTACCATATTATCAACAAGCTTTACAATAAAAGGAAGAGAATTTTGACCAAAAGTCAGAAAAGGAATTCTGAGAATGATAAGAGTCCTCATTACTTAAATAAACAAAAAACTCTGGTGCTCAATAAAATTTACCTAAGCCAAATTTGAGGCTAAAATAGTCACCTAAGCCAAGCAGAATCACAATACCTTTTTAGTTCTGTTCAAAATCACAGCACAGTGGAGGGAGCGTGGCCTAATGGTTAAGGTGTTTGCCTTGCAAACACAAGGTGCAGGGTTTGAGGCTCACAAGGGATAATTGGCTAGGCTTAAAATGGCTCGCAAGGGCAGTTAGCTTAGTACTAACCTATGAACAATGAGCTGTGCTGATTGTGAATTATGCTACCTACACTGAGGCAGTATGTGTATAGATAACTTGCTGGCCAATAAACTCAGCTCAAGCTTTACCCCTCTCTTCCATCTATCTATTCTACAAGATATACCTGAAACTGACTCACCTACAGCTATCACACAAGATCAAGTCCTGAAAGCACTATCAAAGGCTACAAATACTGCAATGACTGTCCTGACAATATCCCTGGATGCATCTTGAATAGCATGAAGCGCATTTCTGCCACGCCCTAACACTGTTCAACATCAGCCTCCATACAGCTTATGTGCCAAGTGAATGGAGAACAGCTACAGTCATTTCCCTGCACATGGGAGGACTTACCAGAGGCCCAGGCAATTACAGACCCATAAGTCTGATCAGCCTTGTATGCAAAGCCATGGAAAGACTTATCATAATTAATAAGGATATAGGGAACATCCAAACACTGCACCTGTCTCAGTTTGGATTTGTCATATCTGGTGGACTTCTTTGAAAAGCTCACCAAAGCAATGGAATAAGGTAAAACAGTGCACTACATAGATTGATATGGCTAAGGCTTTTGACACAATCCCTCACTCAGGCATAGTAGAAAAGCCAAATAAACTTGGAATAAATCCCTAGATCACCCACTGGATTGAACATTAGCTCACAGGAAGGACACAGGAGATCAAAATAGGGGAATCTACCTCAACAAAGAGACCAGTCACCAGTGGAGTCCCCCCAGGGTTTGATGCTTGGACCTTTTCTGTTCGGCATCTACTTCTCAGTAGCAAAAGACAATATCAAAGGGTTCTGCTTGACTAAGTTTGCAGATGACTGCAAGCTGGGAGCGGTTATTTAATCCTTAAATAAAGTAGGCATCCTGCAGAAAGGTTTGCCCCAAAAAATTAACTGGTGTTGGAAATATGGACTGAAATTAAATACCATTTTTATATCTTCTGGAAGGTCATCTACCCTGGTGAACAACCACATTGCCAATACATCTCTGAGAGTTGACCCAGTTACATACCTCTCAACCTCTAAGCACAAAAAATCTGGATGGAAGCAGAAATAATGGGGGGACCAAAGCCCAAAAATAGGGACAAATATTAAATATTGCTCCTTTAAACTTTGAAAGTTGCTGGAATGACCAATTTTGTAATATTTTATATTTTCTGAAGGATATGAAGTCTGGAACTCAAACTTCTGTCATTACTTAGTATTATTCAGTGACTTCAGTCCTCTGTGATTTGTGAAAAAAAAAATTATGAAGAACAGAGGAAAAAATCTGGCCATTCAGCAAAAATCTGGACAGTTGAGAGGTATGCCCAGTTATTCAGGATTTAATAACTTTTGTTCAGTATGTGTCCACTGCCATAAGAACGTCATTTGATATTGCAAAGGTTATAAACAAAGGGATTGTATCCAGTTCTAGAGATGTCATTATCCCCCTTTAGTCAGCCCTTATTAGGCCAAGCCACCAAGCATTGAGCATAATGCCCCCCTTGAGATGCATCTTTCCAGACACATACAAGAAATGGAAAAATTGGTTTCAAATTTTCAATAGTATCAAAGCTTCAGATTTTCTTTCTGAGGCTAAAAATCACCCTACCAATGACTGACTAAATATTTTGCCTCTGACATTGTTCTTGAAAGCCTTGATAATTAACCGGGCTGTTCTCAGGGAGTCTAGTACAGCCAGTGACTTAACTAGATGTAAGTTCCAGTCCTCTAAGCTTATTATGACACTGTCTGGATAAGTGGCAGTGTAGTCAACATGAGGCTTTAGGACTCTGTAATTAATCTTTGAAAAGTTACAGGGCATCATGTAGCACAAAAAGAAAGTCACACTGGAATAAGCCTGTTGTTACTGAAACAGCTGTCTTTACTTTGGCTTCAGCCATTAGAGGAATCATCTAGTATCCCTTTGTTAGATTTAATGTGGTCAAGAATCTTGCCTTCCACAACCAATATTAATTCATCAACCCTAGGCACTGGGTAGCTTTTAAATTTTGTTTTTTCAGCTTCCTAAAATAATTACAGAATCAAATTTTCCCATCAGGCTTTGGGACTAATCCTATGGGGCTGTTCCATTTCTTTTTGACTCTACTCTCACCACCATCTTAAGCCTTTTTTAATTTCCTCTTGTGCAGCCTTTATCTTTTACTATGATAGTCTGTAATGTTTTAAATTAACTTTTTTTCCTAAGAATGGACTCAGTATAGTGTGGCATCAGGCCTGTTTTTCCAGATAGTTATGAAAATGGTAGCCATTTGAAATGTTGGGACCTGCCAGAGTGAGTCCTGAAACATGGAGACTGAAAGGCTGAAAGAGCAGAGTTACGTATACTGTCTGAGATGCCATTTCTTGGAATATTCCATTGTCTCCACAGTATGGTGATCTCAGAGTTGATATATACAAGTCTGAGGGAGTGGGGGGCTTTCCCCCCTGCAAAAATAAAATTTAAGGAGTAGAGCAATTTTTGAGATTCCCTCTTCTCCTGGTTTTCAGTCCTTTTTTTTGACACTCAACATTTCGAGTGATGACTTTTCAATAGGAAGCCTCTGAAAACACCTGTTTGACTCTTAACATAAACTCCTTTCTCTCTTATTTCTATGGATCAGATAGGGGGCCGTCTACCTGAATTGCAAGCACATATACCAGTTTTCTTTATTCTCCTTGTGTACTGGATTCTGCTGCTAAACTATCTACAGAGGTGTGTGCTACTTTGAATGGTTTTAGGATGTTAATATGGTATATTTGTTCTGGCATCCTGGTATTCTATCACAGCTCTTTTGAACCCTGCAGTTTGCATGATTCAGTTTTTATATATTTTCAAGTAGATCCTGTTATTTAACCAAAAAACTGTTTTCTTTGGAGGTGACCAAATTTAGCTAACCAAGAATTTGTTTTCTGTGCAGGTGATCAAAACTAACAGCAGGTCTGCAGCTTTAAATTCCCCTTTGAATTTCTATTATACATTCTTATTTTGTAGCATTGGCTGTTTCCATGTGTTTCCAAACAATGGACATTACTACTTTTAGCCTAGCTTGCAAGCCTGATATAGTGTCCTATGACTGTTTTAAATAGGGTTTTCTCTGCTCTTCAAAACTCTCTGGCAACAACTAACATTCCTTGATGGTGATTCTCTTATAACGACTCATATGTACTGAATGCTGTTTATGCTTCTGATACTTTTCTAATAACAAACAGGTGGGCATGACATTAATTGGTTCCAGTTTTTACCATGTTCCTCAATTATTTTTCTTAGGGCAGACTTTAGTATTTGGTTAAAAAACTAATTCATCTGTCTGGGGATGGTATGCTGATTAAATGCTTGACCTTAAAGCATTGACAGTTAGTGTGTTATTCTGGGCATAAATGGAGTCCCCTGGTTAGTAAGTATTTCCTTAGATATCTCTCCCTAACTATAAATTGAGCATTGACCTTGCATACAATTTAGTTGCATAGTCCAAAATAAAAAAGATATATTGAAACCCATTGTTGGATTTTTCAAATGATCAAACACTGACCAAAGCAATACATGTACAACTGTTCAACTAAATAGGCTCAGGGGGGATAAAAATCATATTTTGTAAATGAAGACAAGGAAACGACTTTTTTTCATTTCTACAATGCGTATTTTACAATTTACTTGAATCCAGTTTTTGCCAATTTCCACAATATTTATACTGAAGGAAAAAATATAATTTGACCTCAGATAAAAAAATGCAACTGGAGGACAGATCTATTATTTATAATAAGCAAGCTCAGACTTTGTAGACTTTCTGCTGAGATGTAACATGAATAGGATTAATTTGATCAAAAAATTGGCTCCTAATAGTGACACTTTACACCTTCCAGGATGCCAGTTACAACAAGCAAAAGACTGTTCCAACAATAAAATGTAAATGCAAGTAGAAAATATAAATACGATGGTAAAAAACGCTTCTGAAATGGGTTGGCTCCCAAATAAATCAAAACACCTGACAAGCACACACCAAAACCTAATTTCCTGACAGTATTCTGCCACTTGTTTTGTATGTGTGTTCTAGATGGAACTACCTAACAGCTTACAACGCTGTTTGACTGTCTATTGCTGTTGTTTCCCAGCCAGTACTGTTCACTGCTAATCCCAAGCACGAGACCAGATCTTAACAACATTTTGAGATGCTTAATAATGTGTAAGCACCTTTTTGAAATCAGAAGGCTGTTTAACAGGGTTTTTCCTATTTCTGTAGCACAATTTCTGCATTCCATACAGAACATATTTATTGTACTTTTTGCAACCCAGCACATAATTTCATATTAAACTAGTTCTGCTTTTCCATTTTGCTGCTCCACATTGCTGGTTATATTTTGTTGCTTTTCTCTCACTAAACTTATTGTGCTTGTTAATGCAATGTGATATACGTGCCATTGTATGTTCATTTAATTGCATATGACATTTTTGCTTCTGTAGAACTACATATTTTATGAATGTGTATGTATATATATATATATATATATATATATATATATATATATATATATGCATGTATGTATGTTTTATTTATTTATATTTATTAAGTGGGGTAGAGTGCTGATCCAAGCTGATCATTTTTGGGTTCAACCTGGGGATATAATGAATACAGGCATTGTATGCTAACAGTTACATCAGCTCTTTACAGAATGTGACAATCATATACAATACAAAAGAAATTGTACAATATTAACAATATGCAAAGAGGAATCTGATATATGATATTATACAAGAAAGCACACCCAAGCTAAATAATGTACAAAGAGCTACTCTCTGAAAGGGGGTGTATTGGATATCTTTCTTGCATAAAAATATCCTTTAAGATACAAATTGTGTTTGTCTAGTTGTATGCCTGTATTTTTGGCAGTAGCTGAAATGGGTTCTTTTTGGATCAGTTCATAGTCTAGGTTAACAAACATTAAATAAATTAAAATAAAAACACAAAAGTATGAGTTTGGTACTCCTCAAAGTGTTACAAAAGTGGAAATTCTGGTGTTGTCAGTTTCATTAGGTGAAACAGTTCTACAATTTTCAGAACATAAATATTTAGCAGTCTGGTTTGGTCCCAGCTTGACTGCTTCCATTCATACTAACTACACTCTGAATAAATTGATGGACCAAATAATTTTTGAAAGAGGTACTGTGGTAAAGGTGTATTCGTAAAAATGTATCTGTATCATAGGAATTGCTGTATGATTTTCTTTTCTATCCAATGTGGTATTTTAGGAGATTAAAAAAACAATATATTACAGTCAACTAATTGCATGGCCAAATAATGAGGCGTTAGCTTCTAGCTGAGAATAAATCTGTTCAGCTAATCACACGAGTGTCTGAAACATAACATCAAATGCAATCACTGCTTTGTTAAGAAATGTGAAAAAAAAGATAATTTAAAATTATATAATTGCTAAAAACATCAGTGTATACCCGTACAGAAATTTGATCACTTGGACAAGCATGCTGAACAGATCTGCTGTAGGTAAAGCTGATAATACTAATACCAAACTGGTGTTTATTGCATTCATATAAGGGCCTGTCAAAATTTACCTAATCAGAACTGCATTTGTTAAACAGTTTTATATTAAAAAAGATTATGCTAAAATCATGGGTTGTGAAAAGCAACTAGGCAACACTAATTTTCACTTTATATAACCAACGTGACATAAAGTCACCTCAGCACTATTTTCTATAGACGAGGATGGGCAATTCTCCCATAAATAGCATGTTTTATTTTTCTTCTGTAATCACACACATATGTTTTGTAAACTGATATTATAGGTAGTTTATGCATAATTATATGAATAGTGGTTTTATGAATTAATATACTCTGGATCATTATATCAGCAGGACAGTCTAACTAAACTAAGCACTGCTCAATGAAATGTGAGCTAGTACATTCAGTTGTCAATATTTATGATTGTGGTGACAAAATATAGTTTCAGCACACTGACAGCTTTTGACAGTCTGTCTTGCAGTATATTTATTTCTGTCATGCTCTGCTTAACAACCCAGGACTATAACAAGTATAGCGTTACTGACTGATGAATATCTAAGGTAATTTTCTTTACTGAAGGAGACTGCACCTGTCAGTTGTTCCTAGCTTCTTGGATGGCATAGATTTTGTCTCAAAAAGAACAATGGTCCATCAAATAGTGCACATTTTTAATGAAACATAGTAATTAATGGCATGTTTTTATTTTATTTTATTACTTATTTTTGAAAACTACATCTTAATGCAAACTCCCTTATTCTACCAGTTTTTTAGGATATTTAGAATCTGTATTTGGATTCATCCTTAATTTGGATCCATATTATTTGTTAACAAAGGCAAGAAATCTTTAAATTTATTTATTTTAGTGAGGTATTTGAAGTATTTTTTTAACCATGACAGGTCACAAAGGCAAGTTGGCCAACTGACCTATATATTTTTGACAGGTGGGAGAAAACCAAAGCGTCAAGAAAAAAAAACTCATGCAAACATGTAGAAAACCTCACACAGATACTGACCAGAGGTCAGATTTGAACTCCAGATCCTGCGGTTGTGAGACAGTTATCTTTCTATTGAATGACAGTGCTGTCCAGTGAGTGAAATGATCCTTGTCATACTTTCTCCAGCTACAACATGTAATAGAAGGAGCAAGGTAAACACAACATCAATGTAAAATGTTTTGTGTAGCCAGTCAACTAGCATAGTTTGGAGAGCTGACCAGAAAACCAGTGAAAATCCATTCCTCCAGTCATAAAGAAAACATACAAAACACATGAAATGTTGGTGAATGGAGACCACGACTAAACACTGGACCTAGAAGTGTGAAAGAAAGATTTTACAGCTCAAGTACTGCATGAGTGCACATATCAGTGTAACAAACATTCTAATGCAGGCTACAGACAAGTAAACTAAAAGTTTGTAGGGTAATACCACTTAATGGCACACCAGGTTTTTTGAACCAATGCCCTGACAAGACACAAGACATCCTGCAATGCAAATGCTTTGGTAAGACCAGCCTATTGTGCCTTACTTCACATGTAGAAGTTGAATCTGGACTCAAAAGCAAGTAATAACAAGGAAGTTGCCATGGTTATGGTGGTTGTTATACTGGAAATAGAATGCACATCAAATGATTGATAGACACATACACACACACGCACACACGCACACACACACACACACACACACACACACACACACACACACACACGCACACACTTGTGTATTTATGTTGCAGTAATCGTTTTTTTTTAGTAGACAAGCAATTCAGTCTACATCATCTCAAACTCTGAATTGAATGCTTTAAAAAATAATGGACACATCCTTTAGATCTATAAAGTATAATACGTCTGCATATAAACTAGAGTTTCGATTGTAAATTCTGTCTGAAGGAGATTTTTTTTATGTTGAAGCAAAGGAACGAACTGTGATTAAAATTTATTTTCCAAACATGTTCTGCTGTTGCCATGCACATTTATGCAGTTCCGAATGAATGCATTAATAAATCATGAAAACAATTTAGTTTCCAAAGCATTGTGCATCAGGTTTACTATTAAAGAATATTTAAAATGCCTACAAAATAAATAAAATAAGAGATGACTACTAGTGGAAATTTTAAAAAGAAGACAATCCCTGGGATTCAGAAAAGTTTATTGAGATATGGAAACCAGACGGATTCTGCATTACTACAAGCATTTCTGATTCAGAGACTGCTGTAATGCTATGGGTTTTCCTCCATGCAGGAGCTTTGGCATAGGCATTGTTGTCACTGGGGCAGCAGTATGATGTGGCAGTCTGGGGGAGTGTCTAATGCAAATTGGCTATTTGCTGTCTCCCAGGAAATTTCACAGCTCTCAATTTACACAGATGAGTGATTCAGAGAATTACTTTACTGATTGAATGGAGTGTAACATTTTACTGCAGGAGTTAAAAATAAGTGTCTTTTGATGACATTCATCCATTCATTCCTGGTACAGCTAAGCACAGCAGTGCCATGGGGGTGGGGTGTTAGCTCTTGCATGTATATGGAAATATGTGTGTGTGCATGTCTAGAGGTATGAATGAGATAATGAATGTGAATATAAATGTATGTGTGTGCCTTTGTGTGAATGTGAATGTATGTATGTGTTGTGCATGTGCGTGTGTTTTTGACTGTGTCTGCCTAGGTGGTTGCACTAGGGGAATAGATAGGGGATGCTGAGGCTGTATATGTGTGTGTGTGTGTGTGTGTGTGTGTGTGTGTGTGTGTGTGTGTGTGTGTGTGTGTGTGTGTGTGTGTGTGGGGAGGGGGCTTTTGTTAATGCAATGAATCAGTTGCTAGGGAGAACACAACCACAGTCAGGTCTGACACTGCAGTGTTCGATTCAGAGACAGGTAATGAGTCGCTAATGAGGTGTTTCTCTGTGTGTGGCTTTACCGTGTTTCTGAATTAGAGATTCTCTTCTTTACACTAGTTGACCAACCCATGTTGGGCAACTAGGGTGGGCACAGAGGATCTCTATGAATGCTACTAAATGTGCTTATAGAGCCACTGCTGACTGTGTGAAATTCAGCAATGCCAATCAAATAAAACTGGATAAACTGTGCCAGTATAATTAGAATTTAAGTACTACAACCTTGTAGTTTAAAGACAGGAATTATCCTTTAAGGATTCTTCCTCTGTGGCATTGTTGGCTAAGCCTGCAATGGTTGTCATACTGGTGGCTTAGTATAAAGTTATAAACTAATGCACCTGTGTATGCTGTAATTGATTATTACCACATAAGGTGATACTTTAAAATAAAAAAAAAAGTTGATTCAGCAGTACTACTGAACTGACAGCAAAGCAAGCTTCTGAACATAAACCCTTAGACAGAATCAGGTTGTTTACGAATAATTTATCAAACAGTTCCACAAGAATGTGTGGCGCACTGCTGGAGAGAGGCAGACCCATTCCGTCTGCGCTCTGACCCAGTGAGTGGCATTCCTCTCCAACCTTGCGGCCGTCTATCTCTGGCCAACAGGAGATATGCGGCACTGCAGTATCATTATGTTTAGGCGGGATTCTGACTTAGAGACATTCAGTCATAATCCCACAGATAGTAGCTTTGCACCATTGGCTCCTTAGCCAAGCACATACACCAAATGTCAAAACCTGCGGTTCCTCTCGTACTGAGCAGGATTACTATTGCAACAACACAACATCAGTAAGGTAAATCTTCAGTACATCCTCTACAATCTTCACCATTGCCATTAGTTCTGTCACTAATGCTTGCATGGCAATCATGTCAAAAGGCTTTAGTCAGGTCCAGATAGGCTGTATGTACTGCATAACCATTATCCACTGCTTTGGTTATGCTTTCAAAGAAGTTAATGAGGTTAAAGACAAAGGACCTTCCTTTGACAAAGCCAAACTGGCAAGGGTCCAGGGTTAAGAGATTTTCAATGTCCAAATTAATGAGGTTTGAGATAATATGTTCCATAGCTTAACATATAAACCTACTAATACTAATGGGTCAGTGCGTCTATAGTTACTAGGATCTATGGTTGGCCCACCCTTCTAGCTTTAGAATGGCTGTTTTCCAGGTTTCAGGAATGTAACCAGTGGGGAGGATTACATTAAAGATGGATTTGGATAGGCCATATTTGACACTGATAATTAGGTAACCTGATATATTATCAGTGCCAATGGATGAGGTATTCTTAGCTTTTCAGAAGGTTAAAAGAACTTATTCCATGGTAATTAAAGGTGGTGGCTGGGACTGTGGAATCTCTGGAATAGCTATAAAAGCAGGCGGAGTAAAATTTGCACTAAATATACAGTATTAGCTAGGATACTAGCTATTTTCTTTGCTTCAGAGATTGTAATATCATTGTGGATTAGCTCTGAACACTGTTGGATGTTAGTTCTTAACTTTATGACATAGTTAAAGAAAGATTTGTAGGTTTTTGGCATTAGTGGCTATTTTAAGTTTATACATAGCTTTGAGCTTCAGAATGGTTCCCATAAACTCTTTATTAGTTTACTTAAGAGTCATGTTAAAGTAGATCGAATGCGATCTTTTATAAGCATTAAGCAATTTATTTAGCTTTTAATATAATTAATTTATACAGATATTCTATCATGGATGTTGTTTTTAAATGTTCTCAATATATTTGGTGTGGGTAGGGAATGCCTTATCAATAAAACAATTTAAGTGGTAGTGGAAGTCAGAGGTATAGACAGTTGCTTTAACAATAAAATCCACTGGAAGAGGATTATTTATTTCGGTCATCAAGTAACTGAACAGGTTTACTATTGAGAAGGCCCTAAACACAGATTTATTTAAAGGGGAAGTACCCTCAGTTTTAAAGGAAAAGCTCACTGATTTATGATCTAATTTAACAAGGCAGGCTGATACAAATGGAGATGTGTAAAATGAGGTCATATTTGTAAGGACTAAATTCAAGAATATTGGGGCCCCTAGTAGGATGACAACTATTTGTATTTTATATATATATATATATATATATATATATATATATATAAAATAGGGTGTATATTACGTTATCAAATCTTTAAAAGTTCGAACGTCATATGGTTGAAGCCATATGATCGAACTTATAAAAGTTCGAAAAGCAAAAAAAAAAAAAAAAAGAACAGATAAAAACTACCTGACCATTTTAAGCAGGGAGGCAAGCCCTCCTGCATCCCATTGTGGGGGACTGCACCTCCCACATCGCCAGCTCTTTAAATATACCAACTCCGAGATCGCACTACAGCCCAGGAAATGGAAATCTTCCCATTCTGCACTGTACAGAGAGCTCCATTGAAACATTTGAACTTTTAAAAGTTCGATCATCATATGATGTAATATACATTATATATATATATATATATATATATATATATATATATATATGTGTGTGTGTGTGTGTGTGTGTATACACACACACACACACACACACACACACACACACACACACACACACACACACACATATGCACATACACACACACATAGCATAACATATGCATACTCTACATGGAAAGTAAACTAAAGTTTAGTTCATAGGTTCATAGGTGTGTACTAGGCTAATGGCCCTGGAGCCTTTACAAGCCTAGCTCATAGAAGTGCCCTGGTATTGTGTGCTGCTAGTTCCCAGTGCCTCTATCAAGTAGAGCCACTGGAGTGATCCCCGGGGTGAACTTTCTATTTCCCATCCACTCATCAAGATTTCTATTGAAGCAGGCCAGTGAGGTGCTCTGTTTGACATATATAGGAAGTGTATTCCAGAGTATGGGCAGTCTCTGGGTTATAAACCTGTCCCTCCAGCATGTTCTGTTGATTGTGGTAATGAGGTTGAGGTGTCTGGAGCATGTGGTGTGGAGGGACTGGGATTTCTTTAGATTTAGCATTTCTAACAGAGCTGGGTCAGACATGGCTTTGTAAGTCAAGCAGAGATCACCTCTTAGTAGATGATATGAGACAGAGAATAGCTGGAGTTTTTTTGAGTCTGTCCATGTAGGGCATGTGTTTAAGGCCTAGGATCCTTTTCTTGAGGTACTTTTGTGGCCTTTCCAGCTATTGCATGTGTCTAGTGAGATACATGCCAAATGGAGCACTATACTTGATGGCTGACCTCATGAGGGAAGAGTAGAGTGAGAGAGATGATGACCTCTTTCTTCCTGGATGCAAAACCTATGGTAATGAGATGTGCCACATGGAAGGACTTTCTGACCACAGTGGCAATGTGGTGGTTGAAGGAGAGGTTGCTGTCAACCTGTGTCCCCAGATCTCTTATAACGCCTTCAGTGTTCAGTGGGCTCCCATCAATGTGGTAATTAGTGGGAATTGAGTTTTTTCCAAAGGGGATGACGATGCATTTTTTGGCATTAAACTTAAAGCCATGGTTTCACCACCAGTCATTGGTCTCAGTGAGGCCTTTCTGCAGGATGTCTACATCACTTAGGGAGTTAATAATGGCTCCCAGTTTGCAGTCGTCTGCGAACTTTGTCAGCCAGAGTACCTCCGTGTTGGCCTGGATTTCTGAGAAGTAGATGACAAACAGAAGATGACCCAGGACAGATCCTTGTGGGACTCCAGTCATGACTGGTTGGCAGTATGATTTGGAGTGTGCTACTTTCAAACTGTGATTGTGATCCATTTTGCAACCTACCTAGTGATATAGGGGTTGATGCGTAGTTTGGTGAGTTTATCAATAATTCCTGAGTGGGTGATGGTATCAAAGGCCTTGGCCAGATCGAAGTAGGCTGTATGAATGGCCTTGCCTTCATCCACAGCTCTGGCAACTGACTTAAAGAAGTCAACCAGGTTGAGCAGGCATGATCTACCTTTCACAAAACCAAATTGCGTGGGATCTAGAGTTTGGAGATTCCCTATATCCTTGTTAATTAGGTCCATGATGATGCGCTCTATAGCCTTACATATCAGACTCGTCAGGCTAATGGGGCGATAATTCCCAGGGTCTGTAGTCACTCCTCCTTTATGGAGAGGGATGACTGTAGCAGTGGGCCATTCAGTAGGGACAAAGCCTGAGGTGAGGCTGTGACTGAACAGGGCACACAGATGTGGTCCCAGTTCACTTTGTAGTTCATGTAGAACACTTTGTAGTTCATGTACAACACATCCAGGGATATTGTCGGGTCCCATGGAAGCTGTATTCTTGGCCTTGGACAATGCAGCTTTAACCTGTGCTGCAGTAATGCTGGGTGCCTTGCATTCCTCCAGTATTGTGATTGGTCCTTGGGGGGAGGGGTAAAGCTGACACTGAATCTGTCGGCCAGTATGTTGGCAATATCTGTTGGCTGAGTATAGGAGGTATCATTGTGCAGTAACTAAGAGCAAACCTGGGTATTGCCATGGAGATTCTCGATATAACTAAAGAAGGCTTTGTGGTTGTTTTTAATGTCTGCCGCAATTCTGCCTTCATAGCTGACTTTAGAGGTTTTGATGAGGGATCTCAACTTTTTGTTGAGGCTAATAAGGGAGTTTTTCCAGTCTTGGGACTTCACCTTTTTCTGCAACAGTTTCTTTCTTCTGTTGTAGAGTTTATTAATGGCAGGGGACCACAAGATTGGCTTCCATTTTTTGGAGGAGAGCGTCTTGGTTCTGTTGGGTATGGCTAGTTCTATGCATTTATGTACGTGTTTGTACAGTGCATTGGTGTATGATTCAGCAGTCATGCATCTAGAACTGAATTCCAGAGCTATGAGGTGGAAATCTTAACCATGAGCTTCCATACCATGCAAATAGAAGATTCAGAGGTGGTTACCAACCATGTAGTCCAGGAGACCATTGAGGAGTTTAGCTCAGTTCCATAGTTGCCCCAGAACATTGTCTGGTTAACTGATTTGCTTAGAGTCAAACAGTAGACAAATGGAGGCTGAAAGAATCAAACCCAAGAATACAGGAAAAAAGCTCTTAGCAGCTCATAGCCTTAATTGCCTGTGCTAACTGCTTCCTTTTCTGTCTCATCTTCCCCATTCTATGGCAGTTTTCAGTGTTTATTCTTGATATTCTCATCCCCATGCATTTTACCAAATGTAACCATTTAGATCTTGACTGACCTCATTGCTTCACTCTCACTCAAGAACCAGCTAGCCTGAGTGCCATTTAAGACCCTATATCACCCCATTTTCTAGCAGCTGAAATGCCATCCATTTTAGACTATCTGACCCTCTGCAGATGTCCCTTCTTTCTTCATCAGTCCGTTAACAATCCCTCACTCACATACAAAGCTGACAGTCTGCCTTTCTCTCTGATCCTGCCCTTTTGAAACAGCCTGTACTGTTTTGTTTCCATATCTCAGTCCGTTAACTCATTGATCTAAATTACAGTGACTTCTGTCTTACCCACATTATTTCAGGAGTGATACTACTCAGACTCCTTGCATTAATAAGTATTATCTAAATTTTCCTTCCTTCCTTCTTTCTGTCCTTCCCTCCTTCCTTCTTTCTGTCCTTCCCTCCTTCATTCTTTCCATTCATCAAACAATCTACTTGCCCTTCCCATCTTCCAACTCATCCAGGGAATAGTTACCTCATCTTGACAGTCTTCAGTAATGTCCCCACACCTCGTCTTAATGTTGGAATATGCCAATTCCAGCAAATGTGTCAAGGTCAAAGGAAAACAAAGTGAGCTGTAATTGAACAATACAGTACATTTATTTTCTAACTTCCCCACAGCTGTGCAATAATGAGGGTAGCGTGTATAAATAAGAAAAGTGTGTGTGTGTGTGTGTGTGTGTGTGCGTGTGTGTGCGTGTATGCGTGTGTGTGTGCGTGTGTGTGTGCGTGTGTGTGTGTGTGTGTGTGTGTGTGTGTGTGTGTATGTGTGTGTGTGTGTGTGTGTGTGTGTGTTGGGGGTGATTGCCCTTGCAACAAATACTGATGGACATTTTTAGTGTTACTGTGTAATCAGCGTGGTCTGCCTCACGCTTGCTTTCACTGTAACTGACACTGATTTCTGGTTTAGTGGTCTGTAGTGACTTTCAGATTGACTTATACAAATGAGATTCAGGTTGGTTACTTTTTGTTTTGTAAAATGAATCATATTAATACTGTTGCAGTCATAATGCATACTTCTGATTTCATCTTAAGAACCATGCTGCCCATTTTGCTGAGGTACAAGCAGTCCTCATTGTAGCTCTAATTCTCCCAGATTATCCCCTAATATACTGTTCGTACAACATCTGGCTTTACATCACTCTTTGAGCTGATTGCTTAATTCAGCTATCTTACACATCCTGGCTGCCACATACAAGGGGCTATAGAAAGGGCTGTTTTTTTCTCTGAGAAGCTGCCATGGCATCATCACCATGCTAAAAGTCTCTGAGTTATTCACTTCTGACTTTAGCCAGTTCTGCTTTTTTATCTAGATAGTTTGTGTCTATATGTCTGACAATTTGTGGCTTTTCCTATTTGTCCTCAAGAATTTCAAAACAGCTTACACTACCCTTTCCAGCATTAGCCTGAGTACGCTTACATCCAGGTATTATTGTACCTTCCCTTCATCCAGTTGTCCAGTGCATATGGTCACTAAAGACACCTTACACACTGTCTACTTGTGAAAGGGGCATTCTCTAAAATTACATCTACTAGCTGTAACAGCATTCCTAAAAGATGAGGAAACTGAGGTATTCCATGTGTTTAAGAAGTCTCTTAAGGCACATTTCACTGACAAACACAAGTGTAACAAAGGCTCATGGTCACAAATTAGTAAACGAATAGTCAACCTTTTTGACTGCAAGTATTGTACAAATAAAGAGTTAAATCTGATATGTAGCATGAAAACTAGGTTAGTAGCCACTTTTCAGGGGAGATGCGAGGTGTTACTTATACTACTACTAGGGAAAATTTGGCCAGGGCATCAAGAAACTTCCCCTATTCTTTTCGATAGGTACCATCTGATCGTTTACCTCCACCTGAGCTACCGCCAACTCAGGCAGATGGAGCATCAGTTTAATGTCTCATCCAAAGGACAGCACACTCAAGACTGCAGCACCCCCCTTTTGCTACACTACAGTGTCAGAAATCTGTCTACCTGGTGTGAGAAATAAAACAAAGCCTTCTGCTTCAAAGGTGAGTGTGTAACCTGCTGCACTGCTGACACTGTTATTACATTGTAATAGTATTATTATTGTAATATACATTGTTTGTTTATTTGTTTTCTTTACTTACATGACCCTGGTCATGGCTGAAAAGGGTCCATGGACCAAGCCACTTAACTGGCAAACAAATATTAAATAAATAAACATTCTGTCTCTGATAATAACACTGTTTGTATACTACTGTATCTCCTTTCATAGTTTACTCTTTCCTTGTGCTAATTCCCCATAGTGTCTTATTTTTTCCTGCCAATTCATGCATGTTCTCCATAACATTCTTCATTTCTATTTTCCTCTAAAAACCATTAAACTACCTTTCTCAAGCTAACTCATGCTATTCTTTTCAATTCAGTCCTGTAATTATCTTTCTGTCTAGTCTGGATAACTGTGCCCACATATCACCTTCCTCTCCATGGTCTTGATCGTATCCAAACCTAAGCTCACCAAATACAACCCCCTACTATTCTCCAAAGACATGGGCTACAAACCTCACCTTGCTACTTTCACTAGCCTTCTAACTTTATTTTTATGTTTCTCAGTGTTCCATATGTTTTGCATCTTCCTCCTAAGTACCAGTCCCTTAATGATTCCATTATGATTCCATTTCCCACTGACTCCCCTTTACCCCATCCCCCTTCTGCCTTCTAAGCTACTTCCCCAGGGAGATGCAGCATATTTAGTCATTAAATCAAACCACACTTAGCATGCTGCAGCCCTGTATTACTTGCTCTTCCTTCAGACTACTGCTGCTGAATTATCCCTTACACTAGCGTTCATGGTTGAGCCTTTATTCTAGACATTTTTATGACTTTAAAAGTATGTATAGAGAATTTCTAAAAAGTGTCATTATACAAACCTTCTAAATAACTTCTATTGTTATTTTATTATTATTATTATTATTTATCTTATTTTAGATTTAACAGGCTGGATCATTAGGTCCTTTTCTTGGTGACAATAGTGGTGCAAAAAATATAAGCAAGAAAATGCATCTAAAAAGAAAAGGAGCAAACAGATTTGAAACTTCTGTCAGAAAATAGAATATCAAAATGATGTCAAAATAATGTATACCTGACAAGAAATGATTAGAAGCAGATCGCAAATAAACCATAATAGGTCACCAAACTCATTTCAAATAGGATCCAGTAGCATTTCCAGAGTTTGTGCTGTTGGGTTGTATGTATTAATAGTGTAGAGTCAGTCAGTTTATTGACCACACTAATTCCAGTCCCGCAACTTCATGTCACTTTTCAAGAAAGATACTGTGCAGATGGAAATGTGAAAAGGAAAGAAGGTATGAAATGGAAACAAGCAATATTCTACAGTTTAGATCCTCCTGTTAATAGCATTGGTGCCACATATTACAGAGTATAACTCAGAAGACAATGAGTGAGCCACTGATCATAACCTTCTTATTATTATAGGTTCATGGGTAAGTACTAGGCTAGCTGCCCTTCAGTACCATTTTAAGCCTAGCCAATTTTCCTTAAAGGTGAAAATCAAACCCTGTACTTTGTGTGTGTGAAGTAAACACCTTAACCATTATGCCAACCCCCAAATGACTTTGTCAACCCCCAAATGACTTGTGTTCAAAACATGGTTGCCAAGAAATTCAACTCAAGAGCAAAGATTAAGACATGAGTTTGGAATCCATATCGAAAACACATAATAAAGATTTATGATTGGTGACTTGATCATAATTCTTTGCTGTGCATGGAGCTTTATCTGCTCCATGTATTACAGGAAAAAATCATTAAGTGTTTTGCCAGCTTTCAAACCCATAAAGCACTTAGTGGGCACTGACAAAAAGATTGTATAACATATTCTATTAAGTTAGAAAAAGTCAGGGACACATTACAGGCACAGACAGCAGGCAGAAATAAATTTGTTTTTTATTTTGCTGCTTTTGTTTGCTGGTCAGTACTGGCAGGTTTAACTGTCTAGTGTGATACCCCATTCCCCTTCTTAATAACTGAAGCACTATAGAAGTGCCTAACTGATTTGTCTTTTTTCCATTTATCAGAGTGTAACCACACTCTATGCACTACAAAATACTTACCTTCTAGTCTTATTCTGAAAAGCCTAAGGTTTCAATGGACATGCTTATATGGGGATGGGTGTATTTCTTGGCTCAAAATGGACAGTTGTGAAGCTTGAATGGCTTGTCAATAAATGTCTCATGAAACTGAATTCATCTTTCTGATACTGAAGTCATTTATCTTTTTGAGAAAGTAGCATAATAGTGATGCTCTAGCCTCTCGGTAGAATGTGATAAATTTGTACACTTTATTTAAAAGAATATGTATGTATGTATGCATGTTATATGTGTTAGAAATATAATCTGCTGCCATAAGTGATAACACATGTTCCAGTACTGGTATAAGTTGACATTATCCCAGCTTTTCTGATACTGGAAGCCATTTAGTTTTTGAGATACTAGCAAAACAGTGATGTTCTTGCCTCTGAGAGAATGTGATAAATCTGCACATTTTATTTAAAAGAAAGTGTATGCTATATGTGTTAGAAATAGAATGTGCTGTAATAACTGATAGCACATATTTTAGTATTGGTATAAACTGACATTATCGTAGTTTTTCAAAAAACATTTTTGTTAAGAATTAATAGATTCTGTAACATTGGGCATACACAGTGTTAATTATTTTGCATTTATTTATCTATTTAATTATGCTTAGTTGTATACATTTTTTATTTATTTCGATATGATGTGTTGAAAGCCTGAAGAAAGAATAGAAGGTAGCCAAACTCAAGAATTATTTATGTTCTGGCACTTGCTGTATTGTAGCAAAGTCTTTTTATGTGCCAGTAACAGGGAATGTGTTTAGAAATGATGCAAAGCCAGAAACTGTTTTTTTTAATAAATAATGGAATTGGTTTCAAATGAGCTTCTTGCATTCAAATGTCAGCAGAGTGGTGAAGTGCTATAGGAAGGGAAGGTGCAATTGCTGGAAGTGACTAGATCATCTGTAAAGAGGAATGTTGAAATATCTGAGTAAATTACACAGCGGACTCAGATAAGAAGAAGAAAAAAGAGCTGTTTGAAAACCTTCTTCTCTAAGGTGAATAGGACATACAGCAGAAAAAATTGTCAACAGGCACACAGCTGGTATGGCTGGTGAGATAGCTTTCAAGCCAGTGTAGTAAGGAACTATATAAATGTATGGATGAGAGACCACAGCATTATTTTATTTTATTTATTTTACATTTGTTTACCAGGATAGTCCGACTGGACACAGGTCCATTTTCAGCGGAGGCCCAGGGAGAAAAGCTCCACAAATAATTACAATACATTCTCTTGGTTAACATTAACAGTTAGACAGAACCTTAGTTAATTAACATTAGTATGATGTGAGACAGTACTCATGAAGACAGTTACAAAGTTAGTTACATTACAATAGTAGAATTGCAGACAGTTACAAAGTTAGTTACATTAGTAATATTTGCAAGGTACAGGATATTTTGGCTCAGAGTACCATATGTTTGTTGAATATGGATCAAAACAATAGTTTGATCTGAGATTTATAGAAGTATTTGGTAAAATTTGTGCAAAAGGGGTAAGATGGTAGAGCATAATCGGTGGTATAGCTTTGTGTCACTAAGCTATTGGTGGTTGAGGACAATGGTGTTTAAGTGAGTACTAATAGTTGTGACTTGTTTGGTCTAGCCTGGGGGAAGACATGGACATTGCCAGTGTTGCATAAAATGTGATTTTATGTTTTTTTTGAAGAGGGAAGGTGAGGATATTGAGGTTAGGTGATTGGGTAGGAGGTTCCAGGTTTTAGCAATGCAGCAGGCGTAGAGTGATTTGCCAGCTTCATTTTTGTGCTTGATGACCTTTATGTGGTTTTGTTGGGTTGATCTTAAGTTTCTGGTGGGAGTATAGTGTTGAATTAATTGTTGCAAGCCTGGGGTTTTCCTAGGGAGGTTGTAGAGCTTATGGACAGTGGTGAGTTGGTTGAGTAGAAGGATTTGGGGTAACTCAAGCCAGTTGAGCTGTCTGAGGGATTGGCAGTGATGGGACCTATATGTGGCTTCATTAGCAAATTTTGCAATTTTGTTGTAGCATGACTCAATTTTTGAAAGTTCTGCTATTGTTAAGATTGGGGAGGCATACAGAAGTATAGATAACAGATGAGTTCTGGCTATGGTGGCTTTTGTGTGTCTGGTCATGTAGTTGTGGTTTCTATAAAGGAGTCCCATCTTTTTATTGACTTTCTTGATTGTTTGAGAGATATGGATGTCATATTTAAGTTTATTATCAATTACTACTCCTAACAGCTTGGTGTGAGGAGTAGGGGTAATGGTAGTGTTGTCTTTGGATATTATTGAAAAGTTATTGTTTATGGGGGGGGATCTACTTGGGCTAAAAAGAATAAGTTGAGTTTTCTTTGGGTTAAGTAACAATTTGATGTTTGTGAACCATTCTTCGGCAAGGGTAAAGTTATTTTGTGTTATAATTTGGAGTTCATCAAGGGTGCTAGCAGCACTTATTATAGTGGTATCATCTGTGTATTGGACTATTGAGGCGGAGGGTAGGAATGATGCTATGTCATTAGTGAATAATGAGAATAATAGTGGGCCAAGGATGGATCCTTGTGGTACACCAATGGTTATTGGGAGTAGGGGGGACAGTTGGTTTACCCAGAGAACAGCTTGTTGTCGGTTAGATAAATAGCTACTGAACCAGGATAAGGTGGAAGAGTTTATGTTAAAAGTGGCAAGTGTTTCTAGTAGTAGACTGTGGTTCACCATGTCAAAGGCTTTAGATAGGTCTAGGAATACTGAGGATACAAACAGGCTGTTGTTTCTGTGGGCATTAATATTAGTTGAGAAGGATAGCAATGCTGTGGTTGTACTGTGTGATGGTCTGAATCCATGTTGGGACTGTGATAATAGATTGTTGTGAAGCAGACATTTCATTAGTTGTGAGTGGACTACTCTCTCTAGAATCTTTGATAGGGGCGATAGTATTGCAATAGGGCGGTAGTTAGTAAGTTCAAGGGATTGTCCCCCTTTATGTAATGGTATTATGTGTGATATTTTCCATGATTTAGGTACTTTGGATTCAGTTATAGATCTGTTGATGAGAATGGATACAGGATAGGCAATGGCCTCTGCAGTGATTTGTAGGAATTCAGCTGGTAGTTTGTCTACTGCTGGGGTTGTTGGCTTCAGTTTTTTGAGGAGTACAGGGAATGAGAAATTTGGATTTTTCTGAAATAATAATTGTCCACTTTTTTAAATCTTGGAAATAAGAAGGATCTCCTGAGATGGAAGGCAGGCATAGTTACTACAGTATGTGAATGCAGAAATCTAACAAACCAATCTGCTGACTAATCTCAGATAGGAACTATGTTCCTCTGACTTATTGCAAGCGCAAAGATCATTAAGTCATTTATCCTCCAATTATATGTAAGCTACCTCAGGAATGCAATGGAGCCAGAGCCTAATGCAGTACTTAATGCCTGCAGGGCAGAGTCATTTATGCTAGATAGGATGCCAGTCCATCTCAGGTGCCTCTCTGTCACACACACACACACACACACACACACACACACACACACACACACACACACACACACACACACACACACACACACACACACACACACACACAGTGTATGCATACCTATCAGCAATTTAGAGGATCAGGATGCGGATTGTAACTGGAGCAATGGGAGAAATCCCTTGTAGGCAAAGAAAAATGTATGCAGATTCTGCACAGTGACCTAAATGTATATTTAGAATAACATTTACTTTGTCTGCTACTGAGTACTACTTTGATTTTTTGATGTATTGCCTGGAATTGTCTGGCACCATTGTTCGAAATGATCCACGTGAACCATACAATAAACATGTCAGTAATACTTACCATGGAGACTAATTTTCCACATTCTTTGGTGTCTTTGATTAGGTGCGCTCCTTCAATGGCTGATGACGATTTGGTACTCTCTAGAAGATCCCCTGTGTTAAGGTGTGTGAGTCCATACCTTTGTACTAATTGTTGACATAATGTTCCTTTGCCACTACCAGGACCTCCTTGAAGAAAAACAGAAATGTATTTTATATTAATTTAGACATTTTGTTAGAGATCCTGGAGCAGAAACTATGAGAATAAATGGTTTTGTAAAACTGCTCATTTCTTTTTTGAGTCAAGTTTGCTTTTATTGCACTATTAAAATACTGTTAAAATAAAATATAAAAAGCTCTAGGTACATACTTCACCAAGAAATGTTATCAGACATTAGTAAGCCATAAGGTAATTTTTTTTGTCTGCAGTACTGTCAAATGAAATCAAATGAAATTAAAGCTGTAATAACATATACTCAGATTACAAAGCCACTAGTCTGATGTTAAGAGTACTTTTATTAAAAGCAGTCAGAGAAAATAAATGTGCTATGCCTAAAAAAGACCAACACTGTAAAGTGATTTAAGCATAGCCTTAACATACCTCTCAGCCTCTCAGTGTAAGAACTCTGGACAAAGCTTGATATAATGGGGTGACAAAGGTACAAAAATAGGGGCAGATTTTAAATATTGCTCTTATAAACTTATCAAGTGGCTAGAATAACAAGATTTGTCTTAGCATTATTTTTTCTGAAGGATATGACATCTAAAAGTACAATGTATGTCATTATTAAGTGAATTCAGTCCTTAGATCATCCCAACGATTTTACGGAAAACCACAGATTTTATAAGGAACAGACCAAAAATAGCAGGCAAAAATCCAGACATTCTGTGAAAATCTGGACAGTTCAGAGGTATGAGCCTAGACAAAAGAATTCTCTTGGACACAGTAATAAGAAGATATCATCAGTAATTTAAGAACTGTCATATCAGACATTACAACCACAAATTACGTCAGCATCACCATATGAACAAATAAAATAAATATAATAATGGATTAGAAACAAAAAAGTTATCACAACTAACTGTTCTTCTTCTCTGCACTCTACAAATCAGAAAAAAGAGACATGGATTGATTTCTTAAGTAAACTTAATATTTTTATTTTACTATCATTAACATCTTTTATTTCTCAAATGGATATGTATTTAGCCCTGTTTTACTTACTTTAAATTCTACCTTTCACTTCATTATTGTAAAAATCATGTTTTGGCTTTTTTTTAATTTTCCAACTTCACTAAGATGTAATAGTGGGGCTGAGTTTCCGTTCTAAGAATAAAAGCTTGATACACAACTCAAAATTATATTAAGTGCCTTTTTTTTCCAGAAGACTGAAGAAGTGCAAAGCCCCACTGTAGGTGATGAAGGTCTTGTTTATCCAAGTTTCTAACCTATTACTCATGTAATTCCATCAACATTCTAGCATTTATATTCTATAAAACTGAACTCTAATGCTTCCGTTAGCAACACCTATTTTCGTTGAATATGTACCTCTCCCAGATTTTTTAAATGGTTTAAATGTAATGTGTTAACTGCCTTACTAGGTGCACTTTGTTATCAGGAGCAGTCAATTTGTAAAAATGTAACCTTATCTCTGGTCTGAAGTACCCTGGGAAGACTCACAGCCAGATTTCTAAAGAGTTGCTCTTGTGTAAGTCTGTCCTGATTCTGAAAGGCTTGCTGTCAGTGTAGTTAACTTACTTCAGTGTAAGGCCTATGGGAGCCATATTCCCAAAGACCTGCTCTCAGCGCAAGCAGTCACTTACAATGAGGGCAAGTCTTTTGGAATCAGGCCCTGAGAAACAAACCTCTCAACTGTCCCTATTTTGGAAGATCACTGAAAATTTACTGCACTAGATATAATCCTGTATTTTACTTCTTGTTGCCATATAATATGTAGTTATTTCACTGATATAGTATAACTGGTCAAAGACTGAACCATAGAAGACTGATAAGTTGAACCACTTCACAAATTTAAGATGTCCTTATTTTTGGAGTTATGTCCCTATTTTCAGGATTTGTTTATACCTTCATACTGTTTTCTGAATCTTCCTCATCACACGATTTTTGAAGCTGCCTAGTTCACAGAAGACCATAGTACCCAACCTACATACTAGTGACAACAATAATTTAAAGAAAGAGAACTCACGTCTTAGAATTTCCTTTTTCTAAAGCAAAAATAAATTACCTTGTGTGGTAGAAATTTGTGATCAAATTTATTAAAGTGTTCATATTTTACAGCGTGTCTTTGATAATCTAATATCTCATACTCCTACTAAAAGCATAGCATATAAGAATTAAAAAAGCAATCTGGCATTCAAATTTTATGCTAATTAGATACCCAGATTTTTAGCTGGATGATCCTATTTTTCAAGGCCTTTGTTCCTATTCTTTGGGTCTGCCAGTTTAGAGATATGCAGAGAGATAGTAAATGAAGAAATCTCTGATGAAACATTGAGTAAAATACGAGTATTGCTCTGTCAGAAATTTTAGTGGCGCTTAGATCTGATAGCAAAGTTATTAACTCAGAACATCTCCATAAATGCCACCCTATCATAAAGTTTAGATAGCTCTTTAAATGCAAAGCACAGTCCTCTCAACTGTCCCTTTTTAGCAGAACACCCCTAATTTTATCTCATATTTTTCACTATCCTGCATAAAAAGTTTGATTTTCTGGCAAATCACCAAGTACTTCAGTCAGTCAGTAAGGCTGGACATTAGTTTCATTGGTTCATAGGTTAAGATTATTCTAGGCTGTTTATCTGGTGGGTCATTTGTAGCCCAGCTACATGATTACACTATGAATTTACTAACTCATGGATTAATATTAGACTCCCAACAGAATGAATAACTTAGGGCATTGTTTTGACCCTTTTCATAAGGGTTTGAGGAGCCAGAATGGGGTGTATTTATGACTATTCATCCAGCCATCCAGGTTACATTTAAAAAGGGGCAGGAGGTTGCTATGCTTTATATCCAATGATAGTTTATTCCATAGAAAAAAGTATTGTTTGTGATAGTTATCTCTCATATCAGCACTTTCGATTTATATTCCATTGAATGCTCACATCTCTTTTAGGGTATTCATTGTGTGGATGTGTAGAAGGCTCTGTAGGCTAGAGCAGAGGTCCATCTCAGAAGCCAGTAGGAAAAAGAAAAGAAGGACAATGCTTTAAGGCAGTCAGGGCAGCTTAAGCAGTGCACACCTTTGATTCCCTTAGTAAGGAAACACTATGGTCACTTGAGCTGGGTCATGTGCCTAGATAAGTACTTAATTGGAATGATAAGGGAGGAGTAGAGGGGGTTGATGACCTCCTAGGATCTAGGAGATATACCCATGATGATTAGTCTGACTATATAAAAGGATTTACTAACAACAGTGGTCACATGGTGGTCAGAGGATAGTTCACTGCCAATGAAAATACCAAAGTCCTTAATAACTGACACAGTTTTTTGGGGGGTGTCACTTATGTGATAGGAGCATGGGTGCCCAGGTTTGTCAAAGGGCACAATGGTATATTTCTTGGCATTTAATTTGAGGCCATGGTCTAAATACCAGTCTGTACTAGAACCTTCTGGAAAATCTAGAGGTTAGTTGGGGTATTTATGACAGCTTCACGTTTATAATCATCAGCAAACATTATCAGCTACAGTCCTTGGTGTTGGCCTTAACATCAAAGAAGTAGAAACCAAAGAGAAGAGGCCCCAGTACAGATCCCTGTGGACACTGCTGGTAAGTACTCTTTTAGATGAGATTGTGCCTCCAACTCTAATATACTGGGTTCTTTTGGTGAGCTAGTTTGCTCTACAGTGATTAGCACAGGAGCTGACATTTAGTTGGATTAGCTTATCGATGACAGCAGAGTGGGGAATGGTATTAAAGGCTTTGGTCAAATGTAGAATGGTATGAAAGGCTTCGGCCAAATGTAGAATGGTATTAAAGGCTTTGGTCAAAAGTAGAATGGTATTAAAGGCTTTGGCCAAATGTAAAATGGTATTAAAGGCTTTGGCCAAATGCAGATATGCAATAAGAAATAATTTGCTTGAGTGTAGCACCTTGGTGACTTGTTCAAAAAGGTACTCCAGGTTTAGGAGGCAAGAAATGCCTTTGACAAACTAAATAAGTTTAGGTCCAGGGTTTGAAGAATGCTAGTGTCCTTGTTAATAAGTTCAATAATGATGCACTCCATCGCCTTATAGATAAGGCAGTTGAGGCTTATGTGGTCAGTTACCTGGAACAATAGTGATTTCCGTCTTTGTGAAATGAGATCATTACAGCAGAATCCAATGTGGAGGCTAAGAATGAATAGATTTATTAACAGGTTGGCCAAATAATGTTTGGTGCTAACAAGAAGATAGCCTAGCTCATAATTTGGGTCTGTTTTGCTAGTCTTCTTAGCCTTGGAGAGAGATTGTTCAAAAATGACTGGAGAGGTGGTATAGGTGTGTTAATATACTGTGCATGATTAGGGGGATAAGGGTGTAACGTTTTTTATGCTGAAGTTGCCTGCTAATACAGTGGTTATGTCCTCAGGAGATGAGTATTGCTGGGTGTTGCTACTGAAGTTCATGACATAGCCGAAGAAGACTTTGTGGTTATCCTTAGCATGGGTGGTAATTCTCAATCTGTACTTGCTTTTGGAGGATTTTATTTCCAAGTGTTTTGCTAATCTTTTTAATACTAGGGTTCTAGTGGATGTTTTTTTTGTGTGAATTTGGCACTGTATTTATATCTTATGGGGACTGAGGCCCCAATGCAAGCTTGGAGTTGGGAATAGAACATATATGTGAATATGGCAGCTTGTGAAGTGAGGTCCTCAAAGTGAAGAGGATGTTCGAATTTCATCAGGTCATCAGTTAGCTGGAGTAGATTTGTGTTGAAGTAATCTCCAAAGATGGAGAGTTTAAAGGGTAACTCAGGTCTTGCACTAAAGGAAAATGTTACTGCACAGTGGTCAGATTCAATCAGTGATTTGCTACTATGTGTGCTGAGAATAGGGGAGCTATATTGGTGATAAAAAGGTCCAATATTTTTGAGCTCCTTTTTGGGATTTAGAGTAG
Source organism: Protopterus annectens (assembly GCF_019279795.1). Classification (NCBI taxonomy): domain Eukaryota; kingdom Metazoa; phylum Chordata; order Ceratodontiformes; family Protopteridae; genus Protopterus; species Protopterus annectens. The sequence continues at coordinate 1,130,439,259 of NC_056744.1, read as the reverse complement.
TTGGTCTAAGGATCCAGCATTAATGAAGTCCATGAATTTTTGTGCATATTTATTTGTGGTGGTATAGGCTCCTCAGTTAATGGAGGGGTTGTTGAAGTCACCCAAGTGGACAGTGTTAGGTTCTACAATGAGGGATATCAACTTGTGTAGATATGCTGGAGTCATGGAGGGGGTGGAGGGAATGTGGTAGTTGGCAACAATGTGGTACTGGATTTTGTATATAGTGAGAAGGATGTAGTGGTGTTTAAGGTCATTGCCTATCATTATGACTCTGGTGGTAACTTTTCTTTAGGAATACAGTTATGCCACTTTAACTACACTTTCCAATTCATCATTGTGTCAGTTTGAATGAGTGGTAGGTGTGACATCCCCACTCTTGGCCAGTAAACAAGGAGCCTGAATCCTCATTACAGACACTGGAGAGAGACATTCACTTGGAATACAAATGGACACACTCAGTATTTCCAGATGCAGACCTCTCTGCACCAAGCACAATTTCCCTTAAGAGCACACAGGGAACACACTCAGCCCGGGATTCAGCCCAGGATGTGGGTTTCTCTGGCACCCTCCAGGTCACCAATAAGACTCCCCACTGGTACAGCTGCAGAGTTAAGTCCTTAGCTGAGTGCCCAAGCCAAGTCCTCTACCTCTATCTATGTGAAACCAGTACTTCATGTCCCTGCTGCAAGTTGCTGACACACAGACTTTGAGATTTGATTTGCACACATACACACACACACACACACACACACACACACACACACACACACACACACACACACACACAAAACCACACAACTGGGAAAGGCTGGCACATGTTTACTAGCTATGCCCTTCTTCCCAGACTATAAGGTAGTTACTGCCACCAGGAACTACAAAGCCAACTACCTAAGGCTTTTGCAAGGGTACTGAATTATACTGAGTCAAATTAATATTAATACAAATGGTAATGTTGACCAAACAGCAAGGCTTTTAGGAGTGGCCAGAGTTATCACCAAATAAATATATGCAAATGCTCTCAAAACTTAAATATTTTTCTGAAAGGACCAGCCACAATTAAAAGTTTAAATATATTTAATAATAAATAATAAATGAACATGAGAATATGAAATATCTATTTACAGTAAACACCAGAGTTTCAATCACAGGAAATATTAAAAATAACACAGCCGGAAAGATTCACACAGTTACAGAAAAACAAAACAACTATTCCCACTATATTTTCCTGGCTGAACTAAAGAATTACTGTTCCTACTTACTGAATAGAGCAAGGCAATGTGATGTGGGTGAGTGATCCTTGTTGTCAGATCCAAGACAGAATGGAGAATACTGACAGCAATCTCCTACTAATATCTAAATATTATTTCTGTCTTGCAGAATGACATTACAGATATCTGGTTATCTGACTCTGTTTCCAGCAATATCCCCCCATCATTAAAAGCTGCCAGGGTTTAGCATCTATGTGCTACAATACACACTAGACCTTTAGCTAAGTTTATTAAAGCATCTGGAAGCCATAAAACAATAAAACCATTCCATTCTTCCTACAGGAGCTACAACCTATTCTGTAGCACAGACATTGAGTCTCTGGTTCCATTCAAAACTGCAGGATAACATCTTTATTGCTTAACCCATAAAGTCATTTAATTTCTTTGCTTTTTTTAAGTTTGAGATTAACCTCTTCTCTTCCAGTATCCTCTGTTGAAAATATACATTCAAACAGTTACAATAATGCGTGTACATTTCTTTTCTTTCCAGCGGGGCAGACTGTTGATAAATTTTAACACACATGGCTTTACAGATACATTTTTCAACACAAACATCTGTACAAATCAGTTTGATATTCAAATGACATATACTTCTTTACAAAATTCCAGCTAGCTGTGCTGGCATATGTTACACATCTACTGCCCTACATCTCATGGCATGGCTAGCTGTATCTCCTATTTTCATAGTAGGCATTAAAATCCTTCATTGTGAGGGAGGTGCTTTCACTGTTCTGAAACCATGTTTTCTATATTTTTCAGGATTCGCAATGCCTGTAACTGCACTCTTGTCACAGTAAGCCTCAGCAGTGACTCACTTAGTAAGGGGTTTTCTAACCTATATCAACAAGCTCAAACCTTATTAAATACTTACAAGAGTTTGTGACATACGAGAGACAGGGACAGGGAATTTTTAGCAAACCTTTCAACCTTACAGTGCAAACAGTCAAGACAAAGCTAAAATTAATGGTTGGACACAGTCAGGGACAGATTTTATTTATTCTTCCTACAAACTTAGGTGGCCATGGTGGTGCAGCGGTTAGCACTGCCGCCTCACAGCAAGAGGTTCTCCGGTTCGATCCTTGGCTGGGGTGCCTTCTGTGCGAAGTCTGCATGTCCTCCCTGTGGTCACGTGGGTTTCCTCTGGGTGCTCCGGTTTCCTCCCACATCCCAGAGACATGCTGTAGGTGGATTGGATACTCTAAATTGGCCATAGGCATGAGTGTGTGCATGTTTGTGCCTTCTGTGGAAGGTTGGGTGCCGGGCTGGCATGAGTGGACAGGTGATCTGCTGTGGCCACCCCTAACCAGGAAAAGCCGAAAGATGAAGAAGAAGACAAACTTAGAAAACTGGTAGTGTAACAGCTTTTGCACTGCCATGGATTTACTGATGGATATGAAGCATGAAACTGTAATGTCTGGAAATAATGACTAAAGAAGGCAGAAAAAAGCAGACATTGGGGATGTTTATATAACACAGGACAGGTATGGAATATGTGATTTCAGTGTATGTGTGTGTGTGTGTGTGTGTGTGTGTGTGTGTGTGTGTGTGTGTGTGTGTCTGTGTACACTGCGTGTGCGTGCGAGAGAGAGAGAGAGAGAAAATGAGTGGGGGTGCCTGAGCTAACACAATGCAGCCACTGCCACTGTTAACTACCACAAGAAAGTGCTTATCTGCACTCACAGCAGTTAGTGGTGATTAAAAGTGATGCATATCAGCCAATAATGAGGTCTTTTCTCATTGCCAATGTGTTTCTGAATCAAAAATGCTGCATTGTGGAAATAGAGTCTTTATATCTTAATGTGTGCAGTGAGGTTCTTTCAGAATCTATGGGAATGAGTTTTTAGTGTTGTGCAGTTTTGTGTATAGTGATGCTTTTAGGTTTTAGTTGTCATTGTGAGAGTTATGTATAATACCTCTGATATTTTGGATCTTGAACAAGGAAAATGCAGTGTATCATTAGACAACTTAAAAACATATATCTTGTATAATCATACTTTTAAATTTAGGGTAATGGAAACAGTGTATAAGCAAGTAAGAGGGGGTGATGTTAATAACCTTCTGGAAAATAAAGAATATGCATGGATCTTAAGACCGCAAACAGATGTATTACCAGGGTTAATTAACATGGTTAGTATTAAGCCAGTTTTAGCAACTAGACAAATGCAACTGCACTAGGTATTTTAAATGTGTGTATATACATATATATGTATTCTTCTTTTGTATATGTGTAAATAATTTGAACATGTACAAAATGTTTTTAATAAATATTTTATTAGATAGAATTATTTAAGTATATAGTTCTAGTTTGCATTTATAAATTGAGTTAAAAGCATGTCTGAATACTTTTTAAGGAACTGCTATATCTCTAAGCTAAAATGCTAATTGAATTATTGTAGAAATGATGTGATTAGCTGGCCATGTTCACATGACTTTACATTTGTTTTATAAATACTGAAAGAATGCCACAGAATGTATATTGCACAGAAGAAGTATTTATATCCGAAAGCTTTGCTGCATACCTCTCAACCTGGAAACATCAAAAATCTGGACAAAGGCCCATGAAAAATAGGTACAAATCTGTACGCTGATTAACATAACATTTGCATATATAATTATCTAACCCCGCCCACTCCGATGGAATTGTGGGATACCAGAATTCAAATGCAAATTGAAGAACAGACAAAACATTGAACACAAAATGTAACCAGAACAATAGTGTTTTATTTATATTAACCTCTGAGCTTGTATCAAACTTTGAACTACTTGTATAAAACTAAAATGCAATTTTCTTTTATAAAAATAAAATTAAGTGCTAGTAACCTGTTATTCTAATAGCATTTTAAGTTTATAAGAACAATATTTTAAATTTATCCTTGCCCTCCACCCCCTATAATCTAAGGCTTCATCTAGAATTCTTGTGTTAGGAAGTTGAGGGATGGTATGAGTGATTGTGTCTGAATGTAAAACACACTACTGCTATAAATTCTCAGAGAATTGCAATGCACTCTACACTCTTTTTGAGCACATGGAGTCAATTATTTCTGCCCTAGCCCATTGTGTACCACAAATATGCAACTGAAAAAAACACCCAGTTGCCTAATTTTGTAAATCTATAGTATACAAATTATATCCTCTGTATCAGTACAGCTTCTGACTATATTCTACACATTTTATCAACCTGCTTTAATTAATTAAAATGTTGCATGTACAAGAAAAACAAAATAATATACAGGGCACCACACAGTAATATCCAGAAACATTAAAAGTCATAAAATTAGGTACTTATCCTGAGAGCTGAATATTAAATCAAAATATACTGTGCAAAGATAAAAGTTCCCAACTTAATAACAATGGAAACTGTAAAACAATGGTACAACAATGCAAACTGATTTCCAACAAACCACCATTAAATTCTGTAAAGACTCAGAGCAAGAGATTAATTAATTGAATTGTGGTTTAATATTTTTATAGTGAATATCGTCTACTACAATGACATTTTACTGCTTACCTTCAAACTGAAAGGACAGTCGCAAATTAAGAAAAAAGCAGTTGGTGCCAGGCTAAAGCTTTCTAATACTGGTTTTCTACTACCAGATCGGCACCCAAACACTTTGTTATCTCTGTTTTTATGCACTCCTCTGAATGACAGTCTTGATGGGAAATTAAGCATTTGTAATACAAAAATAAAATAAATCCAGGTAACGATTTACATTCTAACAAAACACGTTTATTGATTTTCAAAGTATCAGGAAAGATAAGCGCTGCTATTAGGTTTCATTACAAGTCCGGTGTACAAGCATTTATGTAGTCATCACAGCATTGTAAAGCTTTGTGCCTGTTGATCTATAGAATTAATAAATTAAATTTGGTCATTGGAGTATCAGTGTGGAATTCTAATGTTTTAATTAGTTGGTAAAAATCAATAGGAGTTGAATTAACCAATGGTCATCTTATCTATATATCTGAGAGCTGTATCTCATGCAAATCTAATTGGAGTCACCTGATTGGGTGTTCTCATGTGTTGGGGCTCTTTTCATTGGAAAGTCGGACCCAGCTCATGCTAGGAGCAATGCCAGAAGTGGGAATCTGTTAAGACAAGCCTTATTGGTTGAATGGGGACTGCCAATAAAGGCGGCATATTGGGGGGTGGGGAACTGTTGACCGTGGGAAAAATTTGTAAATCTGGTTGGCTGAAATCTTTCTTGAGAGGGGACTGCCATATAATGACTATCAGTGGGAGCCTGTGAGGTGAGATCATATTCATAATCAGTGCAGTGGATTGGGGGGAGTAGTCTCCGCTATCTCAAAGAGTGCATGGTTACACCGTTACAATGAGAAAATATAACCACTTTTTTGAAAAACTCCTGGATGGTTACAAAGAAAAATAAAGATAATTAAAATAAGAATAAAACATTTTGAACCCATAATAAATGTTTCCATAACAACAAACGGCCTGGCCGTTACAGTCTTTAGAAGAAGAACTGATTTGTGGTCTGAAAATGTGCAATGATGAGTATAAGCTGGCTCACTATGGATTGGATATGTATAATTAGTCTTCCTTGAGGGAAGTCTGTTCCCATGACATTCATAATGATGGAACCTGGCCTGCTAATCAGCTATTATGACTTAGTTAGCTCTGAACATAGTGTTACGCTAAATAGGCAAAGATCTAATTAAGAAGGGTCCGGGACTGAAAATCAGGGTAAACAATTATGGCCCAAAGTTAGAAAATATGGTTAGGTGATGGGAAAGGTCCCTAGGGCCCTGTATCAAGATGGGATCTGGGAAGACACTGTGTATTATTCATAAAAGAGAAGCACTAATATCTATGAGGGGCAATTAAGTATTTGCTCTAACATTTATCCGAACATACACTGGTAGCTTTTGCCTGTAATACGCTTCCTCTTTGGCTTGCTGCTGTAAAGGCTTTGTGTGACTTAACACAACATTTCCGTAGAAGAGCAAAATGACTGTAGCAAATTTTATGGCACTGTTTACCTTGTTTACATGCAACATTGCAAAAAAATATATATTTTTAAGGAGGGAACAACCTGTTGAACGAATGCATTTTTGCGTTAGTGCTGCCACAGCTTTCAGATTAGTAAATGACTGCACCCTTTGCCCCATACGAGCATAGGTTATGCGCAATTGATATAGTGCAAAGTTTAAAAGCCGCGTGCTTCATTGAAATGCAAGCTTACAAAAACATACACACTGGTAGCTTTTGCCTCTAATACACATCTTCTTTGGCTTGCTGCTGTAAAGGCTTGTGTGACTTAACACAACAGCTCCATAGAAGAGCAAAATGCCTGTAGTAGCAACCTTTACGGCATTGTTTACCTTGTTTACATGCAACCTTGCAAAAAAAAGTATTTTTTAAGGAAGGAACAACCTGTTGAAGGATGCATTTATGGGTTAGTATTGCCACAGATTTCAGATCAGTAAATGACTGCACCCCATGCCGCATACCAGCATCAGTTATGGGCTATTGATATATTGCAAAGTTTAAAAGCCATGTGCTTCATTGAAATGCACATTTGTAAAACTGGCATTGAAGGCAGAAGTAGCCCATTTGTATTTATGCAGTGGTGTTGCGTTAGGGGTATGTACAAATAAATACAGTCTTGTGCACTCATACATTCATACACTCATACTTACCTCAGCATAGCTAGACTGAAATCGGGATTTAAAGGGGATAATCAGAAATTCGTGGCACCCTATTATTTTGAGCCCAAAACCAGTAAATACTGAGGAATTTGGTACAGCTGAGAGGTCTGCTTTGCTGTTATAAAGTATTGACGTTCTTGGAGTTGGAATTTTTCTAATATGAAGTGCAAGAACATAGGCAGTTATTAGTGAGATGCTGTTTTAATGCTTTTTTGAACTGAATGAAGGATGTCATAGTAGTTATGTTAAAAGGTAGAGCATTCCATATTTTGGATACATAATTAGAAAAGAGGGCATCACCTGCTGTATTATTTGACTTAGTTACTGTGAGAATAAGTTTGTTACTGGAGGGAAGAGTTATGTTATTGGTGTGAAGGTGAAGTAGACTTTGCAATGCAGGGTTTCTTTCTGGTTGATATAAAATTTTATGGGCCAGAGAGTTGGTTGTAATGCAGGAGTTTCAAAAGTTCCAGCCAGTGGAGCAGTAGTGAGACCTAAATGGGGAGTCAGAGGCAAATCTAGCTATTTTGTTATAACAGGAGTCAAGCTTAGCTAGGTCTGCTTTTCTAAGGTTGGTGAGAATAGGTGAGACATAGAAGAGGGTAGAAATAAGTTGAGTGTGACATATAGTAGCTTTTGTTTGTTGGGTAAGGAATTGTCTATTTCTATAGAGGGTACCAAGTTTTTTGTGAACTTTCTTGATGGTCTGGGAAATATGAATATCAAATCTTAGATTGTTATCCATCTCAATGCCCAGGAGTTTGGTGTGCTCTCTGGGAAAGATAGTAGTTTTGTTACTGGACATGATATTAAAGGTAGAAGTTGATGAGATGGACCGAGTGGGTTTAAAGAATAGTAGTTTGGTTTTAGCAGGGTTTAGGATGAGTTGGATATTGGATAGCCATGTTTCTATAGACAGGAAAGATTCCTGAGTTAATGTGTGAAGTTCCTGTAGTGAGGAAGATGCAGAAATTAACATAGAATCATCAGCGTATTGGATGACAGATGCTTTGGGAGTGGAGCAATGAAGCTTATTGGTATAGAGGGTGAACAGCAGAGGGCCTGAAATAGAACCCTGGGGAACACCAAGATTAACTGGGAGAAAGGGAGAGAGTTCTTGTTTCTACAAGACTGCTTGCTGACAGCCATATAAATAGCTCTGGAACCAGGCTATGGTGGGATGAGAGAGTCCTAACTGGGACAGTTCTTTGATAAGAATGTCATGTCTAACCATATCAAAGGCCTTTGAGAGGTCAAGAAAAGTGTCAGAATCAAATTTACCAGCATTTCTATGAGAGTTTACTGTATTGGAGAAGGACAATAAGGCAGTGGTGGTACTATGGAAGTGTCTGAAGCCATGCTGGGTGTTTGATAAGAGCCTGTGTGTGTGCAAGTAGTGAATCATATGGAAGTGTATGCACTTTTCAAGGATTTTTGCTAGAGGGGATAGAATTGCTATAGGTCGGTAGCTTGTAAGCTCTATGGAGTTACCTCCTTTATGTAGCTGGATTATGTGAGATATTTTCCATATCTCTGGGAGTGCCACTTCTGACAGGGATCTGTTAATTAGAATGGCTATAGGGTAGGCCACTGCATCGGCAGAAATTTTTAAGAATTCCAGTGGTAATTTGTCAGCAGCCAGAGTAGTGGGTTTAAGTTTTTTGAGGTACTTTTTTATCCTATCTATAGAAACTGACTGGAATTTGAAGGAGCTATTCCTTATGGGAGTAGTAATGGGTTCAGAGGAAGGGTTTGTGTGTTGATTTTTCTGTTGGTTGGCTAGGGTCAGTATTGTTTCAGTAAAGAATTTATTAAACTGAGTGGGAATGCTGTCAGAGTTATTTACTAAGGTGGGAGAGGGAGTACCAGTTTTGCCTGGTAGTAGTAATTTGTTAATGGCTGCCCAAAATTTTTGAGGGCTATTTTGGTGCTTGATTTGAAGATTGGAGTAGAAATGAATTTTTGTCAAGTTTTTCTAGTTTTTTAGCTTTAATCCTAAGCTCCTGATATTTTTTTTGTGCAGCTCGGGACTTAACAGTTTTCCAGTGATCCATGCTTTATCTCTAGCTTTGAGGAGGGCTTTGCTTTTTAAGCCATGGAGTGGGATTAGATCTGGTTCTTATGGTTCTAGGAGGGGTATGAAGATCTAATACATTTAAGAAGGTGTTATTAAAGTAAGTAACTGCCTCATTTAATTCCAGGTATTTCAGGGGTGTCCAATTGCAAAGTTTTAATTCTACTGTGAAATCGATGGGGTTAAAGTTCTTTTTCTTTCTAATAAAATGATAGACTGTACCTTTGGGATTATGGTTGTGTTGTAGAAGGAATGAATTCACTTTATAATCTTGAAATACTGCAATTTCAAATTTCAGTATCTTGAGAATATAAAGCTGAACATTCACAATATCAAAACCCCAAAAGTGCGAAATTCAAAATCGCAACTTTTAAATACACCCTCCACGACACAAACATACATACACCTTCCTCCCCACACTACAACAAACCAACAAAACACACAGAAACACAACAACACAAATACACACACCTACCATACATATCAGCAGGGGGGCAAGTCCCCACTCCCATGTGGAGGTTGTGCCTCCCACACCCCCGCTACTTATATATACTAACTCCGAGGTTGCACTAAAAAGACAAAGACAATAAACCCACCACTACATACTCCATATTCCTCTTGCATAAACACACACCACATATGTACAAACACCACCACTCTCAACACTTACACACTCACACTCTTACCTACTTACCCTAACCTACACCTAAAACTTCCCAACACACTCACATACACTGAAATCCCTACTCAAAACCCTTAAAAAACAGCACTTACCTAAATCTCCACATATATTCACACAATGGGAGGCAAACCATATACCACAGCACACCGCACCTTACAACCACAGCAAATCCCATGTACCATGCCACCATAACCCGCGAATTCGACACTTTGAATTTGATCAAGTGCAGTTTCGCTCAACTGCACTTTTGGCATTTTCATCTCGAGATTTCAGTATTTCGAGATAGTAAAGTGCTTTTATATATATATATATATATATATATATATATATATATATATATATATATATATATATATTAAAGCACCAAATCAACAGTGCCTGATGAAATGTGCTAGGAGAATAAACATCCACTCAACAAATACTCCTGCACATAAAAAAAATAAAAGGCAGTAGAGCAAACAGAGTTTATTCACCCAAAAGTCTGCCACCCAGACTGGTTTTGCCGCATGGCGTCATCCTGTGGTGAAACCGGCCTGGGTGGCAGACTGCTGGGTGAATAAACTCTGTTTACTCTACTGCCTTTTATTTTTTATGTGCTGGAGTATTTGTTGAGTGTATATATATATATATATATATATATATATATATATATATATATGTATGTGTGTGTGTGCGCGCATGTATATATAATACATGGAGAGTCATCATCAGCTTATCTACATCCTTACCTTCTCAAGTAAACCTACATATACCTGCCTTATTTTCAGTACATTAAAAAAAGTTAAAATTTCATATAATATACATGCAAAATGCATACCGTACTGTTGCTAACCTAAAATAATCCCTAAACTCATGTTTATACTTACTTTTAAACAAAGACATTAAATACAGTAAAAAATATAGTGAATTACTGACTGCATATCTTATTTACTGCAACATTAAAAACAAACCTTATGTACTGCACACATAAAATGGATATATACAACTCGCTGAAAAAATCAACACTGCTCACCTAAATCAACCTGCTACAAATTAAATATTTTCATAATGCAATAAAAAAAAAGCAAAGAAACTAAACAATAAAATAAATGACTGAGAACACTGATTGCAGCTAGGTGATTAGAAAAGAACCTTGCCAGCTAAAAAGGACCCAATTATTAATATTTAAATTAATAAAGCATTGTATAATATAGTAATTAAACTGTAAACAAATCCTAACATAATTCTCTCTGTACTATTAGAACTCAGAAAAGAATCTGTTGCTTTTAGCCAAAATGAAGATGACACTGAAAGAAATGACTGAAGTATAAAAACAAAGTTAAGTTTGTGCTACGACTGACTACCTTGTGTCAAACGTATTAGTCTATAGTTTTCTGACACAAAGGACTCTACGTGCTTGTATATAGGAATAAAGTTGCATTTTCCCAAATGTCAGAAACAAAATGACCATCTAATAGATTTTGAAAAGCATATGCTAGTCATGGAATCAAGTTATCTGTCCCCCCCAAAAATAAGTATTCAGCCTAGTGGGATCAGCAACAAAATTACCCTCATTATCTTAGGAGATTCAGTTACTGCACTGTCAGTGAGAAATGGGCAGGCAGTTTGCACAACCAATTATCAATTATTTTTGCAGAGAAGCAGCTGTCTATTACAGTATTTAGCAAATATTTGCACATTTGTAGAAGTCTTGGAGAGTTAGTTATTAACCCTCTCAGTTATATGTGCGGTTGCAATATCTTTATGGATCCTTATATGTCTAAAAGACTTTTGATTAGCCCTAGGATGTATGCAGCCAAATTGAGTCTGTATTTTTTTAGCCTTCCTGAATTCTAATATAGCAATAATCCACGCCTGGGTGTGGATAATGCTGGATTTACCCACAGTTGGTGTGGTTTGGTCACAAGGGCGAATCTAGCATTACCCACACCCAGAAGTGGGTTATTGCTATTATACAATGACATTAAAATAAGTACTTTTCTTAAATAATGGCATTGTATAATGCCTCCTTGCTGCCCTTCCACAGCTGTCTGGTATTCTGCGGCAGTTCTGATGTACTGCGCATGCATATGCCTACGCAGTACATCAGAGCTGTGGGCAAAAGCAACGAAGAAAGCAAGATCTCTATTGCTTTTTACAAACTGTTTTGCTATGTTAAATGGGCTTAACATAGCGAGACAGCTTTAAAAAAAGCAATGGAGAAAGCAAGATCTCCGTTGCTTTTTACAAACTGTCTTGCTATGTTAAAGGAGTTTAACATAGCGAGACAGCTTTAAAAAAAGCAACGGAGAATCTCCGTTGCTTTTTTTAAAGCTGTCTCGCTATGTTAAACTCATTTAACAAAGCGAGACAGTGTGAAGCAATGGAGATCTTGCGTTCTCCGTTGCTGTAAAAAAAAAGTTATAGTAATGGAGAAAGTCCGGGCGACCGGACCTTTTTCCATTCCTATAAGTCTGATTTACAACGTGCACGCTGACCTATCAGCGTGCACGTTTTTGAATATTAATGGGCGGTCGTTGTATAATTATATTTAAGCAATTTTCTTCTCTCTCCAAGTTACTTTCTGTGGAGTACATCTTAACAATTTTCAGAAGTAGTTTTTCTTTCTTGAAATTATTTTTGAGTTTGGATTCCAACAATGTGTATATACCTTAATTGTGTGTGTGTGTGTGTGTGTGTGTGTGTGTGTGTGTGTGTAAGGTACAGTTGTAGTAGTTTTTGTAGGAACATACATACTGGGAAAGTAACATTCATTATTTCCTTTATAAAACAATCTAATTGAATTTTTACAGTATTATAATTACTTCCTTTAACTGTTTATATGATACTAATATAGTCTGATGAATCTCATTGTTGAAGATGTGCAATATTACATATTTTAAGTAGAGACTAGAAAACAAGATGTCTACAGTATTCCTTGACCTTATGTTGAAGTTAATAATAAAACCATGATGTATCATTGGTGTTCATGCTTTTTGCACAGTTTCATTTGATGAACTAAAGTCATCCTATCTCACTGAAGGTGAATTTATTCCCCAGCTAACATTATTGTTGTGTCTTTCTTACAGTTAGAGAACTCCGTAGAAAATATATCGTGCTCTCCCCACAATGGCTGTAGGTCCTTGCCCTGTCTTAATTTCAGTGGCCATAAATTTTGCTGATGAATTGCATTTAATGACTCAAGTTGCTGGCTGATGTATTTATTACATGACTCTCCAATCTGTTTCTTCATTTCTATAGTTATGGTAGCCTATTTATCAAGGGATGTTAATTTGTTTGTCTGCTATTCAGATTTTATCATAAATATGTTAGTCTATTCTTCAGCTAGTAGCCTTCCAGATGTAACAACTTCTTATTAAAATTATTATATTACTTAGAGCAAAATGTAATACTAGCCTAGGCCTTTGGCTTTTCTGCAACTAAATTAGTGGAACTTCTGAAGAATTTTATCAGTCCTTTTTTTTTTTTTTGTTATCCCAAGATTTAATTCTCACATGTCCACAATGCAAAATATCTCATACAAAATATTTTTAAACATGAGATGGTTCATTGTATAAGCATGTTTTTTTTTCCATAATTAAGTGTTGATTTCTTAGCTCACTGTTAATGCTACTAACCCTTTGTATTTTAACTACACCATTCTTTACCACACTGAATAATATCCTGTGTCTCATTGCTGATCTGAGTTTTATCTTTATATATCATTTCCTGTAATAACCACTTCTTTGTACTGTGATTTACCACTAATTAAATTTCTTTGTGCTTATTTGTATCATGTAGGGTACATTCTCCTAAGTACATAACTGTCTCATGTTTCATCCCAACTCTGGGTATCACATTTCATAATCTTTTTAATATAGAGTTGTCGATTGTTATGCCATCATTCTTGTCTGGGTTTGCAGGTTATTAACTTCTCTGTGTTTAGCCTGCCCTTGCAAGTCTCCGAGTGCTGCTGTTTGGTCCCTGCTCAGGGCTATACATCTCTAATGTTTGTGCTTCCAGGACAAGAACATATCTCCTTTTCTATGTTATTGTTGTCTTTGTGATACACATCATCTAATTCTATAGTTTCCTATAGCATCCTGTGTGTCTTCATTTGTTTGGATTGTATGTTCAGCCTACCTTCTCAGCACTCCAGTTCTGTAAATCAACACTTGGTCCAGACCACCAAGTTCTTCCCTTATTGAACTATATGGTGTCATTTTTTTTTTACCAAGTGTATTCCTATTACAAACCTACATACTCAAAGTCTACCTGTCTACCTTCGTCAATGCTGGCCTACCATGCTTTATCCATTTCCTACCATTTTAGTAAATATGCACATATCTCATTATCTTCATTTTGCATTTTACAAGTTTTATATTCATTCAGTATGTCTCTTTCAAATCCAGGTAACACAGCTTGTCCATGTTCTTCATCACAGCTGTTTACTTTAATGGGCTACTCCCCTGCTTCAGTTTTTTACATTGGCATTCATTGCCAATGTAAAACTCCTCACTGGAAGCTAGCTTCCCATTTCAGAACTGTGCGCAGGGCTCCACCAATGGTCATGAACCTATATGGCTTGAGGACTGATGAAGTCCTACCTTACAAACTCAGGCATGATGTAACTGCTCATGGTAGCATGCTACCACAAGCACAAATCACATATATTTCTAAAATGTTCACTCTTTTATGTTGTAACATAACTATTATATTACAAATTAGTTTTTCTATTAAAAGTCAGTATGCAGTTGCTCATTAACCTTTTAAGCAGTCAGTACATTCTATGGAAATGTTATGTTACATGTTGTAGTATATTTGACTGAAAATGTCATTATAATGTATCAAACCATTTTAACCACAGCTCTTTTTGAGACAGAGACCAGAAACAGTCCCACACTCTCAGTGAATGGACATAGTTTTTGGAATTGCCCAGTAATAAGGCAGTTTAAGGAACATAGTGATGTCATAATGTGTTGAAAAGGTTGGGGATGATCAACATTGTGCTCCTAATACAAGACCTATAACATATCAAAATGTATAATTTGATAAAAAATTCAGGCATGCAATAGGAAAATACCTCATCTCCCCATCTGGTATACGAGCATGCGCTATACTCATTATGGATACTTTTCAGGGATAAAATACAGCAGCCATCTACAAATTCCTGCAGCAGTTACTGAACTGGATTATGTAGTGTGCAGTACACCATAATAGTACAGAAATGGTTTCATAGTATTCATCATAGTTCAAAAACAAAATAATGCACTTTTGTCTCAGATCAACACGTCCTGTGAACTTGTGTACTGACTGTTCCATCATAACTCATAGCAAGTTCGTAAATGAGATGTGTTTAATTTTTAAAATGTAATACAGTAAATGCTGACAAAATGTATATTGTTTCATCAAAAGGTATACAATGCACCCTGCAGATGGTTTAATGGATCTAGTATAGTAAGGCATCCTCTGCACTCTGGGAATGGGCAACTACTCTATTATTGTGATATAACTTTCCATTAAAGTTAGTGTAAGCATTTGATAATAACTACTATAAGCAAATATAGAAAAATATACAGGCCAACATCTAACTAGTTGCCACACAATACTGTTTCCATTAAGTGATCTAGAATGTATGGTAGCTACTAACAGTGAGAACAAAATATGACCTCTGGATTACAGCCGCAGAAATGGTGTGATGAGAGTTTTTGTAGTGGGTCGTATTAATATTTTAGTCAATGAATCCAAAGGGCTGCATGAGCAATGTGTTCTGTATTATGAGTTAAATAGTTTCTTCACAGTATATCTCGCCCAGGACCTACTACCTCAGAAGGGTCATTTTTTTGACTTTGAAACTGACTTCCAGTTTGAAAAGGTCACTTTAACTAAGATTTAAACTGGCTGTAGAAAATTCCAATATACGGAATGGCTGAGTCAGATGGCCTATAACCAAAATTTACTAGAATCTGTGAGCCTTTCATCGCTCTAGCTTTACAATACATCACAAACCCATCCCCACTCCAGCAGTGCGTTTCCATATCTAATGATAATGCATGGGTGTTTTCTAGACAAACTTTTCTCAGATTGACAATGAATGTTGGCGATGTCATGCAGAAGAGAGAGAAAAAAATGTGAACATGAAATTCCTTACAGAGTACTGTGACAGAAATGTGTGCAGAAACAAATGGTAGTAATAACGGATATTATTCTTATGAGCTGGGATATAGGATCTGAGTTGCTTAGACGTAGTATGGCCTTACTATGCTTAATGGTGTAAGTTGCCAAGAAAACAATTACTAGTAAATGAAAATCAAAAACCTAAACTAACAATAAAGGACATTTTGAATATTGTAAAGGAGATAAAAGAACTGAATTTGAGATCTTTAGCAAAAGGGAAGGAGAAAATGGCATTGAAGTAAATAGAATCTGTGGGAAAAATACATGCAGACTAATGCTCAGGAGGAAGAGGAGGACGTTTTAAGGGAAGGCAAGAACTGAGCAGTTTGCACAATGCTGTAGTGAATGGAAATTATTAAAAAGAAAACAAGTATGTATACTGCTTAATAATGATGCAAACTGTTATGGTTTGTTTCCCTTTTCATGAATGCATGTCCACTCATACTGTATTTTAAAATGTAATTATTTAATGGAGGCTTCAGGAATAAAACCACAAGACAACATATTTTTCTAATGGAAATATCAAAATATCACCCTATATACAACTTAAACACATTCGCCATTACTAGTTTCTGTGTTTAGATGCACTGAAAGACATATTTAATTAGAATTTGTATTTTTTTTATTTGATGTGCATAAGTCCTTTATCTTTCCTTTTCAATAAATTCAGTGTCTTTTTATCAGACAGTACTCAAAGTCTACTACAGACATCAAGCTGGGCTGCATTATCTCAGGAAATATCTAACGCAAAACAATTATGTCCTATTTTTTTCTTATTACTTGCCTGAGTAATTCAACCTCTTGCTCATCTTTTTGGGACCAATGGCTTTAGACAGGGTTGGTTTATGTCATCCTAACATGGAGAATCCATGTAGTAATTTAGATGGCATGCTGTTATTCTCAGAACTAGAGACAGCACTACCCTCACTTTGGGACACTGTCCATCGGCGATGGCATTTGCGATATATCATCAACCAGCCCAGATGCATAAAACTTTCTTTGAATCTGGTAAAATCCTTTGATTAATCATATATCCCTACTCTTAACTCTATGCTTAATGTGCTGGGATGCCAGTTGAGTGAGTGATTGATGGGCTTGATGGTTGCGGGAGTCAGGGAGCCAAAAAGAACATGGTAGTTTTCTAAAAATCATTTATACATTGTCATCTCATAGTACCTCTTCCTTCATGAGTTTACAATCACCTCCTGTACCTGTTCTGAACTGTTGAAATGCATTGCCCAGTTAAGTTTTATACTTTGTTGCAGTCATAAAAATGTTGACCATTGACAAGATTTATAATAATAATCATAATGATCATCTCTGGTATTCCTTATAAATGGCATTTCACATGCACACACTTGCACACTTATAGCACATTTCTAACAATTTCTGAAAGGTTATTTTTAGTAGCTTAATTATTTGCTAAACTAGGCAAGTGGACTATGGCTTGCAGATCACTTCAGTCATAGCTCAGGCCACAAGGGCAACAGTAAAAATTGCATGCAGAGAAATGTTATGGTAGCCACTAACCAGCATGGTTTGGCAGGTGGTAGGAAATCAGAATGCTTAAGGAAACTCACATCGATGTAGATAGAGCACTCAAAACTCACTCATTTTGTTCTGCTTTCTGGAACACACTACAGACTGAAGCTCTTCCTTAATTCAGCTCAACCATTTTCTGCTTTTAAGCTTCCATTTGTCTGCCATGCATTTTGTATGTGACTCTGAAAGAATGATATCACTGTAGTACCTTTATGACTAAAACTCTTTCTGTTAATGATTTTGTGTTTTAGTGAAGTGGAATAATTTTTCTATTTACCTCTGCCTCCCTCCATTTAACACACGCACACACACAGACACACACACACACACACACACACACACACACACACACACACACACACACACACACACACACACACACACACACACACACCTGAGAAAGGCTGGCGCTGGTTTACTAGCTATGCCCCTTCTGCCAAAACTATAAGGTAGTTGCAACTGTCACCAGTCACTCCTTATCAGCTACTTTAAGGCCCTTAACAAAGGGTGTCCAATCTTACTGTGTAATATTAATACTAATACAAATGGCAGTTTGACCAAGAGGAAGGCTATTAGGAGTGGCCCACACTGTCACCAAATAAATATGCAAGTACTCTCAAAACTTACATATCTCTACACAGATCAAACACAATGAATGGTTAAAATATATTTAACAATAAATAATAAAAGAACAATACAATACTAAATATATATTCATAGTGAGATCAGAGTTCAAAATCACAGGGAATATTTAAAATAACATTGCAGTACAGGCTCACACAAATAAAGGTAAAAATCTAAACTAAGCATCCCTATATCTCTGACTGTATCTTAATTAGAGCACGGCAGATGTGGTGAATGGTTCTTCTTGTTGTCAGGTCCAAGACAGAATGCAGAATGCTCTGCCTCACTGAGAAACCTCTCAGAATAATATCTAAAATATTAATGATGGGATAGCTTGCAGAATGGCATCATTTCTGGACATCTGACTTCTAGTTCTCAGGCAAACCCCCCATTGCTGGCAGCTGGTAGCATTTAGCATCTACCTGTAAAAATACATAGACAAGGGCTTTTGCTCAGTACTTTGGAAGGTGCTTGAAGTCATAAAACAATTGCATTCCTTTGCTTCAAAAGTAGGAATTAGTTCATTTCAGGGACAATACAGAAAGCTTCCTTGTACAGACTTTATGTCTCTGGCTGCACTGAAGCATCTTTGGCCTAGTCTATAAAGTGATTTAATTTCAAATATTTTTCTAAAGTTTGCTGGACTGAGGTTAACCCTCCAGTTTCCTCTGTTAAGATATACATTTAAAGAGTTACAATAGTGCATGTACATTTCTGTTCTCTTTCAGTAGGGCAAACCGTGGTTATATTTTAAGCACAAGCACTTTGCAAATACGTTTTCAACACAAACATCTGTACAAAGCAGTTTGATATACACATGACATACAGTTCTAATATATTTGTAACACAAACATCTTGTATAAATTAGTTTGATATTCACAAATGACATATGATTATTTACATAATTCCAGCTAGCTGTGCTGGCCATACCTCCTTTTGTCACACTTCTTACCTCCTTTGAATACTCAAGCTAGTTTTTCAAGTCACCCTTGAGAAACGCTGTTTGAGAGTGATGAGCCTATCTGGGAATACATGACCCCATACCCTGTCTTGAGATCCCAGCTGCCTTGGCATTGCTGACCCCAGTACAGTGCTGCACTATCATATTATATGCCTGCCACCCTAGGCTCCACCATAGTAACTTGGGATTTTGCTGGCTGGCTCCCTGTAGACATAGATCCCCCTCAGACACCTGCTGTCTTCTACTGCAAATACTGAGCAAAAGGTCCTCCCTATCATGATAAGGTTTCATGGTGTTAACATGGTACAGTTTGCTCCACTGTCTCCTGCCTAGCAGTTCTACCATGTAGTTAACAGCAGTGACCTTCCTTACCACTTTGAAGGGTCCCTACCAAGCTGTCTGCAGCTTATTGTGTCTGACAAGAATGAGAACCATAATCTGCTGCCCCACAGTATACTCTCTAGCTCGAGAATTCCTGTTCTACCAAAACCTTTTCTGCTGTTTGGCTTCTGCCAGGTTCTCCTGGGCCAAGCCCATGAGCTCTCTGACCCTTGTCCTGAGGATTAGGACATATGCCACAACAGACTCCTTGCGGGATTCACACTCACCATCCCACTCATTGTGAATCAAAACTAGAGGTCCCCTCACCCTTTGTCCATACAGCAACTTGAAAGGTGGGAAATCTGTGGATTCCTGAGGTACTTATCTGTATGCAAACAAGAGATGGAGGAAATATTTATCCCACTCCCTCTTAAACTGGTCTGAAAATGCCTGTAGCATGGTCTTGAGTTTAACCTCTTCATCAGACCATTAGTCTGCAGATGGTAGGGGTGGTCTTTAGGTGCTTCACCCCACAATGCTTCCATAGACAAGCCAGCAGGTGTGACATGAAATTGGTACCTCTCTCAGTCAGTATTTCTTTTGGGAAACCTACCCTGTTGAAAATCTCTAACAAAGCATTTGCCACCTTTTCTGCCTCAATGGAGGACAGGGCCACTGCCTCAGGATAGCTGGTAGCATAATCTATTACTACTAAGATATACTTTTTCCCTGTGGAACTTGAGGTACTGACAGGCCCCACAATATCCATAGCTACCTTCTGAAATGGCTCCTTGTTCACAGGCAAAGGTACCCAAGGAGCTTTGACTCTGTCTCCTGCCTTGCCTACATTTTAGCACTGTCCACGGGTCTTGCAATACCCTGTTACATCCCTGGAAATCCCAGAGCTATAAAAGTTCTGCATAATACATCTCTTAGTACTCTTTATGCCCATATGATCTGCAAAGGGAATGTCACGGGCTATGGCTAGAAGTGCCAGATGATAGGCTCTGGGCACTACCAACTGCTGTATTGTCTCACCCTCTAGGCCTCCCCCAGGGGTCCACTCTCTATACAGTAACCCTTTTGCCCCAGTATGCAGATTTGCCTTTTCCTTGAGAATCAAGTGCATCCCTAGCTACCTCCCTCAAGTCTTTTAATGTGGGGTGTGAGAGCTGAGCATGCCTCACCTCTTTCTATTTTTAACCCCTCCCAGTTCCCCTTCCACAGGTAGTCTGGTATCCTCTGACAGTGGTGCCTCACTGTCAGCCTGGGTACTAATATTCACCTCTACCCTTACAGTCACTCTGTCCAAGGGAACATCAGTACCCACCAGCATCTGTGGCTCACCTTCAGTCTCACTGCTACAGGGTAGCTCATTCTCTGAAATAACCACTTTACCAGTCATGGCTTCAAGTGTGCAGTCTGTCTGAGTCCCCTGTTTTCAAGCCTGACTTTGTGTAACTGCATGCACACAAGGTACTATATTATCAAAATCATTCCATATCAGGACATCTGCAGGGATATCCTCAAACACACCTACTTGCCTGCTTCCTTTTCCACCCTCTCAGTCAAGGTGAACCCTAGCCAAAGGTATTTAGAATGGGGTCCCTCCTAAAGCTCTGACTGGAGTAGACTGCCCAGTCAAGTAGTGTTCCTCTTTAACCATTGCAGGTTTAACAATGGTTAGGTCATAGGCTGCGTTTCTCTTAGCAGTGGCCTGTTTCCCATCTACTAAGATAGGATATAACCTCTTGTGGTAGTTTGGTACCCTTGTTGTCTCCAGACAACTTACTGCTGGCATTTTGTCATTCCCACTTGCTGGATCCCCCACATTTTGTTTCAAACCTTGCCTCTGTAGACATCTATATGCCACATGATCCCATCTATATGCTACATTTAACCATTGATCCTGGCCATGTACCTGAATTAGTTGCTTCCCCTGTTATTGTCGGACTCTGTTGGGGCAGTTTAGGCTGCGCACCATGGGTTCCCTTTCTTGTGCAGTGATGCCCTGCTTGCTAGGTATTCGTCTCTTTTTTCCTCAACTCATCTGCAGTGTTGCATTCTCTATCTACCAATCAGATTCTCATGCCCTCAGGCAAAGTTCTAAGGGCTTGTTCCCTCATCAAAATGTCTGCCAGCACTTCAGAAGTGGTAACCTGACACTCACTCACCCACCTATGAAAATAAGTGCTTAACTCAGCAATATAATCACACACACTTTCATCTGCCTTGCGTCTGTGCTCATGAAACTTTTTTTCTATATGCTTCAGGTGTTACCTTAAAACACTCTAAAAAACAATGTTTAACTGTATTATAATTTAAGCAATCAGTATCAGACAATTTAGAAACAGCAGTTACAGCTTTTTACCATGGATTATGGGGGTCAGGAACCATACCTACAGCCCTTAATCAGCATTATACTGTTCATATACCCTTTCAAACATATGTAAATTGTGGAAGAAATTTACTGACCTTTATTGATTATGGGGTTTGGGTATTCCCTTCCCCATTACCTCCATGACCCTGGTGAAGAGTCAGCATCTCCTTTTCATTTTGCCACTGCCTCTCGTTGTCTTTGGCTTCCAGATGTCTCATTCTCCCTTCTGATTCTAATTCCATTTGTTTCTCCTGCTGCAGTCTGTCTGCTGATTCTAGTTCCAAATGTTGGCCTCCAGTTCAAGTCTCTTTAACTCCAGATGGAGTTTTAAGTCTTCTGAGGAAAAGTTTAACTGTCCATTTTCTAAGAGGTGTACATCCCCAAGGCCAATCTGGTTATCTTCCTGGTTGCTGGTCTGTGATGCAGATATGACTAAGGCTGCAATCATTTCCAATTTAGTCAGGTTGGCATGCACCAGTCCTTTGACTTGGCACATCTCAGCCAACTGGCTCCTTGCCAGCTTGCCATAATCCTCTGCTGACATCCTTTCCTACTCTCCAGACTAACTAAGCTAACAAAAAATAAATAAAACTACTGTAATATGAAACTCTGAATGCCTACAGTATGGCTGCTGGAGAGTACAAACACCTTCTTTAGTGACCACTGTTTACAGGCTACATGAGTTCAATATCCATACCATTGAATCCCAAAATGTGATTTGATGATGCCATCACTGCCACCAAATAATATATGATGACCCACCACTGGACCAGTAATCAAGGAGTCTCAATACTCACCACTGGCTCCTGTTGGGGGGGGGGTTCACATGCACACAGTATTTCCAGCTGCAGCTCTCTGCATCAAGGGCAATTTCCCTTAAGAGCACACAGAGACCACAACCAGTCTAGGGCTGGTTCCCCTTTCTCCAGATCTTCAATAAGACTCCCCACTGGCACAGCTATAGAGTTGAGATCTCAGCTGAGTGACTAAGCCAAGACTTCCAGCACTCTCTCTGTCCAAATAGTGCTTCATGTCCCTGCCCAAGTATCTGACACATACACTCTTTGAGGTTTGATTTACACACACTCACCTGGGAAAGGCTGGCACAGGTTTACTAGCTATACCCCCTTCTGCCCAGTCTATAAGGTAGTTATGACTGCCACCAGTCACTCCATATCAGCTACTTTAGGGCCATTAACAAAAGGTGTCCAGTCTTACTGTGTAATATTAATACTAATACAAATTGTAGTTTGACCAAGAGCAAGACTATTAGGAGTGGTCCACACAGTGTCACCAAATAAACATGCAATTACTCTCAAAACTTAAATATCTCTATACAAATCAGCCACAATAAAATGTTTAAATATATTTAATGATAAATAATATATTATAGCATATATATACTAAATATATATTCACAGTGACATCAGAGTTTAAAATCACAGTAAATATTTAAAATAGCATTGCAGTACAGGCTCACACAAATAAAGAAAAACAAAATCTAAACTAAGCTTATCTATATTCCTGACTGCATCTAAAAGAGTTACTATACCCTAATAACTTACTTAATTAGAGCAAGGCAGATGTGGTGAATGGTTCTTCTTGTTTTTGTCAGGTCCAAGACAGAATGTGGAATGCTCTGTCTCACTAAGAGACTTCTCAAAATAATATCTAAACTATTACTGCTGGGGTAGCTTGCAGAATGACATAATTTCTGGTCATTTGACTTCTATTTCTCAGGTAAAACCCCCATTGCTGGCAGCTGGTATCATTTATCATCTACTTGTAAAAATACATAGACAAGGGCTTTTGCTCAGATCTTTGGCAGGTGCTTGAAGTCATAAAAGAGATGCATTCCTTCATGCTTCCAAAGTAGCAATTAGTTCTCCCCAAAGATAATACAGAAAGCTTCCTAGTACAGACTTTGTGTCTCTGGCTGCATTGAAGCATCTTTATGGCCTAGCCTATAAAGTGATTTAATTTCAAATATTTTTTTAAAGTTTGCTGGACTGAGGTAACCCTCCAGTTTCCTCTGTTAACATATACATTTTAACAGTCACAATAGTGCATGTACATTTCTGTTCTCTTCCAGTAGGGTATACTGTGGATACATTTTAAGCACAAGCACTTTACAAATACCTTTTCAACACAAACATCTGTACAAAGCAGTTTGATATACACATGACATACAGCTCGAATACATTTGTAACACAAGCATCTTGTATAAATTAGTTTGATATTCACAAATTACATATAATTATTTACAAAATTCCAGCTAGCTGTGCTAGCAGTACCTCTTTTTGTCATAATGTGTGTATGCCATACTTTTGTACAAGTAACATTCCATATAATTGATGAATAGAAGTTGCCTCATACTCCCTCTCCACGTCAAGCGACTCCCTCTCCATGTCAAATAGACTACCTCATTAACCCTTTTTAAGTGCAACCTGGATAACTGGATGGGGAACAGAAAATACACTCCTGGGATTCTACCTGTGTCCTTGCTGGACAGTAGCATCAAGTACTGACTTGTTGTAACATGGTTTAAATTCTTGGCTAGGCATTTGAGGTCCTCAGGGCCATTAGCCTAGTAACTTCCTATGAACCTATGATCCTATATCACAGTAACCATTTTTTTTGCACTTACTAGTGTTTATTTTCATACTGTCAGGATTCTGCACTTATGTTTCATAATTATATTAAATAAAAATCAGTCATGTACCCCATGCTTGCAAGAGAAGGAAAAAAACAGAGTACCACTCAATCTTCATGTTAAACATGATCTGTCTTCTGCAACAGTAACAAGAATGGTACCCAAAGACAGATGGTGCATTGGGCCTCAGTTTTGAGTTAAAAATACTGTTGCGTACTTAGTAGCAGCAATTAAATACTATGGGAAAATGAACAACTAAAACTGCAAGTCATACAAGTGTCACAATACTGCAGTATTTATAATACTATACTAGCCATTAGTGCTACAAGTGTCATAAGACTGCAGTATTTATAATACTATACCAGCCACTAGTTCTACAAGTGTCACAAGACTGCAGCATTTATAATACTATACTAGCCACTAGTGCTACAAGTGCCACAAGACTGCAGTATTGAAAATAATACTATACTAGCCATGACTGCAATGAATGACTGAAAATGTGGTCTGCACCACTGACAAGATTTATTGGTACTACAGAAGTAAGACTATGGGTAGGAAAATGCCTTGCACTTGGCTGTAGTGACTCTTAGGCAACACTTGTGGGTCTCATAAGACATGATGTTTCTGCCACAGCCCAGCATGAGATCCCCTGTGGGAAAATGGCCCTTTTGGACCAAATAGGTCCAACTGGTTTTAGGCCAGACCTGAGCCAGTCAGCATTCAACTTAGAGGTCATACATTCATGAATGCAGGAAGAATCACATCATACAGAACAGTCTATCATACTGTATTATTTTTAAACATAGCAAAGAAACAGAAAGACAAACTTACGTGCAGTCAAGTAAAATATAATAGGTTTATCACTTCAGATTATGTGTCGTATGACTGTTATTTAAGCTATAGCTGTTTTATGGATTTTTATATGTACTAGTTATGTGCTGGATAGTTCCTGTGTCGCATGCACTACAAGCGTTTGAGCTCAGCTTTTTTTGCTTTTATACTAAAATAATCCCCAAACTAGAGGACTTAAGAGAATACCTTGATTTTTTCAACATTTTGAACAAAAACTGAATGCCATAAAACTAATTCTAGAATACTTAAAGTGCCACAGATCAAGCTGTGTACTCTGCACCCCTTTCTTAGGAAAATAACATAAATTGTTTTCAAATTTGCTGGGGCATCCTTAGTGACACTTCATTATCCTGACATACACCATGATTTTTCAGGAGAAACCTGGAAGCTTTTGTCTGGGTTAAAAGCATGCTCAGTGAGACAGCATGCATGTCAAGATTGATGAAACTGTGGCCAGGTCTACAAGATAAAGCTTATTATCTTCTTATAACTTTAACCTTCTGTGCAATATTACCAGGCAGATACTATCAGTCAGAATGCTTTCCAGAAGACTGAAAGCACAATATCTGGGTAGTGTTTGACTGTGCTCATAGACAACAGCTTTCTCTCTAACTTGATGTGTGGAATAAGCAATAATCATGTCTTTAATAACTTTATATAAATCATACAGTCTGTGTAATGACAGGTCGTCTCTGGCACAGTGCAGACTTAACGAACCGTGACATTATAGCTATTTTGAAGAAAGCCTTCATTTCTACATTTCAGATGTTATCTATAGAAACTAAAATAAGCTGTGTACTTACTGTGAAAATAAATAATCAAATTCCAGTAATAATCAAGAAGAAGCAGATATGCATTAATGCCCTGTCACATTAAGCATATACTAATGATCTGTTGCTTAATGTGCAGCATAGAATACTTGTCATAGCCGATTTACCTTTAGTGCTGTTAAGCAGCTGCCTAGTTCTAAAAGCAAAAATGTCATACTTTAGTAATGAGCAAGGTACTTAGTTGCAAGCAGTTTACAGAGCCTTTTCTTAGGTTCATAGATAAATACTAGTCTAGCTGCCCTTGTGAGTAATTTTTAAGCCTAGCCAGTTTCCCTCAAAGGTGAGAATCAAACTTTGTACCTGCGTCGTAAACATCTTAATCAGTATGCCAATCCCTCCTCTTTAACTATAAGCAGGTAATACTGTGAGGCTATCAAAAGAGGCTATTTTATTATTCACAGATAATTTCATGCTTAACAAGTCTCTGCTGCTTTCAATACACCCATATCACACTGTTAAAAAAGTAAAATACCCCTTACTCTGGGCAATGCTTGCTGTGGCTAGAAGGAGCATAACAAAAAAACTGGATATCTGAATCCCCTCCTACTTTCACTGAATTCAAGAATATGTTAAATGAAGTTTGTCATTTACAACTTAAAACTATAATTTCTAGAACAACTAGAAACATTTATACTTATTATATGTGGGTAAATTTACAGAATTTGTTGAAAAAATATTAACTATTACAATGAATATCTTCAGTTTCCTTTTTTTTCTTCTATATGTGATACACAGTCAAAATGGTTAAAATACCACCTTTTATGTAAAGATTAGTGGATGTCTTTGTAAATACTTTAGTTATTTTATCAGTTATTACATATAATCATTTGAGTTTTATATGTTATAACCTCTGAAATCACAAATTTTCTCTAAAATTTATGTGAATGTTTATAAACTTGTTTTATCTAAAATCAATAAAATTATTTTAAAAATAAAAGAGGCTATTTTAAACCTAGCTATTATATATATATATATATATATATATATATATATATATATATATATACATATATATATATATATATATAGGCCTCACAGCAAGAGGTTCTCCGGTTCGATCCTCGGCTGGGGTGCCTTCTGTGCGGAGTCTGCATGTCCTCCCTGTGGTCGCATGGGTTTCCTCCGGGTGCTCCGGTTTCCTCCCACATCCCAAAGACATGCTGCAGGTGGATTGGACACTCTAAATTGGCCCTAGGTGTGCGTGTGAGTGTGCCTTCTGTGGAAGGTTGGGCGCCGGGCTGGCAACTCGACACTGTAAAACTCCACTGCCATTCAATGTGCGGACAAGGTGATCCGCTGTGGCGACCCCTAACCAGGAAAAGCCGAAAGAAGAAGAAGAAGAAGATATATATATATATATATATATATATATATATATATATAAACATGTACATATATATATATATATATATATATATATATACATATATATATATATATACATATATATATATATATATATATATATATATATATATATTTACATATATATACATATATATATATATACATATATATATATTTACATATATATATATATATATATATATGTATATATATATATGGGTTCCATTCAGAAGCTCAAAATACTGAAATCTCGAATTTCAGTATTTAGAGCCCAAGAAGCCAAATCCACATAATAGCGAAAGTTTAGAAGCGCGAAATTTAAAACCTCGAATACCGGAGGTTTTGAATGTCACGCTTCTAAATTTCCGCTATGGTCATGTATTCAGGTAAGTGTGTGTGTGTGTGTGTGTGTGTGTGTGTGTGTGTGTGTGTGTGTGTGTGTGTGTGTGTGTGTTAAGGGGTTTGGATTGGGGCTGTGGTGTGTGTCAGTGTGTTTTGTTGCTGTGATGTGTGTGTGTGCAAAGAGAAAGTAGCTTGTGTGGTGGTGTTTTGTGTGTGTGTTTGTATGTAGTGCGACCTCAGAGTGAGAATATTTAAGTAGGGGGATGTGGGGGGTGCAGGGTAGCTTGCCCCCCTGCTTTTATGTAGTAGAGTGATCGTGTGTGTTTGTGTGGTGGATGGTGTGTGTGTGTGTGTGTGTGTGTGTGTGTGTGTGTGTGTGTGTGTGTGTGTGTGTGTGTGTGTGTGTGTGTGTGTGTGTGTGTGTGTGTGTGTGTGTGTGTGTAGTAAAACTGTGAAATTCAAAACTTCCAGTATTCAAGGTTTTGAATTTCGTGGTTTTTAGTTTTCGTTGTTTTGTGGATTCCACTTCTTGGGCTCGAGATGCTGAAATTCGAGATTTCAGTATTTTTAGCTTCTGAACTGAATCCATATACACATATATATATATATATATATATATATATATATATATATATATATATATATATGTTGCACCAATATTGATGCCAAGGCTCTGTTGGTACAGGGGGTCTGAATTGCCATGTGATCTGTAATGGCTAGTCTATTATTTATAATGTATCTGTGTAATGCCAGACAATTCACATGATTCTCACATATGGTAGACATTCAATCTATTCCAGTATTTCTTATGAGGTGCTTTCTCACAAGGTCATCTGATTGGTAGGTGCAGGTACATGTCAGATAGATAGGCGTATGCACACAGGTGCCATGCATGCAGGGAGCTGAGACAGAATATGTTGTCTGTTGGTATGCTGCAGTTGATGCTGGAAATGTCCTAGTGCCCTGGGATAATTACCCTGATACACAACCCCCTGTCAATTCAGGGTATTCTGTATAACACAGTCCATGCAGAAATGCAATACATAGCAGAATGGATACTTGGAACACTGAAGGAATTCTTCTGAAGTCCAGACTATATGGAGAAGGATCTCAGTATAGTTTAGGGATATGCAGCATGATATGTTGCATGTGCGCCATGATCCACAGTACACTATTATACAGACAAATGGAGTGAACATCATAGCTGGGTTGAGTCAGTCATACAAATCAAGGCTGTAGTACAGCATGGTTGAAAGTCAGCGGGTGGAACATACAGCAGCAGTACTAAAGCCAAAGCAGAGGAGGGCACAATACGTAGCAACAATGGAATGGAGGTAGCACCTATGGGCCATGACGCAGACAGCACAGAATAAAATTACGCATACAAGATCACATCTATGCTATGTGGCGCAGTGCATAGACTGGCATGGTTGTATATCATCACCATACCCACACTGTTTAGTTGTGGGCAGGGCACAGCCATCTTGACTTGCACACAAATAGGTGGTGGAGTGACATGTGGTCACAGCACTACAGTGTGCGGTAGGGTCATGGGAGATGAACAGGTTTTTTTTTCATGTGTGGCAGTATGGATACTACAGTGGATTAAGGATGTGTATGTGTGTAGGCTGATAATGATGTCCTCTGTATTCATGCATTCACAGGTTCCAGCACAAAAGGACAAAATATAGCTGATGTCAGTAAAACTTGTGCCACTAGCATGTTGCATTGTCAGCCAGATGTGCCCTATTGACATAAGCCTATCTTACTCAAGAGATGCATGCCATGTTGCACAGGTCCTACAGCAGCACTTTATTATCTATTATATTTATTAGTGAGCTTTTCAAAGTATTGCTTCCCTTGTGTGGTCATGTCAGTGCCTGTACACCTAAAGAAAAGCAATAGGAAGTGGGTGCGCATGTAATGCTCTGCAATGTTACCTGATGTTATGTTATGCTGTGCTATGCTATGCTATGAGATGTACAAGAGTATGACCATTGCTCTCCCCTTAATATACCTGGTTAACAGCTTGAGACAGTGAGATAGATAGCCCTAGTCTCTCCTTTAGGTACTATACCCATGCTTCTCCATGCAGACCTAAAATCCCACACCCTTTATGGCATACTATCCAACCAGTTTCTGTGTTTACAGCTGAACTCCCCCACACACCGTAGGCCTTAAATCAGTTCCCCTTTATCACATCTATTTACCATAACATCGTTTCAAAACTTCAAGAGAGTGAACTCCTGGAACGGCAAATTTTGCCTCCAGGTAACTAACCACTTGGCCACCACTGCTAACCTTTGCCCTTTGTTCCACTCTAGTGCAATCTCGGAGTTGGAATATTTAAGTAGGGGATGTGTAATGGGCACAGCCCCCCACATGGAGGTGAAGCCCCCCACTTTAATGGGTTTAATTTTTTTTTTTTGTCAGTGGTGGCCAAGTGGTTAGTTTCCTGCAGGCAAAATTTGCCATTCTGGGAGTTCGCTGTTTTGAAGTTTAGATGTTGTCATCTCGTTGTTAAGTGAGATGATGTTATGATAAATCAGTGTTACAAAACCCCTAATATCATGTCATTCCTTCACAAAGTTTCAGTATTGGATTTCAGCTGAATATAAGACAGTGAGATACGGATTTTGCATTATAGATTAATATGAAACTTATGAAAAAATCACTCTACTTCCACCTGTCTAATCACTTTTTAAATCATGTTACTATGACTGTATATAATAGACTGGGTATTATTGTGGTATATTTAGATCTCTCTAAAATATTTGTTAGTGTTTAACATTCAGTTACTATAGAATGCATGAATGTGCATTCTATAGAATGCATGAATGTGCAGATAATATCAAGTTAGGAACAGTTACAAGTAATGACACTGATTATAATATGTTCATTAACTATTTTTAGTGTAGTAAATTGGCTGACTAGGAATGGGTTTAACATCAGTTTTAGTAAATGCAATTTCATGACTTTTGGTCCTGTGAAAATCAATCATAACATTTTATAAGGGAACACTTCTACTGGGTGTGCTTCCTGATATAAAAATCTTGGTGTCTCTATAAATCCCAAACTGAATTTTAGAGCCAATGCTTCAGTGGTTAAATCTAAAGCCCTAGAAGTATGTTTGCACATTTTCAGAAGTTTTCAATCTAGATCCTTTGTTTTACTTACAAAATTATTTGTAACTTGTGTTAGACCAGTTATTGTGTCAGATGAATTTTCCTTGAGGGAGTACAAAGAAAATGTACTAGATATCTATGTGACATTCAAAATTTTAGCTATTCTCAGTTGTCAACACTTAGGCTTATTTTCCCATCGCTACCACTTTATAAAAGGCAGATTATGCATATTGTTCAAAGCTTTGCACAATGAGTTAAGAATCTTGCTGGGTTTGGAGTTAACTCATTCTGAAAGAATGTTACAATACAGTAATTTTTGTTATCATCTTGGTTCTTGTAGAACTGTAAGACATTTCAAATGTGCTTCTTATAATATTGCTCGTTAATAGAATAAACTCTCAATTCATATACATAACTCAAATTCTATGAATATTTTTAAGACATCACTAGGTATACTCTGTACATGTGGGGTCTATGTTGTAACATGGCCTTTGGGTTGGACACAGGTATAGCTTGAATTATGAACTATTCACCAAGGAAGACAGACTTGCCATATGCTCCTGAAGGATATAAACATGCATCTGAGTGTCATCTGCAGCCTCCATATCAGATTACCAACTGTAACAGTAATGGGCCTAAGATAAGACACTACAGTGCATACTCTGAAGGATAAAGATAAGAAGAATGGAGGTTCAAATCTACCCTCTGGGTTTGCCCAGACAGGCAGGAGGCAAACAAATTCATGAAAATAGTAGTAATGTTGCAGGGATATCAGGGCCAGGACTGAATGAAATGTCAATTTCAAGCTAAGAAGAAATTACTGACAACTGTATTAAGGACAGTATCAGTGCTGGGGCAAATGCAAAACCCAGCATAGTAAGGATCCATGAGATCGTGAGCTGTTACGTGCAATTCAAGCTACTTGTAAACCACCTTTGATTACTTTCTTCAAAAATGGCAGGTTAGAGATGGAGTGGAAATCATACTGATTATCAGGATCAAAGAAAAGTTCTGTGGTATGGAGGGATAAAGCCCTGACTATGGCACAGGTGACCCAAGTTTGATTAGTGACTCATGCAACTGCAGAGTTGGTGAGGAGGATGGAGGTGAGCAACCACTGTTGGCTCACTGACCTGGTGGAGGGAGGCAGCTTGGCTCACCATATAAGCTGATACCTAGTAGGAACATCAGGTGTTACTTCATGGAAATCAAGCCTGATGAAGCCTGTAAAATCATGTGGTACAGCACCACTAAGCCAAGACGAATCCAGCATGTGGAAGTATGCGTCCCCTTGGTGAACCGCAATAGCAGGCTCAGTAGGGCCACCAAGGATGGGGTTGAAGGGTTTCTCCCATTCAGTAGTGGGCAGGCCACTCCTCAGGCCCAGCAAGGTGGCTTGCTTCCTACTATCTGACTCGCACTTGGAAATGGACAGCTGATGAGGACTCCCACGTGGGATTATAAGAGGCACATGGTTCTTGTCCAGTCTGGGAATGCCTGGTTACCTTTGATCTGTTTTTTTGTTAGGACTCTCTTGGGTATCGCAAGTTGAATGATGATTTTTGATGGGTATTTATTAATAATAGGTCAAATAAGAGATGAATAAAGTGGAAGCAAGACTAATTTGGATCTGAGGGAGTCAGTTTGTGGGGGTGTCATCTGTGTGATAGGATATGGAAAAGTTCTGTATTTTTTCCATTTAATTTGAGGTCATTGTCCTGCTGGAACACTTGGATGCCAATGAATGAATAGGTAACAATCCCTAGCTCACACTCATCTGCAAACATAGTTAACCAAAAGACAGGTTCACAAATCAGAGAAGTAATGGTAAACAGGACTGTTCTCAGTACAAAAACCCTGAATGACACCACTTTTGATATATTTTACTTACAGAGGTGATTCCTGAAACTCTAACAACATGAATTTTGTTAGTCAACCAGTTAGCTATCCACTGCACAACGTATGGATTTATAGTCTGGTTTTCAAGGTTGTCATTAATACTCACATTTGAAATACTGTTAAATGGCTTAACCAGTCCAAAGTAAGCTGTGTCTAATGCATAGCTAATATCTACTGCTTCAGTTTAATTTTTAAATAAATTAACAAGGTTAAGGAGGTACAAACTGCTTTGCCAAAGATGAGCTGATGTGTGTCCAGGACTAAAAGATTAGCAATGCCTAAATTTATGAGGTCAGAATTTACATATCCCATGGCTTTACATATGAGACTAGTGAGACTGGTGGGCCTAGAGTTTCTAGGGCCTATGGCTGGGCTACTTTTGTGGAAAGGTATCAAAACTGCTGTTCTCCAACCTTCACGAATGCAACCTGTGGAGATGCTTAAGTTAAAGAGGCTTAGAAGGGGTTCAAAAAGACACATTTGGTGTTAATAATCAAGCAAGCAAGAATACTGCATCAGCACCCATAAACACGGAGTTCTTACTTTTTTTACTGGCCTGAGAGGATTCCTTTCCCAGTGATTATACAGTGCAACTGGGACTGAGTATCAGGGTGCAATTGTGATTGTTTGTGGGGTAAATCTTGCACTGAATTTGTCAGCTCAGATGTTAGCTGTTTTTTTTTGAGATTGAGTAAGTGGTATTGTTTTGAATCAGCTCAGAAGATTGTTGGGTGTTATTCCTAAATTTCCTAATGTAAGTTTTTAGTTCATAATCACTTTAAATTTCCTTATGTCAATCTTGCATTCTTTATAAAATTTCCCAGGATTTATAGTGCAGATAGGAACTGCCTTATAAAAACAGCTGTTAAGATGGAAATAGAAATTGCCATAAGTTGCAGCTTAAGCAATATGTCCTGTGGGAGAAAGGTTACAGTGAATTTCATTAGGTCACTGAGTAATTGTAGGTTTGCTTTTGAGAAGTCTCTGCACAGAAGTATTGTTTGGAAAACACCATCAGTTTTAAAGACGATCGCTGATTTATGGCCATATTTAATGGGGAGGATGTTAAACTGGGAAGAGTGCAAGAAGAATCCATATTGGTGAGGACAAGATCAATGGCACTAGGACTTCTGGTCCAAGTGTTAAATTATTTGTTTGTGATAGATAGCCTTTACAAAGTCAAGAAAACATTAGGTATGCTTACCATTGGGGGTGCAAGGCAGTCAGTTTATTGATGGATAATTGAAACCATCTACACAGAAGTGTTTGAATTTATAGGGATATTGGTTAAGGCATTAACATAGCTATAATGGTCAGCAAAGGACATGGATGGAGATCTACAGACAGCTACAAAATGACAGTTGACATTTTTAATGAAAACTTAGACTTCTGAAAGTTCAAATCTGGAGTAATGAGAAATCTGTTGAGATATATTAGGATCATTGACAAATACTGATACCCCACCACAATTGTCAGTGGGTCTGAAGGCATAGGAGAAGCTGAATCCAGGAAGATAGGGTGTGTTTTCAATATACTGAAATAATATCTCAGTAACTACACAAATATAAATGTGTTTGAGATGCATAAGGGCCTCAAGGTTCAAACATCTTTTTTTGCTAAGGCTTCTAGCTTAGGCTTCTAGCATTAAATAGAGTACCTTTAATAAGTTCATGGTTGGAATTTGTCAAGTTGAAATATGTAGTAAACTGACTCTGCCTAAAAGAGACTCAGTAGGAACAGCAGATGTTTGAGACAGGATGCAAAGGCCCAGGCAAGAGAGGTGCAGACCATTCTTAGCAAAGCAGGAAGGCTCATCAGTCATCTCATCCCAAGCTGGTACATACTGGGTCACTTAGAATGACATCAGCTATACAGTCAGTTTTTGCAGTCAATTATCTTGACTTTGAATATTGGCATCATTCTGGGTGGTAGCAAAATATCACTCAAGGCTAAAGTCTTTCCTGCCTTAGACACATGCATAAGCAACATCCATCATATCCATCTGCTCATCCATGTGGGTAGAGCGCCTAAGGTGTTCTTTCCCTACATGGGCCACTCCCATGTTGTAATTACATTTGTAAGGATGGAAGGAGCTGGGAAACCTTTTTATATCCTGGATCAAGGTTTCAGAAAGACAGCCAACTGTTACCCCATTCCTATCCTGCCTGATGAGAATGATAACAGAATGTTTGACAACAGAGTCAATAACTAAAACATAACTGTGGGTGAATGCAGGCTTATTAGATCTTAAAGAACAGGGTACAAATGATGTAGAGTAATCTGGCACTCCTTGACCTGAGAGAACATTGTATAGTCTAATCATTTTGCAGCGGAGCTGGGTATCGATGATGTAGAGGAATCTGTCACCCCTCGACCTGAGAGGAACAGGGTTCAGATGATATAACAATCTGACACCCCTGAGATGGACAGGGAATAGATAATGTAGCATTCTGACACCCCTCAACCTGAGCGGAACAGGGAATAGATGTAGCATTCTGACACCCCTCAACTACAGAGGAACATGGAATAGATGATGTAGCATTCGGACACCCCCTCAACCTGAGAGGAACAGGGAATAGATGATGTAGCATTCTGACACCCCTCAACATGAGAGGAACAGGGAATAGATGATGTAGCATTCGGACACCCCTCAACCTGAGAGGAACAGGGAATAGATGATGTAGCATTCGGACACCCCTCAGCCTGAGAGGAACAGGGAATAGATAATGTAGCATTCTGACACCCCTCAACCTGAGAGGAACAGGGAATAGATGATGTAGCATTCGGACACCCCTCAACCTGAGAGGAACAGGGAATAGATGATGTAGCATTCGGACACCCCTCAACCTGAGAGGAACAGGGAATAGATGATGTAGCATTCTGACACCCCTCAACCTGAGAGGAACAGGGAATAGATGATGCAGAGTAATCTGAAGTGGCTTACCATAGTCAAGGCATATGTTATCTGAAGTGCTTGCACTGATCTGTGAGAGGAATGGATGAAGTGCTGCAGTAAACCCCCCCCCCCCAAAAAAAAAAAAACGTAAATCTCAGATAGTTTCATAATCTTAAGATCAGACAGTTTATTATGCAGTAGCTTTAGAGCAAAGTAGGTCAACAATGGGTTGAAGCTAGAGACTAGTTACTTCAGCAAGTGTGAGGTCATTATATCCAGTCATGGTGTCAAATCTACAGTATGGTCCAATGATAGATTGCAGAAGTGATCACATGAATAAACCTGAATTCCTTTATAAAATAGAGGAATTATATTACCTGAACCACTGAATCTTCACTGAGTCATATGAGTCATCATGAACCATAAGGTTCTGATAATAGAACACAGACCCCACAAGAAAATCAGTGGACTCTATAGTCTTCACACAAATGAGTGGCTATCAAAATGAGGAGAAACTTACAGTGCATTTCTGCTCCTGTGGTATACTTAAACTAGTTGACATTCTCCCTGGCAATCTATCCTACTCACAGCTCTCATGTAAAGCAGACAGAAGCCTTCTCTCAATTGTGTTCCACCTTGGGCACTGGATAAAACAGATCCCTGGAGACACAATCACCACCAAGTGTTATAAAAGCTGTCATTCAGTCATGTTTCTGTTATGAATACAAGGTATAAATCATTTCACAGGGCAGAGATAGTAACATAATAAAAATATTACAAACAAACACAACGAAACTAAGTAAAAATAACTGCCAGTATATGACTGGAAAAATGGAAAAAAGCCAGAAGTCAGTGTTTACGCATTTCGTCCACTTTTAATTATCATGAACTTCTTCAGAATAACCATTTCAACTTATTAAACCATTTAAATACCATTCAAAAATAAACATGTGATCTAAAATGACCAATACAAATGTTAAAAGCTTGATTCAAAAAAATCACAATTAAAGGACCTTCCCCTTTCTTGGATAAAAAATTATTATTATCTGATTATCTTTATATTTTTATACATGAATTATAACCTTTGTGCTTGTAAAAAGCACTTAATATTTATAACATCATTTAACCCAGGAAGCTGGTCTGCATTGAGCAATATCTGCCACAAGGTTTCTTTACACTCTAGTTTAACCTTAAAGTTTCCAGAAAACAGGTCATCATTAACTTTCTCTAATACTGAGAATGTGAACTTTTTTAAATCTAAACAAGTAACAGCATGTTTTGCAAGTGCATTTGACATATCTTTATTTTCTTATTGCCAAAGTGTGTTCATAAATACGTCTACTTAAAGTCCTAATGGTTTTACCTATGTAGAAATGTTCACATGAACCACATAAAGCAATATAAACCACATTTTGGGTCTTACAAGTATAATGCCCTTTACAATAAATAACTTTATTCAAGTGCTTCAAAAACACTGTATTACTTCCTGATATGTACCTACATTGTTTACAACATTTGCAAGGAAATGTACCAAAATTTGAATTAACAACTTCAGTACTCACTTGCTTACAGTTTTCTAACATACTCTTTATGTTGACAGTTTTTTTGTAAGTAAATAGTGGAACTTTACCAATGATTAAACTCAAATCATTGTTACCTAATACCACTTTCCAATTATTGGAAATTATTTTCCTAATCATAACCATCTCATTTGAAATGGGAATAGGAAAAGCTAATCTGTAGGCACTACCAGCCTTAACTCCAGTGTCACTAATTATTCTTGAATTCACTTCTAAAGTTTGATGTAAAATTGGGCGTCCTTTGTTAGTCCTAAGATGAAAAACTTCCCTTAATATGTTATTTAGCCATATGTGGTCATAACCTCTTTCCATAAAAAAGCTAATTAATTTTTCTGTCTCACTTGAAAAGATATCATCTCTACTTGTCAACCTACTTAATCTAATAAACTGTCCTTTAACTACACCACGTTTCATAAATTCAGGATATAAACTGTTGTGGTGTAGATATTGGTTGACAAATATGGACTTCCCAAAAATACTACTTTCAAAACATGTCTTTTCACAATTCAAACTTAAATATAAGTCCAAAAAGTTAATATTTTCACCAAAATGACCAATGGTGAATCTCAAAAAATTTGTGGATTTGTTTAAAAAATTCACAAAAGTTTGAAATAAATCAAAATCTCCACGCCATAAGAAGATCAAATCATCTATGTATCTTTTGTAAAATAAAATATTCTTTGCTGATGGATGTGAGTATAATTTACAATATTACCCTGACTAAATAAATCAAATAAAAAAGAATAGCACAGCAATAAATTCTTTGTTAAAAGACGACAGTTGTTATAAGGTAGTCACAAAAGAATATATTATCAAGAGTTTTCAAATGGTGGATTCTTTTTTATTTGATTTATTTAGTCAGGGTAATATTGACCATACTGTCTACGATTTTTTAGTAATTGAACATCCAAAACTGGCTACAGTGTTTGGTATTCCTAAACTACACAAACAAAGTAAGGAGATACCTTTTAGACCAATAGTGTCAGCCAGTTTTTCAAAGACAGAATCTATATCAATATGGTTAGATAAATGGTTAAACCCAATAGTTCAAAGGACTAAGTCATATTTAAGAGATTCCTGGCATTTATTGGAACTTTTAGGTCAGTTAGACTTAAGAGACACATTTTTTAACTTTGCATCACTAGATGTAACATCATTATACACAAGTATCAATCAGACTACCGGTGTAGAATTTTTAAGGGAATATTTAAGTGTTCATACAGATATGGAAAACAATTTGGTCAATACTATATGCACCCTAATGGACCTAGTATTAGAAAACAATTTCTTTATATTTGAAGACATTTATTTTCAACAGATTTCAGGAATTGCAATGGGTTCTAGAGTTGCACCAAATTTTGCTAATATAGTGATGGCCATGTGGGAAACTAAATTTTTATACTCACATGCATCAGCAAAGAATATTTTATTTTACAAAAGATACATAGATGATTTGATCTTCTTATGGCGTGGAGATTTTGATTCATTTCAAACTTTTGCGAATTATTTAAACAAATCCACAATTTTTTTGAGATTCACCATTGGTCATTTTGGTGAAAATATTAACTTTTTGGACTTATATTTAAGTTTGAATTGTGAAAAGACATGTTTTGAAAGTAGTATTTTTGGGAAGTCCACATTTGTCAACCAATATCTACACCACAACAGTTTACATCCTGAATTTATGAAACGTGGTGTAGTTAAAGGACAGTTTATTAGATTAAGTAGGTTGACAAGTAGAGATGATATCTTTTCAAGTGAGACAGAAAAATTAATTAGCTTTTTTATGGAAAGAGGTTATGACCACATATGGCTAAATAACATATTAAGGGAAGTTTTTCATCTTAGGACTAACACTGCACGCCCAATTTTACATCAAACTTTAGAAGTGAATTCAAGAATAATTAGTGACACTGGAGTTAAGGCTGGTAGTGCCTACAGATTAGCTTTTCCTATTCCCATTTCAAATGAGATGGTTATGATTAGGAAAATAATTTCCAATAATTGGAAAGTGGTATTAGGTAACAATGATTTGAGTTTAATCATTGGTAAAGTTCCACTATTTACTTACAAAAAAACTGTCAACATAAAGAGTATGTTAGAAAACTGTAAGCAAGTGAGTACTGAAGTTGTTAATTCAAATTTTGGTACATTTCCTTGCAAATGTTTTAAACAATGTAGGTACATATCAGGAAGTAATACAGTGTTTTTGAAGCACTTGAATAAAGTTATTTATTGTAAAGGGCATTATACTTGTAGGACCCAAAATGTGGTTTATATTGCTTTATGTGGTTCATGTGAACATTTATACATAGGTAAAACCACTAGGACTTTAAGTAGACATATTTATGAACACACTTTGGCAATAAGAAAAAAAGATATGTCAAATGCACTTGCAAAACATGCTGTTACTTGTTTAGATTTAAAAAAGTTCACATTCTCAGTATTAGAGAAAGTTAATGATGACCTGTTTTCTGGAAATTTTAAGGTTAAACTAGAGTGTAAAGAAACCTTGTGGCAGATATTGCTCAATGCAGACCAACTTCCTGGGTTAAATGATGTTATAAATATTAAGTCCTTTTTACAAGCACAAAGGTTATAATTCATGTATAAAAATATAAATATATCAGATAATAGTGATTTTTTATCCAAGAAAGGGGAAGGTCCTTTAACTGTGATTTTTTTGTATCAAGCTTTTAACATTTGTATTGGTCATTTTAGATCACATGTTTATTTTTGAATGGTATTTAAATGGTTTAATAAGTTGAAATGGTTATTCTGAAGAAGTTCATGATAATTAAAAGTGGACGAAACGCGTAAACACTGACTTCTGGCTTTTTTCCGTTTTTCCAGTCATATACTGGCAGTTATAGTAAAAATATTATTAACCATCATCCCTACAGCATTTACATATATTTCCTTTGCTGAGGTACTTTATTAGTGATTTTTTTAAATTCTTGCATAACGGAGATTGTTCTGATTTCTTTGGACAGGTGCTTCCAAATAAAGGGCCCAAAACATGAAGAGGTTTTTTCACCTACAGTCTTTAGGAATCATGGTTGTATATGAAGGAATCCACCATCAGTACTGTCCTTTAGTGGGTAAGAATGTTCCCTGATTGATAGTTACGATCTAATGGGTAGGCAATTCCCTAGTCTCACAATCTTAAACAGGAGACAGCTTAGGAGGAAAGTGAACCTATCCACTATGGAGAGCCAGTTTAGTTTCTGTTGAAGGGCACTGTGATCTACATTTTATGATTATTCATTGGAAAAAGGTGGCAGTTATTGCATGTGGCTGCTTTAAAATTGCTATTACTCTTACATGAATAATGTTAACTTTATTGTGCAGTTTTTCAAAAGAAAGACCGAATATTAATAGTTGTATTAGAATGTGAAGATGAAAGTGGTAATAAATAGATGTAGGGGTTCACAATGTGTGATATGCTTGTAGCTGTAGTATAAGAAGCGTATCATAAAGGAAAAGAAGGATTATTATTAATAGTCTTAGCGATAATACCTGTTTGATTGAGACTGTATATTGCATTAGTTCTGTCTTTGTAGTGATTTAATGAATACTGTATAAAATTAATTTTTTTTGAATAAAGCACTACTTCTTACTAATGTGGCTGTAATGGTTGTCATCATAAACAGATCCAAAGAGGGGTAAGGCTATGACCTATTAATGAGCAGTTTCTTGTGGTCCACTGTTTGATTCTTTCCCACTCTCTCTCTCTCAGGATTCATTTGCCTACTGTCTGACTTTGAGCAAGTCATTAAACCAGACAGTGCTTTGCCGCAGTTGCAAAATTGGGCTATGTTCCTCAATGATCCACTGAACCACATTCCTTGTAAATACCTATAAACCTATACTAGGACAGCAAACGTAAGTGAGAATAAAATCTAGTGTAAGGTAACCAGTAATTTATTATACTTTTAGACAATGGGCAAACTGTACATTTGCATCCTGATTGGAGAACAAACTGAAATGCGAATCTGCTGCTTCACCACAGCATATCAAGCTGCCATGGAGCTCATGCAGAAAAAAACGAATGGTCTCCATTATTCTATGCTCACTAAGTAGCGCTTTAGTTGTTTAGTGAGTGTAAAAGAAAAAAGAAAAAAATTAAAATAAAAAAGCATGTGTGTATGTGTTTATGACTATGTGTGAGAGTGTATGCATATACGAGAGTAAGAGAGTGAGACTGATTGAGCGATTATTTTACACTTGATAATCAGTGCTTTTGTTGTTTAGTGAGTGTAAAAAAATAAATGAAACAGGAAAAAAGTGTGTGTGTGTGTGTGTGTGTGTGTGTGTGTGTGTGTGTGTGTTATGTATATGAGTGCTTGAGAGTAAGAGTGGTCAAGCTTTCCCCTGGCAGCAGCAACATCATTTAAGAGGTTTCTGTACCTCTCGACTATATCTCTTAACCTCTGAGCACAAGAAATCTGGACACAGACTCAAATAATGGGATAACGGGGGAACAAAGGACCAAAAATAGGGGCAGATTTTAAATATTGATCTTATAAACTTAGAAAATTGCTAGAATAACAGGGTTCATAGGTTCATAGGTTGGTACTAGGCTATCAGCCCTAGGGCCTATACAAGCCTAGCCATAACAATTCCCTGGCTATTTCTTCCGACACTATTTACTTCCCTGGACCCCTGTCTAGCAGGGCGACTGACATGATCCCCGGGGTGAATTTCCTTTCTCTGCTTGACATGTATGGGCAATCTATTCCAGAGTCTGGGAAGTCTCTGGGTCAGGAACCTATCCCTCCAGCATGTTTTGTTTCTTGTGATGACAAGGTTTAGATCCCTGGAGGGTGTGGCTCTGAGGGATTGGGATTTCTTTAAATGCAGCATGTTCAGCAGCTCTGGGTTTGACATGGCCTTGTATGTTAAGCAGAGATCGCCTCTGAGTAGACGATATGCGACAGAGTATAGCTGAAGTTTTTTAAGGCAGTCAGCGTAGGGCATCTGCTTTAGGCCTGTGATCCTTTTAGTGAGGTATTTCTGCAGCCTTTCCAGTTGTTGCAGATGTCTTGAGAGGTACATACCAAACAGAGCATTCTATTCTATAATGGGTCTAATGAGGGATGAGTACAGTGGGACAATGACCTCCTTTTTTCTGGATGAAAAGCCCTTAGTGATGAAGTGTGCCACATAGAAGGATTTCCTGACTGTTGTGGCGATGTGGTTATTGAAGGTGAGACCACTGTCCACCTGTGTCCCTAAGTCTCTTATCACACTCTCGGTGTTTAGTGTACTGCCACCTATATGGTAATTCACAGATACATGTTTTTTCCCAAAGGGGATAACTATACATTTCTTGGCATTGAGCTTGAGCCCATGGCTCTGGCACCAATCATCTGTTTCTGTAAGGCCTTTTTGTAGAGTATCCACATCATTTGGGGATTCAATAATGGCTCCCAGTTTGCAGTCATCTGTGAACATTGTTAGCCAGAGTCCCTTAGTGTTGGCCTGTACTTCAGAGAAGTAGATGCCAAACAAGAGTGGTCCCAGGACTGAACCCTGAGGTACTCCACTTGTCACTTGTCTGGAGCTGGATTTGGAGTCAGCTACTTTTACAGAGTGGGTTCTATCAGTAAGTCAGTTAGCAACCCATTGGGTGACGTAGGGATTAATGTCCAGCTTAGTAAGTTTATCTATGATTCCAGAGTGGGGGATGGTGTCAAAGGCCTTGGCAAGGTCTAGATAGGCTGTGTGGACCACCTTACCCTTGTCCATGGCTCTAGAGACTGATTCAAAGAAGTCAATCAGGTTCAGAAGACAAGATCGGCCCTTCACGAACCCAAACTGGGTGGGGTCCAGTGTTTGAAAGTTGCCAATGTCTTTGTTTATAAGTTCCATGATAATACGCTCCATGGCCTTGCAGATAAGGCTTGTCAGACTGATGGGACGGTAGTTTCCGGGATCCAAGGTGGATCCCCCCTTGTGGAGTGGGATAACTGTAGCTCTGCGCCACTCAGTGGGCACAAAACCTGAGGTGAGGGTTTCTGCTAGCATGCATTTTCTAAAGCAAAGGTATGTGTGTGAGAGTGAGTGAGTGAGTGAGATGACTACTGGCAACAACAGCAGTAAAGAGGTGTGCATACCTTTGGACCTTTAAGCTGAAGAAATCTAGATAAAGCCTAAAATAAAGGGGGAACATATGCTCAAAAATAGTAATAGATTTTAATTATTGCTATTATAAAATTACAAAGTTGTTTATGTAAAGGATTTGTGTTAGCCTGAATTTTCTGAAAGAAATAAAAGTCTGAAACTCAAATATATGTAATTATTTAGTAACTTCAGTCTCCAATGACTGCCAACAAACCAAACAATTTAAGAATAAATACCTGGTTATTTTTTAAAGTGTTATATTTCTGATGCAAAATAACTTCCTCTAACACCATTAACATATACTATAGCATGTCTGAAACATTAGGCAGAGGAAATAAATATATTAAAAAAATATAATAAAAAAATAAGTAAGTAAAACAATTGTACAGAGAGCCCATTTTCTAAGAGCAATAATGCCATCCAGGGTGTGTGTTAATGTGTAATTAATGCCCTCTGCCAGTGGTGTTAGGCCTCATAACACGAATGGGTGGGTGTTAATTATACATTAACACACACCCTGGTGGGCATTATTGCTTGCGTAGCTCCCCTGCTGATTCCTTTATTTAGTCTGGTATGGGACTATTTCATAGGACTTGGGCTCATTTTACTGTATTATTTAGGACTTACATACAACCCTTTCATGCTAGGTAGTAAAAGATATAAGCATTGCCAGGGTGACAGAAGTGTAAACACCACTTAGTATACTCTATGCATTAACTAGACAGCTATTGTTGTTAGTTAAGTTATGTAATCTGGCTTTAGGATACAAACTGAGGGCAGATGATCTGCATATAAATGTGTCTATAAATTTAAATAGAGATGAGGTGGGTTTGTGGTAGGTATAGATTAGGGACCCAATTATGTGCAGCAGGTAGTAGCAAAGTACAATAGTTTTTTTCAAGTCTAAATCCCACTTTAGAAATTCATAGAGTGTGTACTAGAATTTAAAAACAAGCCCTTCTGAAACCATTCTTCTTTGAAAAAAAAAGAAAAATCTAAATATATGAAGAGATCATTTCACAAATTCTGCAATATTAAAACAAAAAATCTGCTTTTATTACTGTCTAATTTTAGTGAATTATACTGTGAAGTCCCAATGACTGTTTCACTCTACTAGATATCTCCAGAGTGGCACAATAGAAATTTGGCATCACATGCTCAAGAATTAAGATCTTGTAGGAAAAATACTGACACTATATTGCTCCTCTCCTTCAGAGTTACTTTGCATTTAAGTATCTGAAAGGCAAGCACTTCTATATTTTATAATAACAAAAAACAAAAAATAAATCCCCTCAGTTGCTGTGATCTTAACCATTGAGGGGGGGCTTTGGCTTGCTGTCTGAGTGACATCTGGGGGCAGCACTAAGTGTAGCACTCACATACTTAACACCAAAACCTAATGATCAGAATCTCTGAAACCCAACTCCAGAAAAAGAAAAATGTGCCCCTCCACCCCCAAACATGTGTATGCGTGTGTGTGCATACACAAATATTATATATATATATATATATATATATATACACATACATACATACACACACACACAC
Organism: Protopterus annectens; assembly: GCF_019279795.1. Taxonomy (NCBI): domain Eukaryota; kingdom Metazoa; phylum Chordata; order Ceratodontiformes; family Protopteridae; genus Protopterus; species Protopterus annectens. The sequence continues at coordinate 1,130,394,386 of NC_056744.1, read as the reverse complement.
ACACACACACATATATATATATATACATATATATATATATATATATATATATATATATATATATATATATATGGATCTAATTTGTATTATTGAAATGTCACTTACTCAAAAATCACATCCATGAGACAACTTCGCCAAAACCTTTATTTTAAGAAATATCTGAATCACTGGAGTTTTACTCCAGGAAAATAGCCACTTGGCCACAACAAAAAAACAAAACAAAACAAATGAATGGAAGCAAATCAAACCCATCCAAGTGGGGGGCTTCACCCCAACCACCCCAACTAATCCAAACTAAATATACCAACTCCGAGATTGCACTATAGTGGGGAAAAGGGCAAAGTTCACCATGGTAAGACTCCGGTGATACAGATTTTCATTAAAATAAAGTTTTCTGCAAAGTTGTCTCATGGATGTGACTTTCGGGTAAGTAAAATTTCAATAATAACAGGTAGGTAGACCTATATATATATATATATATATATATATATATATATAATTAACCAACAAAGGCGTATAACCTCCTAAGGTGATCATCCCAGGATTGTGTGGATCCAAAACAACCACAGCGCTGGGTGTAGCCTGTTCTCCCTGAAACAGGAGTCAGCGTGTATGTTGAACTATCTACGGGTCTTCATCTAGTGTTATCTTGAGATTAACTCGCTATTACCCTCACCCTCCAACCTCGGGTACTCCACAGAGTTTAATTAACCAACAAAGATGTATAACCTCCTAAGGTGTTCATCCCAGGATTGTGTGGATCCAAAACAACCACAGCGCTGGGTGTAGCCTGTTCTCCCTCAAACAGGAGTCAGCGTGTATGTTGAACTATCTATGGGTCTTCATCTAATGTTATCTTGAAATTAAGTAAGAACTAACCACTTGCTAAATCTAGTTTGTTGTATTATAATACCAAAAGACCCACAGCGTAACACACTAGCAGCCTACTGCCGTCCATAGACCCTCTTTACTCCACTCCACTCCCTGATTTTAAATATTTCTAGCTGCCTGTATTTTAAAGAACAGTGTACCACTATATGATTTTTCACCACTAGGTTGCAGCATTTACCCACTTTTAGATACAGTACCCCATATACCAACATTCTTCAGTTGTATCCCTAGCTCTTGTAGTACTAGATATATGAATAATTGGCTTCTACGTATCTCCCCTCCCTAGACTAGTCTCCCTAGACTGCTGTGTATTACCCCACCCAGGGACTCCCACTTACCTAGCATATAGCTGTTGAACCTTACTATTCCAAAGGGTCAGCTCACTGATAGTTTCTCGTTCTCACTCCTCTCAGCTCTTCCCGCTCCGCTCCCCTACCCTGCCCCCAATTTCCACCCGCCCCCAGTGCTCACAACTTTATACTGCCAATAGTCACACCCCTAATTCTACAACCTATCACCTTCCCTCAATTGCCTTATCCACTCCCACTCTTACCACACCCCACTACATACATCCATCTCCTCCAATACCCCCTAACAAATCATGCTAGGCATACTGCCACTACTACTGCTAACTCTCACTACTCTAGCCTACACCACATCCATACATGCTACCATACCATTAAACACTGCCTTCCACACAACTCATACCAACACTCACATACATACACATACAAACATTACAATCTGCCCCACACTATTTAATAGTAGCCCATTATATTTTGTAACCAAACCACAAACCACATTATCTCCCCATAGAATAACACCACCTAGACATCATACAGACCTAGCTCACGCCATCAAACTCAAACTATTCCTCAAAAGATGGCTACTAATCTCAGGAGACATACACCCAAACCCAGGACCAAGCTATGAAATTCTCTACCACAAACAGGAAACAGACCTAATTATTATTAACCTAAACTCAAGAAGTATATCCAACAAACTACAAGATTTACATGCATTCATAGCCCACTACTCACCAGATATACTAACCATAACTGAAACCTGGCTAAAACCCACCACCCAAGATGAAGAAATTCTCCCTCCTGGATATAACATTCTAAGGCAAGATAGAAATACCAAAAAGGGTGGTGGAGTTGCAATCTTATTTAAAAACACACTTAACCTTCAACCCCTTAATACCCCACTTCCCATTTTTGGCAACTCTGAAACACTAGGCTCCACTATCTCCCTCAAAAACAAAAAGAAAATCAACATCCTGTGCAGTTATATTCCTCCAGGAAATAACTCACCTATAATAGAGGATATGTTGTAATGGGCTACAATCAACCTGCCCCACGAAACCATCCTACTAGGAGATCTAAACCTAGACTGGCTAGCCTGCAATGCCAACAATCCTACAAACCATATAAACTTGTTTGGTTTCTCACAACTGATCCAAGAACCCACCAGAGTTGACAAAAGATCCAATAAACCCTCCATTCTTGATTGGACTTTAGTTAACCTCCCCAAAGAAAATTATCAAGTGGGCTGCCTACCTGATATACTGAGTGACCACTACCCCACTTTCCTCCTTTATAGACAAGTAAAAATACCCAAACCCATACTATACAAAGAGACCAGAAATGAGCACAAGGTAAATCCACTAATCCTCAACTGCATGCTACAACAAAGTAACTGGCACCCACAACAAACCCTACCACTAGACCAGGCAGTCGAATATTTCAATAATACCTTTATGAAAGTGCTTAACACACTAGCCCCCATCAGGAAACATAGAACTAAGATTAACTATGTCCCTTGGCTAAACAAAACAACAAAAGTTCTACTAAAAGCCAGAGATAATGCATGGAAGAACTGGAAGAAAAATAACACCATCCAAGATAAACAAATATATCAACAACTTAGAAACCAGGCCAAAAAACAAATAAAAATGGACAAACAGAACTACTTACTAGGGATCCAAATCTAACATTCAAAAAACCACAAAAAGTTCTGGCAAGCTTTAAATACCCTTCTCAAACCTGGCCAAACTACAACCCCAGCACCCAACACCAACAATGATAACGACACCATAACCTCCCAGTTTAACCATCACTTCACAGACTCTATTCTATCCTTATCTACCCAGCTATCCAACAATAAACCTATGCTCACCCCAACTTTAGATCACAAAATACACCCCCTTTTACCCTCTCACCCATACCCACCTCCACAGTAAAAAACCTACTCTCTAAACTAAAACCCACCACTCTCGCAGCAGATGGCCTACCCACTACTTTTCTAAAGTTAGCTGCAGAGTCCCTAGCCTACCCCATCTCACTTCTTATAAACTGCTCCATACAGGAATCCTACATCCCCCAACTATGGAAAGTGTCATATATAATACCCATACACAAAGGAGGTAACTCTTGTGAACTATCTAACTATCATCCCATTGCTATCCTATCCCCCCTTTCCAAGCTTCTGGAGAAATGTATTTACACCCAGGTGATGCATTTCTTAACCTCACATAATCTCCTCTCACACATAGCATGGATTCCGCCCTAACCATAGTACAGCTACTGCTCTTCTCTCCTTTACTGACCAGGTTAACCAACTTAGAAACAACAACAACTTTGTATCAGCCATATTCTTAGATCTATCTAAGGCATTTGACATGGTCTCACATAACCTACTTATAGACACTCTAACCACCATCTCCTTCGCACCCTCTGCTACTTCCTGGTTCAAAAACTATCTCTCTAATAGAAAACAGTCAGTAAAATGGCAAGGCATACTATCACCACTACTACCAACTACTGTAGGCGTTCCTCAAGGGTCAATACTAGGTGCTTTACTATTTACCATTTTCACCAACAATCTACATACCTCCACCCTACATGCATCACTTATACAGTATGCAGATGACTCAACTCTAATCTGCTCAGCCCCAACCATAACCACACTTCAGAAACTTACCCAAGAATCCTTCTGCTCCATAGAAAAATGGATTACTGATATCCACCTTATTCTAAACCCCAAAAAGACCAAACTACTTCTATTCACCCCCAACAAATACAAAACCACAACTCTTCCCTTCACCATCACCTCCAACAACGGCACAGTAATCTCTCCCTCCCCACATACCAAACTACTCGGTGTTGAAATAGATCAGGATCTTAACTTCAATGTCCACATCTCTCAAACCATTAAAAAAGTTCATAAAAAATTAGGAACTCTATACAAACACAAACAGTTCCTATCAGACCAGGCTCGTATCACCCTAGCCCAAACCCACCTCTTGTCTACCCTACTGTATGCATCACCAATCCTAATTCACATCAGGAAAACAGACCTGGACAAACTAGAATAATGCTACAATAAGATTGCAAAATTTGCCAATAACTCCCCTTTTAGAAGTCATCACTGTCTTGCCTTAAAACACCTACAATGGTTAGAGCTCCCTCAACTAATTAGGTACCACCAGCTAGTACTCACCTTCAACATATTAAAGCATCCCCACAAGATGCCAGCCCTAAACCAAATACTAAACCAGTACTCAGCAAACTGTCCTCTACGCTCATCTAACAAGACCTTGCTCTGCATATCCAAAGCCAACAACACTGCAGGGAAAGCCCTCTTCTCTCATACCATTGCCAAGGAATGGAATAAGCTCCCCTAAAATATATCCTCAGCCACAAAGCCACACCTCCTGAAGGTGTGGCTCTGTCCTTGCATTACATAAATGCTTTCCTAATCTACTTCATTTCCTCTTTCTCCTCTCTATCACTACTCACTATGCCTAACACTTAGTACTTCACAAAATCCTAAACCAGGACTACTCTCAGCTATGTTTTCCTACTATATTGCCGTCTGTGATATCACTTTGATTCCACCAGGCAATGAGTATATCTACTCTTCTCTTTTTTCTCCAAAAAAACAATATCCAAGGTCCACTCTTGACAAATGTAAGCCCACCTTGAAAGAACTTTGTAGGAATTATCTTCTTGATTGTTAATAACTCTGTATGAAACTAATTTTCTTTTCCTTCACAAAAAACAATATCCAGAGTTCTCTGTAATGTAAACCTGTCTGGATAGATCCATTGTATGTAAATTTTTATTATTTGAATTTTTTCTGACTGTTTATGTAATACTGTATAAAACTGTTGTTGTGTAGCTTTTCTCTCCAGGCCTCCGCTGTAAATGGACCAAGTTCCAGTTGGACTTTCCCGTTAAACAAATGTAAAATAAAAAAAATAAATAATATATATATATATATATATATATATATATATATAGATAGATAGCTATAGATATATATGTGTGTGTGTGTGTTTTTCTATAGACACTCTCACACACACACACACACACACACACACACACACACACACACACACACACACACACACACATACATCTAGGTCTGTCTCTGTATAAATGTATATATGTATGCGTGTATTTAAATATCTACCAATACAATTACAAATCTCCATTAATAAAGACTTTATGGGGAATATGCAAATTACCCCTTAAGGACATGAATGTATTTCAGCACACTGTCTTTAGAATTGAAAGTGACCTGTAAGTCTGCATTCATATATTCAGGCTGGTAATCTAGACTTCAATAGCTGTAGACATGACATGTTCACCCCTTTGAACTCATCTGTACCGAGTAAGTATAATACAACTTCCATATATAAAGGTAATATAAAGTGTTCTAATTCAGGGGAATTGGTTCTGAAATAACATGCTTTATTCAAGTTCTTAAATGAGCAAGCAAAGCTTTTTCAAAAAATTTGGAAAATGGTGAAAGAAAACATATTGGTTTGATGATATTAATGTGGTTTCCTTGCACCCTGCTTTTGAAGTAGACTGGTAGATGGTAGACTTTTATCCTTACTTTACAGAACATCAGAAGTGTGGTGTATTGATGTATTAATAATGTGAGATTATAGAGACAGGAGCAATAACTGAAGGGATGTTCTTAAGATACTGCTTAGTTGTTAAAGTGTTAGGATGAAAATTAAGCTAATTATTGTTCATATAATGGCTGCTGATTCTTGACATGAACTTACATTACTTGTTAAAGTCTTTGCATCATTAACAATTCTGGCCTTTTTGTGCAAAACAGTTTTGGGTGATATAGATTCTTGTGGATTATTATAATTTCAGTGTTACAACATACTGAAAAAGGAAAACAATAAAATAAAAAAATGGGAAATGGAAATACTGTCACTGCCCATGATGTCAAAATCCAGATTTGAGAGAAATACCATGAAATTCTAAAATTGTTTTTATTGCAAGTAAAAGAAACAAGACTGAAATGATCGTGTTCAAAATATATAACTGTGTTTATGCAGAAATATTTTAGGTGTTTGAAAATATTTTGTATTAGCAAATAGACCTACAAGGTCTCTATAGAGCTACACTCACCCACTACATGAGCTCACTATCTATAACTCCATCTTTACCATTCACAGTATAGTATAGTATAGCGCAGTAAACTATAGAATAGAATAGTATAGCATAGAACACTATTTTATAGTATAATACAGTATAGTATAGTGTAATACAATATAGTATAGAATAATATAGCATAGTACACTATAGTACAGTATAGTATAGAACACTATAATATAGTATAGTATAGTATAATACAGTATAGTATAGTATAGTATAGTACAGTACAGTATACTATCTATCTTGTTCCCAAAGAATTGCATTCACCCTCTGAGTTCCCAGTTCTTCATAATTTAGTGTCAATATTTTGTTCACTAATCAGTAATCCCTGCTTTCTTTATACAGTTACCAGTGAAACTCTTCCCTCATACTTGAAAATTCTCATAATAACTTCATTAAACACTTCTGTTTGGGTGTCCCTTGCAATTTCTACCCATAAAATGAGCTGTTAATATAAAACAAACTGACAGCAGTGAAATGTCGTTTGTTGAACTACAGCTGATTCTGATAATTTAATACCAATTATCTAAACAACTACCTTTAATATGTGATGTTTTATCATGTATTTTGCAGTATGTAGGGCCTAAAAGTTTCATATATAGTCCTGTTTATTAAGACTTGAACCTTATAATTTTAATACATCTTTACAGTGACAGTCAGTTATATGCTTTTTTATTCTATTTTCAATAATACATACACATGGAGCTATGCTCCCTAGAGTAGCACCGAATATCTTTCTTTAATTATGATCTTTGTACAGGCCATCATTGGATGCAAAGGAATTCAGTGCTTCTCTTTCAGCATTGCTCTTTCCAGCATTCTTTCAACACACCTAAATGAAGCAAGACTGTTCTCTAACTGTGAAGGAAATAACTACACTAAGCCATGGCTTCTGGAGGCCTAAGGTCTCCCAGACCCCCAGCTTAATGTGATTATTTCCTTCACAGTTATCAGAATGCAGTCTTGCTTAACTAGGATGTGTTGAATGAATTAATACATGCAAGGAAAAAGCTGAAGACCAGAGAGAAAAGGAGGAAAAAGTAATCTGGATGAACTACAACAATCTGGATGGTGGGAGGCACAAGGTGATGTACATGGGAGGGCAGTGGACAGCAGGAGTCTGCCATGGAGCCCTTCACCTAGGGCATCAGTTCACCTAAGGCCAAGTTAGATGAATGCAGTGTCAGTAGCACAACAGGCAGCACACTTGCCTTTGGTGCAGAGGACTCTTGGTTTTATTCCCCACCAAGTAGAGCCATTGCTGACATTGCAGTACAGCATAAAGGGGATACTGCACTCCTGAGTCTGCCATCTTTTGGATGAGATGTTAATTCTGCTTGAGTTGGTGGTAGCTCAGGTAGGTGTAGAAGATCCCAAGGCACCTATCAAAAGAGTAGGGGTCCTTTATTTATGTACATATTTACATATATATTTATAAAGTTATATAATTTTAAATCATTTTCATTTTCATATTTTACACATCAGACTTCCCATTCATATACTTTTATATCAACCCCCACTCCTTTTTCCATAAACATGATCTAATTTTCTTTAATATTAGTGACAATATCCCGTTTCCAATAAACATGATTTAATTAATTTTTTCACTCCATAATACCCAAACTACATAAAATACGTTCTTAGCTAAATCTTTTTTCAGTTTTTTATGTTTTCATAATATCCATATTTAATCATGTCCATATTTATATCCTCATTATTTTCAAAATTTTCAAAAATACAAAATTCCATACATAAATTATTATACAGCTTTTTAACTATCTTACATTTTAGGAAAACATGTTATGTTGCTTCTTCTTCTCCACAATACAAAGATATTCTTTCACTTTTCTTTTTGTAAGGCATATTTGCCTTTTTTATGCGTAATTTCTTTATTCCCAATCTCCACTAAAAATCTTGGCATTCAACATTATGTCTACACAATTTCTTTCTTTCTATAATTGCTTTAGTCTTTAATTCTGGAATATGCTGCTAGTGGTCTCCAGTTTTTTTATCTTCCTTTTCTCCCTTTTCCATATAAATTTCACTGCTCTGCTACACAATTCCTTATATTTTAAACCTTCATCATATTAAATAATTTTTCTGCCATATTTCTAGATTTTTATACATATCAAGCCATCTGGACAAAATGATGATTCTGCATTTAACTGTTTAAATACTTCTTCTAATTTATACAGTGTAATATCTTTTTCAAAATCTTTATTAATTTGCTCAGAATTTTATTACTTATCATATCTTTATACTGTGTCTCTTTTTTTCACTAAAATTCTTCCAAATATCATACAATGATTTTCAGTTTGTTGCTGACTTTTCCTTATATTACCGTCTTAAACCTTCATCTCTGTCATTGTGCTAGTATCCTCCTTCACTATCTTATTTAAATAAGGTGAAACTTCTTTGTTTATTTCTTGTAAAAAACTTTGTTTGTACTATATTTCTCCAATTTTCTCATAAAATGTTTCTATAATTTTCTTTTTTCTTCTGATAATAATCTGTATTATTACTTTCTAAATTATTCATCGTACTCTATGTATGCATTATTCCCCAATATACTAAAATCCTTCTAGAAGGAGATATTCAAAAACCAATCCTGGCACTACTTATCACAATGACCACAAAGATAATTCTGCTCCACATACAACAGCCAATCCTCAACCATGGTGATCTAATTTTTTTCTGCAATAATGTTAGAAGTGTAAGAAATAAAACTGCTGATCTACCTCCCCGGATAACCCAACATAAGCTTGATGTTCTTGCTGTAACTGAAACTTGGCTTAAATCCAGCAAAACAACTCTGAAGTTATACTTCCTTGCTATAATATCATCTGTAATGACTGTATAAAGAGGAAAGGTGGTGGCGTTGCTTTAATATTTCCCAATACCTACCGCATTTCCCCTTACAGCAAACCAACACCACTATTCAGTTCAACAGAGCTTCTTATTGCTTTCCTAAAAATAAACAATTATACACAAATATGCATCATTGTCCTTTATATCCCCCCTGGGGACAATACAGCTATACTGGAAGATATCCTACATTGAATATCCTTAACATTTCCACAAGAAGAAATATTACAAGGTGATGTGAATGTCAGTTGGTTGGATATAAACTCTAACTACATCTACATCTAGCATGAACTTATATGGTTTCATGCAACTAATTAATAACCCCACACATCAAATTCTCTATTAGACTGGATCCTAGTATTAAACTCAGGCAAATATTCCACCGAGGTACAATGTCAGACTCTCTCAGTGATCATCTCCCAAACTATATGACTAGACATCTCACACATCCAGTTAAACAGGATATTTATAAAACAACACAAACTTTCCAAGTTTAACCCAAGTTTAACTCAGAAATGTTCCCCTTAGATGATGCTGTTGAATTCAGTACAACTTTTCTAAATATCCTAGACAGCCTTGCACCTCCTGGAAGGAAGAGACTGAAAACAAATAATGCAAATTGGCTATCCAAAAAGAGTTGAATGCTAATGCATGGAAAGAATGGCAAAAATATAAAACACCTTAATATCTTGAAAACTTCAGAATGCTCTGCAATAGTACTAAAAAGCAAATAACTGAAGACATATATATATATATATATATATATATATATATATATATATATATATATATATATACTATAACAACTTTCAAAATAATACTAAACACAACTGTAAAAAATTTTTGACATCCATTAAAGAAATCTGACATTCTGGCCAAACCCCTCTCCCGATATCTCACCACTCAGAATCACAAAACAGTTCAACTCTTATTTTATAGATAGTATAGCATCTCTAAACAAGGATTACTCAACATCTAATCCCAACCCTGCCCAACAGCCACATATCACTACATTCACTTTCACCTTCAAACGTATGCCCACATCTTATATAAACTACTCTTAAACAAACTTAAACTATGCTCTTCTTCAGCTAATGACCTTCCAAGCGAGTACCTAAAAATAGCAGCCAATAACATTGCTTATCCTGTCTCAGTCCTTATAAATAGGTCAGTCCAGGAATCCCACATTCCCTCTCTGAAAATGCTGCATATTATCCCTCTGCACAAAGAAGAAAATTCAGCAGACATGAATAACTTTAGACCTATAGCAATCTTATCTCCCCTCACCAAACTACTTAAAAAATGTATTCAAAAACATTTACAAGACTATCTCTTGCAGGAAGAACTCCTACCCCCTACACAACATGGCTTTGTCCTTCCCATAGTACTAGCACTGCCCTTCTAATCTATATAGATGCTGTCAATAAAGCTAGAGATAATGGCAAACTACTCTCCACCTTATTTCTAGAATTGTTGAATGCCTTCAACACAGTTTGTCGCAAACTTCTTCAAATGTCCTCACTAGGTCTCCCTCAGCCCACCTTTCTCTGGTTCAAAAGCTATGTATCAAATAGGTATAATAAGTCAGCAAAATGGCACTCTGTGCTCTCTCTGCTTACCTCCCAAGCACCACCAGTGTACCACAAGGCTCTATTCTTTGTCCCCTTCTCTTTAACATTTTCACCAACAATCTCTATACATCCATGCAACAAGCCACCCTAATACAATATGCAGATTATTTCACTCTCATTTGCACATCTGACAATGTGGTACACCTCCAAAAAATTACTCAGGAAGCTTTGACAGCCACTGAAACATGGCCTTATAACTCACAACTCATGCTCAACCCAAAAAAGACCAAACTGCTACTTTTTTCCATAAATTGCTCTCTCATGAAAAAAATTAATTTAAAGTCCTCTCTCTTGATAATACAACCATTGAAGTTACTTCTCATCTCAAACTATTAGGGGTGATAGTGAATGATAATTTTACATTCAACCTGCATATACAAAACTGCATAAGAAAAACTAATCAAAAACTAGGGATACTTTACAGAGTCTAAAACTTTCTCACTGATACAACTAAAAACTACACTTTCCACTTATCTCCTTCCAACTTTTCTTTATGGTGCTCCCATCCTTTCTAACTTCCAGACTTTACAAAAACTGAAACTTGAACAATGCTGTAACAATATTGCTAAATTGAAGCACATACCCCTTTCAGAACTCAACACTGTATAGCACTGAAAAGCCTAAATTGGTGAGAACTGCCACATCAACTAACATATACACAACTTCTTACCACCTATAAAATTATCCAGCATCCATCTGCCTGTCCAGCTTTAAAAACATTCAACACAACTATGTTCCCAGTCAGTCATTGCAATCCAGTGACCAAAAACTCCTGTCTATCTATAAACTTAGCAAATCTGCTGAGCATTGTCTATACTCGTACAAAGTTGCTAATGCCTGGAACTCTTTACCTATAGCCATCAGGTCTATACCCACCCTCCCATCCTTCAAAACCACATTGAAAGACTTCCTAGCTAAAATCTGGGTCTGTTCTTGCTCAAAACAATGATAACCTATATCTCTAAATGTGAACTAGTACCTTTTCATTCCTTATACCTCTTTCTCTCTCGTCTTCAGTTACTTTCTTACTGCTATCTAATTATTTTCTTTTATTTCCTCTCTAAATATACCATAAGTCTGTTTTTCCTTCAGTTCATAAAGCAAAAGAGATCAGGAATTGAACATTCATCAGGTATGGGACAATGAAATTTTACCTTTGGGTGTAAAAGTGCAAGAGGTAAAAGCATTTATTTTGATTAACAAAGTATTACACTAACTTACCTTTAATTTCTCTGCAAACTGTCTATAATTTCTCTAAATATTAAATGATTGTCATATACATTGTATCAATTCTTAACCGATGTTTGTGTTATAATTAATTAAACTGCATATGGTTTTGTTTTATTCTTACACAGTTTTATTCTTGAAGATTGTAAAATTATTGTTCTTAAAATGTTTTGTAATCATTTGGAGCTTTTCTCCCCAGGCCTCCACTGAAAATTATCCAGATGGACATTCCTGGTGATCAAATGTCAATAACTAACTAACTAACTAACTAACTAACTAACTAACTAAATAAATATGTATTTTAGCATATTTCTGCTTTTCTTTTTTTCTTTCTTCATTTTGCGAAAATAGATATATATCTTTGTTTTGTTTTAAAAGCAATCCACCATTTTGACCAATTAACATAAAATACTTTCATAGTAATAATTTATTAATATCTTTCTTTCCTTTTTCATTCAATTCCTTTTCATTTATTCTTTTTACACCTTCTCCCATATTTATATGCTTTTTATTATGATATATTTTCAACCATATTGCCAAGTTGTCTGAGAAACCTGTTGCAATAATTTCTTCTTCCATTATACATATTCCTTCTCATATGAAAAAAATAATCTGTCAGATTTTAAAGTACCTCTCCTGTAAGTCCATGTTTTATTATTCCATATAACCAATTTTCTACATTTTATTACTTCCATTATCTTTTTTTACATCTTTTCCTCTTTTCTTTTTATTTCCCTTTAAGTCACTATTAAAATCTCCTGTAATTATTGTATCCATGTTTGCAAATACATAATCCAATATTTTCTGAAATAGATTTTCCCTTTCTTTGTTAATCACATATGCATATATAACAATAATTATATATACTTTTTCTTGCCATCTTACATCAATAATTTTCACTCTTCCCATTTTGACAAAAGTAACATTCAAAATTTCACTACTCATCTACATACCACTACTACTTCTGAACACTGTTATTTCCCTAAGTTCCATGTTATTTTCCCATTCCATATTTTGCATGTCTGTAATATTTCTTCATGTAATTGAAAAAAATGGATGACGGAGAAAAAATTCACCAATAATCACCACAAATCTCCGTACCACAGGATCCAATGAAGGCAGTCCCACAGCTTGGTGTAAAGGCCAATGTGAAGAAAAACTTGGTTGATTCCACAAAAAAACTTTTCAGTCCACAAGACATGAATTCAAACGCTGTATAGTAGTAAGGTTTTTAATGACAACACAGCACAGCACAGCACGACAGTATTCAAAACGTTTCAAGCAGAATGCAAACAGAAAAGATTTAGCGCTTTCATTTCCAAAACAGGAAACTTCATCAGAATAATACGTATATTCCTGCTTGCTATTTTATACAACTTCTGATTTCAATTACTCAATTAATCAATTTGCTTTTAGTCTCTTGGTTAAAGTAACATACAGTTTAAAGCACCAAAAGCAAAAGCAAAAGCAAAACAAAAGACTTTTTTGGTCATTGTAATCTATGTACTAAGGATTTCTTTTAACAGCACCATCCTCCCAGCTGCCTCCATGAGTGCTGATCATGAGTAGGGGTTCTTTATTTGAATAGAAAAATAACTCTTATTTACAAAATATTTACATATTTACAAATATTTACAAATGTACAAATATATAAATATACAAATCCGTTTACACATTCATAATTTCCTTTCCAGTCATACTAAGCGTTCATCCCTATTAGACTCCCACTCCTTTTTCTATAACCACATCTTATTTTAGTTATTATTGCTAAAATCAATTTACCATTAAACATAATTTCATTTATTGCTTCATTCCATATAATCCAAATAACATAAAATAACTTTTTACTGTTCTTTTAACATATTCTTTACTTCTGTTCTCATAATATCCATATTTAATCATATATGTTTATTTTATTGACTTTTTTTATATCTTCAAAAATCTTCTTTACATAGTTTTCCCCATAACCTATTTATTCTTTTACATTTTAAAACACTTGTTCTGTAGTTTCTTCTTCTTGACAATGTAGACACCTTTCTTTTAATATGGCATATTTACTTTTACTGGCAATTTATCTATTACCAGTCTCCACAAAAAATCTTGACATTCTTCTTTCTGATTATACCATTTGCTTCTTATTTTATAGTTTTAATTTTTTCATTTGTTAGATTTTCACATAGTTTTACATAGTAATATTTTATCATTGCATTCTTATACCATATTATTCTTTTTCTATATCATCAATTTTTATTTTCCACAAAAATATTTTTTCTTAGTAATATTTTATGTCTTCATTTACACACACTTTTTATTTTACTCTTTTTTTACACTTCAACATTTATCATACTTGCACTTATACAATTTTACTACTAATCTCTCATCTTTTTCATTTAGCCACTTTAACACTTTGTACAAATTTAAGGAAGCAGCATATTTCACTGGGTTAACTAACCCTAAAACTCATTCCTCTTTATTTACATACAAAACTGCTCTTCTTATTGGGTTTAATCTAGAATTGCATACAAATAAAAACATTATCTGTAATAATTGCTTTTCAAATACTGTTGGCAACATAAATACACTAGCTAAATATGCTATTTTCTCAGTACTGAATTTATCAAATAAGCCTTTCTTTTTCTGAATGATAATTTACATTTTCTCCAGAAAAGACAGTTTGATTTATTTTTTTCTATTGTTTTTTCCCATTGAATGCTACTTACATCTTTATTCCCAAATTTTATGCAACACAGAAATTTCATACATTTTAAAATATTTGCCCCATATATTTACTGCAGCACCTAAACATTTATGTTTCTCTTTATTTAAAACCATCCCTATCACCTATAGACTCTCATTTGTGCAAATTATTATGTCTTTTGTCCAAATTTTGTTTTTTTTTACAAATATTATAATGTCATCTGCATATTTAAATAGAGCTGGAATTCAAACTGTTGAAGTGTTATATACACTGCCCCTTTCATTTTGTAATTTATTTCACATACTATTATATTCATAACTAATGCAAAGAGTATACAACTCGATGGACTTCCTATCTTACAAATTTTTCATATGTACCTCTTGGTTTATCCAGCAATTCATAATTATTTTTAAATAGAAAAAGAACTCTTATTTGTAAAATATATACATATTTACAAATATTTACAAATGTACATACATATAAATATACAAATCTGTTTACACATATTCTTCATTGTCAAGAAGAAACTACAGAACATAACTTCCTAACTTTCTCACTTATATTATATTATTTCATTATTACCCATAAGATTTCATGTCCAATTGTATGAATGCCTTATTAAGGTCTTCTCTCATGATGTTTGCTTCTTCTTTTCTTTTCATAACACAAGCCACAATTTCTCTATCACTAATAATTCTTGACAACCCTTCCCCTTTATACTATATATGCTATCTTCTATAGTTTCCATTTTAGTTTCAAATCTCTTTTGTATTATTTTATAAAGATTTTAATAATCATTATTATTCAGTACTGTTGGTCTCTGTTTTTTTGTCTTCTATCTTCCTTCTTCCATATGAATTTAAGTATTGCACTGCATAGTTCTTTATAAATAAAACCTTCATTTAACCATTCATTAAAAATTAAAAATAAAATGTATTTTTTGCCAATCCCAGAATTTTTTTATACATTTCACACCCTATTTCATCTGGTCCTACAGGTGAATCTATATTTACTCATCCTAATACTTTATCTAGATCATTTAAATAATTCTTCTTTTCCAACTCTTTATTTTCTATTTCTGTTAACTTTTTTATTTTCCATGTTTTTTCACTACCTTCTTTTTTTCTTTAAACATTTCTTGTACATATTGTATTACACTGTTCATAATCTTTTCCTGAGTTCTTTCAAGTTCTCCTTTTACATTTTTTTTATTTCTCTCATTACACTACCTTCTTCCTTTACTAATCTTAAGTACTTTTCTTTTTCCTTTTAAAAAATCAGTGCACTTTGTATCATTATATTTTAAATCTTCCAATGCATCGTTACATGTTCTTTTATATTTTTCATTCTCTGTGTTTCATATATCATATTGCCACTGTAAAAAACATTTCTTATTTCTTTCCTTGAATATTATCCACCATTCAGACCAGTTTTTAAAAGTTTTTACATAGTGATCGTGATATTTCCATAACTGTATTACTAATCATTTATCCTTTGCCTATTTTTACATAATCCTTGTTTTCATTTATCTCCAGCATATTGCAACATGATCTGAAAATCCTGTTTCAACTACCTCCCCTTCTCCTATAAAAACCTCCTGATGCTATAAAATAATGTATTTCTGTTCTATGCATACCCCTTTTGTAAGTCCATGAATGTTTGTCCCAAAGTTTTAATTTACCACATTTTATAACATCTAACATTTTTCTTACATCATTTTTTTTATGTTTATGCTTGCTTCTTAAATTACAATTTAAGTCTCCTATTACTATAACATTCATATGTATCACTACATAGTCTAAAATCTGATGAAAGAACCTTTCCTTTCTTTACAATTAGTGTAAGCATATAATGTTATAATTCTATACACTTGTTCTTTCCATTTTAAATCTACAATAATCTTCACATTTTTGCTAATGTTACATCTAATATCTACTGTATTTCTACAGAATACATCAATTTCAGAACAACTCTTCTTTCTCAAATCCCAGATTATATTTCCTCCATATAGTTTCTTTGTTTTCAATCTTTCTTCATTTGTTAAAAATCACATCTTCCATTTATTACACCACTCCAAAATCACTATTCTTCTTACTATAGTCTTAATACTATTCCCATTTATAGAAAGCACTCTAAAATTCTTTTTCTCTTTTCCTTAGATTCATGGTTTTATAAGTTCATAGTTAATTACTAGGCTAGCTTTCTTAATAGGCCATTCAAAGCCTATCCAATTTCCCTCCCAATGGTGAGAATCAAACACTGTATGTTGTGGTAGTTTCTGTGAGTCAAACACATTGACCATTATACCAGCCCCAGTTGTTAGAGGTATATATTCTTTTTCACCCATTTCCTTTCTTTTTTCTTTTGCACTTATCCCTTTAATTTTTCTTTCTGTCCTTTACCCTTTTATCAACAGAATTATTTTTTTCTTTTACTACCTCCCATATTCATCTCTTATTTCAGAACCTTCTTTTAGGTCTTGTTTATTTTTTTGTAATCTATTTTTTTCTTCTATTTCTGCTACTTCTAAAATTTCTTTTCTTTGCACATTTTCTTCTCTTTCTTTTTCTTTTTCTTTACTTTTTTTTCATTTTTGCAATCCATCAATAAATGTCCAATTGTATTACTTTTATAACATTCCAATTCACATTTTTTCATCATATGCCATTTCCCCATAAATATAGTACTTTTGTTTGTTACAGTTACTTGTCAAGTGCCCTTTTCTACAAAAAATATTTTGGTTTGTCCCCAGTATTTTATGACACCCCTATTCCGTTCCACATTTATCATGCTTGGCATATGTATATTTTTTCCTTTTTCTATTTTAACACAATATTACAATCCCAGCCACCAGTCCATAAACCCCTTTTGTCATGAATTTTTGCAATGCCCAGTACTTCTTTACATAACATTTTCAAATGTCCTTTCAAAGTCTGTCTTTCTACCTCTGAAATTGTACATGGATTTTCTTTTTTGCTTCCTTTTTTTGCTTTTAGCACATAAATATTCCATGGGTTACAATTTTTCTTTTTTTTCATATTCTCCAAGAAAATTTTCCATTGAAAAACAGTCTCAAATATAATGTCACAGAATTTCTCTTTGTTAATAAGAATAAATGCTCTTATCTCATGTGCTTTTACATCCAAAGGTGCTATTAAATTGCCCCACACTTCATACCTTTCCATTTCTTTTTCTTGTTTACTTTGAATCCTTACCATGTACTTCCATTTTTCATTTTTTTTCTGCTTTCTTTTCTGCTACTTCCCTTTGCCTTCTTTTACTTTCTGCATATGTTTTCTTTTCCATCTCAACACTATTCTTCAGGATTGTCTCTGCATCCACCTTTTGTATTTTCTCCATAATGATTGACTTCAACAATTGGCTAAGTTTTTGGTGTCATTCAAAGGGGATCCCGTATCTGTCTGCCTGGGATGACATGATCGACAGACCTTGAATCTTTGCCAGAGATGGCCTGCATCTTTCACCCCTGGGATTCTGGATACTGGCAAAGGCTCTTGCCACCCCTATAGTGCCTTTTTTAGGCAATGCCCTGAAGACAAAATTATCACCATAACAACTGCAAACAAATGCAACCTGAGGTAATGCTACTCAATGCTAGAAGCCTAAATCTCAAAATGTACTCACTCGAGTCACTCCTAAAACTGGAGAACATTGACCTCTGTGCAATAACAGAGACCTGGTTCAAGCCTCCAGAGAGCACCCCAGTGCTACCAGGCTACACAGCATATCACACCTTCTGACCCCCAAACCTGGATTGAAGCCCCAAAAGTGGTGTGGACCAAAGCCCCAAAGGAGGTGGCATATCCATCTTCATAAAGGACATGCACACCTCCAGACTGGTTGCCCAACATAATGCATCAGGGATACTACAGGTACAACTAACACTGGATAAAACAGCAATCCAGGTTGTAGCCTGCTATAGATCCCCCACAATGTCCCAAGACTCCCACTCCACTTTACTGAACACTCTGGAAAGCATTAGGGTTCAGTCTAATACCCTTATACTGGGAGACTTTAACTACCTCTCCATTAACTGGGAAAACTACTCCTGCTCCAACCCATATGACTAACGATTTCTGAAATTCATTAACTCCAGTGCCCTGGACCAACTTATTCTCACCCCCATCAGAGGCAGAAATATTCTCTATCTGGTCATCACTAACATGGGGGACTACTGCTCTACACCAGTGGTCAACTCCTCCCTGGTCAAATCTGACCACAAGTTAATCAGAGTCGATATCCAAATCCCACCTGCACCCCCCATGAAGGAAACCACAGTGAAATACTTTTCCAAAGCCAATTGTGTGCTTCTAAAGGCAGAAGTGTCAAACTTCACATCACCCATGCAAACAGGGAAAGGATGTATGTCCGTGGAATCATACACCAAGGTACTGTATGAGCATTTACACAAGTGCATGGATCAGGAAATCCCTAACAGAATCAAGCTCATGTCCTCCAAAAAAAGGAAGTCAATCTGGTGGACCCCTGCCATTATAAACTCTACAACAGGAGAAAAAATCTGTTGCAGAGAAGGGCTAAGTCCCAAGTCTGGAAAAATTCCATTGTAAGTCTCAGCAAAAAAAACTGAGATCCCTTATTAAAGCCTCCAAAGCTAGTTATGAAAATAAAATTGCAACAGATGCTCCAACACCACTTGCTTAGGATGAACATTTGAAACGTTTTGACAACAGTGGTTGGCTCTATGTTGGAATAAGTGACAGTATTTTTCAGTGGACATTGAATATTGTTCTGCAACTAGCTGTTTGGCCTTACAATGTAACCAGTGGCAGTATAATACAGTGGTGTTGGAGCACTTATTGGACCTCTGTGGTAATTCTGTTTTCAAGTTAATTCTTTGGAGACTATTATAAAATTGCAACAGATGCTAAAGATAACAAGAAGGCATTCTTTAGTTACGTCAAGAACCTGCATAACTATACACAAGGGTGCTCTGAGCTATTGCACAACTGCACCACTTATACTGAACCAACAGATATTGCCAACATCCTGGCAGACATGTTCAGTGCAAACTTTAACACCCCACACCCAAAAGGGCCCATCCTAATACCGAAGGAATGCCAAATCCCTAATATCACAGCTGCTCAGGTAGAAGCCGCACTATCCAAAGCCAAAAATACAGCCTCCTTGGGACCTGAGAATATACACGAATTACAAAGGGAGCTGGCACCTCACTTGAGTGCCCTGTTCAACCATAGCCTCACTTCAGACTTTGTCCCCACTGAATGGCGCACTGCTTACAGTCATTCCACTCCACAAAGGGGGAGCGACTACTGACCCAGCAAACTACTGATCCATCGGCCTGACAAGCCTGATCTGTAAGGCCATGGAGCGCATCATCATGGACCTCATAAATAAGGACATAGGAAACCTTCAAACCCTGGATCCCTCACAGTTTGGGTTTGTGAAGGCCAGATCATGTCTGCTCAGCCTGATAGACTTCTTTGAATCTGCCACCAGAGCGGTCGATAAAGGCAAGACAGTCCATACAGCCTACCTTGATCTAGCCAATACCTTCGGCACTATCCCCCACTCAGGGATCATTGACAGACTAACCAACCTAGGCATCAACCCCTACATCATAAGATGAGTTGCCAACTGGCTCACGGACAGAACCCACACGGTGAAAGTAGCAAACTCCAAATCCGACTACTGGGCAGTCACAAGTGGAGTCCCACAAGGATCGGTCCTGGGTCCTCTCCTGTTTGGTATATACTTCTCTGAAGTTCAGGCCAAAACCAAAGGACTCTGGTTGACCAAGTTCACAGACGACTGCAAACTGGGAGCCAAGCTGACGTCGACATCCTACAAAAAGGCCTCACTGACACCAACGATTGGTGCTGGAACCATGGTCTTAAGCTCAATGCCAAAAAGTGCATTATCATCCCCTTTGGGAAAAACTTGGTGCCCACGAACTACCACATCAATGGTAGCCCCCTCAACTTCCAAGGTGTGATCTAGGGACACAAGGGGATAGCAGCCTCTCCTTCGACAACCATGTGGCCACTGTGGTTAGAAAGTCCTTCTATGTGGCACACCTCATTACAAAGGGTTTCTCATCCAGGAAGAAGGAGGTCATAATCCCTCTCTACTCATCCCTCATTAGACCCATTATAGAATACAATGCCCCATTTGGCATGTACCTCACTAGACACCTGCAACAACTGGAGAGGCCACAGAAATTCCTCACAAAGAGGATCCTAGGACTCAAACACTTGCCCTACACAGACAGACTCAAAATCTACAGCTATACTCCATCTCATATTGCCTACTCAGAGGTGATCTCTGCTTGTCATAAAAAGCCATGTCTGACCCAGTGTTACTAGACATGCTTCATCTGAAAAAGACTCAATCCCTCTGCACCACACAGTCCAAGGACCTCAACCTCATCACCACAATAAACAGAATCTGCTGGAGGGACAGGTTCCTAACCCAGAGACTACCCATACTCTGGAATAAACTCCCCAATCATATCAAGCATTGCACCTCACTGGTCCTCTTCAAGAAAAATCTTGATAAGTGGATGGGTTACAGGAAATTCACCCCGGGATCATTTCAACAGCCTTACTCGATAGGGGTACAAAGTACTAATGTCCGGCAACAAAATGACTGGGTATGTTCTTGGGCTAGGCTTGTGTTGGCTCCAGGGCTATTAGCCTAGTACTCACCTATGAACCTATAATGTCCCCCCCATGAAACATCTCCTTCATTTTCTGGCTCACTTTGTACCACCATTTCTTTAAGTAAATCATCTTGCAACTCTCCTGACTGGATGGTTGCAATTATACAGCCATCATTTTCTGACTCATCTTCATCAAACAGATTTCTTTGAAACATCTCCTCAAAATCCTGCAAACATTCTCTGGTCTCAGTATTTGTTTCCTTCTCCATTTCTCTCACCCCTCCATCATCTTCTCTCTCCATCTGCCTCCCTGTGTCTCTGGGCCACCTCTGCACCTCGAACAGAAACAGGAAGTGGTCCTGAAAAAATGGGTCCACTCACAACAATGGCAAATAGGGGAAGTTCTCCAATGTCCTGGCCAAATTTCCCCTAGTAGTGGTATAAGCATCACATCTGGTCTCCCAGAAGAGAGGCTACTATCCCAGTGGGATTAACCCAGTCAACAAAAAAGATAAAAAATAAATAAAATGCCCCATTGCCAGAACAGTGGGTACCTAGATTGGCTTCATTGGTTAATCTGTTGAACTATATATATTAGTAAATGAAGAGCCTACTACAGATTTGATGAGAAGGTGTGATTTGTAAAGTAGAATTATGGCTTTCCCCCCATTCCAGGTCTGTCTCATCTGTGGTAATTATAGTCTGGGAGTAAATGGTAAGAAATATTAAAAGCATTAGAACCTGGTTTATAATTGTATCTCTCACTGATTTTCAGAGATGTCTTTAATTCTAGCCCAGAACTTTGACCTGTCTCTCCTACAATCTTTTTTTTTTCTTTTGAGACATGGCAGTGGTTTATAGTAAAAAAATTATGTCATTAAAAATCAAGAAATTCTCTTACATCAGAGAATTCAAGTAACCTAAAAAACATGTGCAAAGACACAAAACTGAATGAGGCATCTGCATCCAGTTTCTGCCTATTAAATGTTTACTAGTAGATACTGGATGTTCTGGTCCTATTTTCAAATAAATAATATTTTTATCTTCATTTGACACTGTCACAACTGGGGCTTTTATCCCTCCTACCATGGAGCTCTGAATGGAGTGACTATTTTGGGGAGGGTAGAAGCCAAGACATGAAAGCTTCCACCCTGTAGTAACATTAGTAATGCATTTTAGTAGTAACTAACTCATTTTAAAAATTGCTACTAACTCTAACCTACAGACAAACCATTATCCTACCCTAACAAGGTAAGTGTATTTTAAAAGGGGTAACAGATATGTATTTTTGTCTAGTATTAGTAACCAGTTATGATTGCATGATTTAATAATGAATGCAAAGCCATAGAGCAAACATTCTGCTAACACTAATATATACTGAATAACATTGCACATCTACATTTTTTCTTTAAATATTTGCTTTTTGGAGTGCCCATACTTTGACCTTTTTAATGTTTTCACTTTCTCTACCTTCTTGCATTAAGTGACTGGCAGGTGAACTGCATCTTGCAACCTTGCAGAAATAACCATTTTAATTCTAAAATATTAAACAACTGATATGTATTATTGTTATTATTATTATTATTATTATTATTAATTCCACTAGCAACACAGGTATCCATTTTCAGGACACTTTGTATAGCAGTATAGCAGGAGAGATGTTTGCATATAATCTTTAAAGTCTACTTCTTTTACCAACTTATAAAGCCAGTAGTATTAATTATTTAGAAGTTGTCTTTTCCCTGATTCTTTTTGGCTCTGTTCCTGATTCTGGAGGTAATAGGTTGAAAAATTCTGGAGGTAATAGGTTGAGAGCAGGATTCAGAGATGGTTATAACATCTGTGCCATGATAAGCTAGGCACGCCATGCGTTGCATTTGTTATATATGCTATTTATGTTTATTAGATTGTTGTTCAGGTTACAATTAAAACAGGGTTATTACCTCTAGTGGGGGGGGGGTCTATTCCAAAAAAGAAGGATTCTTTGGAAAAAGAATCTATCTGGACAACATCCTAGTTATACTTCAGTGCTAGCTTAGGCCTGGAGAGGCTGTTTAGGGTAGTATTAGCTTTATGGATATGTAGGATGTTATATATGACCAGATCTTTTTAAGCTCTGCAAGCAAGGCAAAGATCTCCACTCAGCAGTCAACAGGAAATGGAAAAGAACGAGAGCACTTTAAGTCAGTCAGAGTAACTCATGGAGGACATCTTGTTTTTCTGGTATAAAATGCTGCAGTCTCTTGAGCTGCATCATATGCCTAACCAACAACATACCAAAGAGCGCATTACATTTATTATTGGATGGCGCAGTGGTGCAGCAGTAGTGTTGTCGTCTCACAGCAAGAGGTTCCCCAGTTCGATTCTCGGCTGGAGTGCCTTCTATGCAGAGTCTGCATGTCTTCCCTGCATTCGTGTGGGTTTTCTCTGGGTACTCCGGTTTCTTCCCATGTTACAAAGACATATATCTAAAATATTTCTTCCAGGGCCTCTGCTGAAAATTGGCTTTGTTCCAAGTCGGACTTTCCTGGTAAACAAATGTTAAATAAATAAATAATTGGTCTGATAAGGTAGGAGTAGAGGAAGATTATGATTTTCTTGGATCTAGACAATATGCTCCTGGTGATAGGTCTGGTTATATAGAAGGATTTCCTAACAGCAGTTGTCACATAGTGGTCAAAGGGTAGTTCACTGTCAAAGAACCCAAGCCCCAAATGACTAAGCCAATTTTTTTGTGGGATGTTGTCTGTGTGATAGGAACAGGAGGGTCCTGGTTTGCCAGAGGATGTAGTGCTGCATTTTTTTAGATTTTGGCTTGAAACCACAATCCAAGCAAGAGTTAAACCCTCATGGAGAATATGTTTATCATCTGGGGTATTTATGATAGTTCGAAGTTTGCAGTCATAGGCAAACATCAGCCACAGGCCTTTGGTATCTGCTTTGGTGTTACTATGTTGTACTGGGGTTTGCTTATCATAAAAAGAATATGGAGGAATTCTCTGTCATTTTCCTGAATTATAAGTCTGGAGGTAAAATTGATCTTAGAAACAAAGATGCAAACCCACAAGCTATAAAGTCCAATTTGGCCTTGGCTCTAAAGGAGTGGTAGGCATTAAAACCCTAAACTATGGGTGTGCTTTTAGAGTTATGAAGCCATGTTTCAGTGACTACACATATATTAATGATTTCAAGGGTTAGGTATGTCTTTAAGGAGTGCAACTTTTTGATTAGGCTTTTAGCATTGAGCAGTGCTATTTTTCTATTATTTTGTTTATGGCTGGCTATGTGGGTAATTTGAGGAGACTGACTGTACCTAAAAAGGCACTGTGGGGGAAGAAAAAGTCTTACTCACTATACAGAAGCCATGATGAGAGAGATGCAGACCAGCCTTACCAAAGCAGCTGGAGTTGTCAACCATCTCATCTTGGCTGATGTATACTGAACCCCCTAGAATAATATCACTAATTAAGACAATAATTAAAGTCAATTATCTTTTGTTTGAACTGTGGAATTATTCTGTTTGACAGTTGGATTTCATTCTCTTTCCAGATGCATATTCTGAGAGCTCCATCATGTCCCTCTTCATATAACTCAATTATTCACTAGCATGTACTCAATAATCAGGTCATATGTGTATGCAGGGTAAAGGGACTGGAGGGCTTTAGTGACATTACATATCCTGGCACCTGAGAGGCAGTTAACTGTTGCCCTGTCTATGCCCAGCTTAGTGAATGAAGCATGTGTGTGTGTGTGTGTGCGTGTGTGTGTGTGTGTGTGTGTGTGTGTGTGTGTGTGTGTGTGTGTGTGTGTGTGTGTGTGTGTGTGTGTGTGTGTGTGTGTGTGTGTGTGTGTGTGTGTGTGTGTGTGTCAAACTATGGAGTCACTTACAACCAGGCTGGTTTAGTCTGGTTGCTTTAAGGGCTTCTGCATACTAGTTATGTGAACCCCGTCTATACTTCTATAGTGTCAGAACAAGTTGCATGTCGAATACAAGCTGTTGATGCTGGGTTGTGTGCAGGAGGTAAATTTGAGCGATTAGGCTGATGTCTAGTATTCAGCTTCCTAGGAGGCTTTGGTAAAGCTTTTTTAACAGCATCAGCATAAGACCTCTTAGAGTTTATAATCTGTAGATGTTACAAAGATGCAGGTGGAGGTGAGACAGTGTTAAGCACTGCATGCAGATGGCTGAAAGTGGGGTGCTTCCAGTTGAGTTAAGTAAGTTCACCTGTCATAGACAGTCCTTTTTGGTTAGTAAGAGTTTATCAGTGAACATGAGGCAGTTCATACACACGTCAGGATTCTATGTGATATAAGGCTGGCAACAGAAGATGGGGAAGCTTGTATGTTGACTTCCCATTATGATCAATACTCCTAAATTTAAAGTAAGTGAATGAGAATCTAAACTGGATGAAGGAAATATTACAACTGTGGAAGTTATTTAGACTGGTTTTGTGTTCAGAGTGACCCTGTGTTGCTCAGTGCATCTGGTACCCAGGCTGTGCAGGTCAGTATGGCTAAGAAGAAGCTCATGTAACTGATCACAAGCAGTTTAGACAAAAAAGGAATGGGTAAGTAACTAACAAATGTTATAAGAAGGTACTCTTCCTGTACCATAAGAAGAAAGGGGAAATTATACTTGTGCATTCTACCTGGTATGGAGATACTACCAATACACCATTGTGTTCAGCAGAGCTCTAAGCATTAAATGCAACTAAAGAAAACAAAGAACCAATAAAAACTAGGTGAAATCTGAAGCCCAAGTGCTCTAAACCACCCAGGACCTCTAGCAATTTGTCCAACTCTCCTTTTGATTAATTACAACTAATTATAAGGTGGCTTCCAACTCTGGCCAAGCAGATTTACTCAAGGTAGAGATTTAAATAAAAAAGTATTAAACAATACAGTATGGCTCAAAATGGCAAAAGTGCAACCAGCAATGCAAGACAAGGTAGTATTAACTGAAAACAACTAAATTGATATAAAGATAGTACAGGGATTGCAAAAACAGCTTATACTGCCAAAAACTGTATAAAATAGTAACAGGCAATGCAAAAACAGCTAAAAACAAAACAGCGTTTTACTTTCTTTTAGATTCAGTGGATAGTTAAACAGTGGAGAGCATATTACACAGCTGTCTGCAGTCTCTTTAGGAAGACCAAGCCTTAGCTGACCCTAGACAGTAAATACAGCAGAAGAAAATAAACGAGCCAATGAAAACAATGCAAAATATGAAGCTCAAGTGCTCTAAACCATCCAAGACTTTTATCAGTTTCTCCAGCTTTCACGTATATCAATTACAATTGATCAAACAAAATACTATACTGACAAAGTGACATGAAACTTTAACTGTTTCTTGACTTCCAGTTAAATAATGCTCAGAATACTATAAATGGAAGGTCACCATGTTGGTTGAACTGACTGTAAAGCTGGAGAAGAGGGATGGTGTGACTTTTGTTTTCCATTTTTTCAGTGAAAGGTGAGGCGATAAATGTGCATAGATTAGATTTAAAAGACAACATAATCTACATTTAGAAGAACTATACAGCTTCAATGACAAGTACAGGAAGGGAAAGAATTCTATGCTGGAAAACACAAGCATTATCAATGAGATGTGGGTACAGAAGTGATGCGTTAGATTTTCAGCTGTAGAGGACAGAATGAAAGATGGACAGTAGGGAATAAACATTTTCATGAAGACTGAAAAAAATGTTCCATAACAGAATATTTTTGCTAATCATGTGGAATGTTAGCATGGTCTGAAGGTGCAGAAGAAAGTATAATTAACTAATTCCTTCTTTCCAGTAAGACAGATGCCAAACCAAAGATATCACGTGGAATGAAAAACTAAGGCAGGAGATGCTATCCAGATATATGCATACCTCTCGACGTCTTACTGCAGGAAATCTGAACAAAGCCTAAAATGATGGGGAAACAAAGGCCCAAAAATAGGGACACATTTTAAATATTGTTTGTATAAACTTAGAAAGGTGCTAGAATAACAGGATTTGTGTTAGCATCCATTTTTTTGAACAATATGAAGTATGAAACTCAAATGTATGCCATTATTTAGTAACATCAATCCTCAATGATTTATCAGAAAACCACACATTTTATTGGGAACAGACCAAAAAAAGATGCAAAAATCTGGACAGTTGAGAGCTATGGTTGGGTGGCATGACTTCATAAAAATGATGAAAAGTGAGAAAAAGGAGCAAAAAAGGAGCCACGGAAGCCAGGCGATATACATATACCCTAGAGGCTCTAAACAGCCACAAACCACTACTTTATCTATTTCAGTTTGCTCAGGCATTTGAAATAAAAGCCTTTCATGGGCTGTAAGTCATCACATTCAAATTAGTAACCTCTTCCTCATTGATATATTTTAGGTCATTGGATAGAGGAACTTGAGCTATAACTATGTAAATATTGGATGTGTTTCTTATTCTATTATTTGATATTTTTCTTTTAAATAGAAGTTATTTTCAAACATTAACTAATGTACATGTTAAATCCAATTTGAAAATGCCTGATGACTTCTTATATTATTGTAATTTTATGGAACAACCAATAAAAAAGTTTAAAAAATCCAAAGAAGATTGAAATCTGGGCTGGGGATGCCTATTTGTAGCTGCAAAGTGATATAACATTTTCTGTAAAATGCTTTTATGCTATTAAACAATTTTATAAGCTAAGAAATAGCAATAAATTAAGTAATCATTCATATGTGTTTTTATTCCTTATAGGACAGAGATATTCAGTGCAGAGTATTGTATATAGTCAACTATTGTAGTATTTTGAAGCCGATATCCAGTCTGGAAAGCCATTATTGATGAAGTCACATTCTCAAACAAATTCTAGTCAGAGAATAATGTAAAAATATACTTTCTTATTCTATTTTTGAAAATATACTGATAAATGAAACTTAGCAAATTCTGTACTCATATCGCTTGACTCCTTTGCAGACTCATGCACAGCACAGATCCTGAGAATACAGTTAAAATTCAGAACACAGTTTGGCCTAATTGAACAGCATTGGCAGTTTAAGTTAAAAAGTGTGATATGAAGATGACAGCCCAGCCATCTGTGACATTACAGTAGTCAAGAAAAGACATTAGGTAGTATTGTATCTTCATTTTAATTAACTAAGAGCCTACAGCACTTTCTCATACCTAAAATATGTATATAGAACAGGAGTGCAAGTGAAGGTGCCGACGTTTGAAATTTGTTGTAAGCTAATTATCTCATTACCTGACTTTATGATTTCACTGGATAAATCTTACCATGAATAATAAATATGTTGTATACAAATATTCAAAGAAAGAAGAATATTAATAAGTTGGTTATTAGCTCCCTGAATTTGCCTTTTGTATCCAAGGAACAGACGACTGCTGAAAATGTTATGCTGAGAGGTGTAGCCATTAGGAGACTGACTCATTAATGAAGAGCATTGAAGTACAGCTGGTTACAGTGCAAACCACCAGTTCATACCATGCATACCAATATTCCTTCTCTTCTTATATGGTTGTAGAATTAATTTACTTAAGCCTGTGCCAGATGATTCATCCGCAGACATGATGTCCGCTATACAAATGTCAGCCATACAAATGGTGCCACTTTTCAACAAGGCAGTTAGATCCTATTAAACAATGTCCTTTCTTCTGAAGTTCACTGACAGTGCAGCTTAATATTACTTTAGTTCTTCTCATAGTTTTCTTACTACATAGCAATACATCCACTTTCATTTCCTAAACAAATCATATTATCTCAGCTTTCTGGACATTCAGTCTCTTAGTTATCTTATAACTGCTGAGACTATGAGAAATAATGACATTTGTAAACTGCTGTTTCCTAGTAGCTTAATCCTGTGATAACCCACTCTTTAATAATTTTCAGACAGTCAGTCAGTATTATTGTCATATCCAAACCAAAACTGCACAAACATGGCCTAGCTCAAAGAACTCAAGAAACAGCAAGTACCAACACAAGGATTTTTTTAACACACACACACACACACACACACACACACACACACACACACACACACACACACACACACACACACACACACATGCACGTGCACATAAAAATTTAGCTCTTTCATCCTTTCTAACATACAGGACTTGGTAACAAACAAGCTGACAATTACTGTATAACCTCACCTCATAACACAATGGTGGTTTTAAAGTGATGGTAGGTTCACAGGTTCATAGGTAAGTACTAGGCTATCTGCCCGAGGGCATCTATAAGCCTAGCCAGAATGTGTTGGCTTTCACCACCCCCTTAGATTAATTCCCTGTGCCTCGGTCCAGCAGAGCCATTAGTTCCCTGTGCCTCTGTCCAGCAGAGCCACTGCAGTGATCCCTGGGATAAATTTTCTGTTTCCCATCCACTTGTCAAGGTTTCTCTTGGAAGTGTTAGTGAGGGGCTCTGCCTAATGTAGATTGGAATCCTGTTCCAAAGCATGGGGAGTCACTGGGACAGGAATCTATCCCTCCAGCACGTCCAATTTATCGTTGTGTTGAGGTTTAGATCCCTAGAGCATGTGGCTCTTGGGGATTTGTTTTTTTTTTTAGGTGGAGCATGTCCATCAATTCTGGGTTGGACATGGCCTTGTATGTCAGACAGAGATCACCTCTGAGTAAGCGGAATGCAACCAAGTACAGCTGTAGTTTCTTCAGTTGGGCTGCATAGGGCATATGTTTGAGGCCAGTAATCCTCTTGGTGAGGTAATTCTGTGGTCTTTCCAGCTGTTGAGGTGTCTTGTAAGGTACATCCCAAATGGGGTATTGTACTCTATGATGGTTTGTGAAAACTCATACTAAACATTACCAAAAATAATCATACAGCCACCTACATTTACAATAAAACTGATTAAAAAAATTGATTGCCTCACATGAAAGGTGAACATACTAGGACCAACATTAATAGTTATAACAATGGTTTTTTCTGATAATGGCGGTGGGAAAGTATTGCAGCAAGAAATAGAACATCTTGATTCCATTACATATATTAATATATATAAAACATTTTGTACGTTAGAAAGGATGAAAGTTATAAATTCTGGGTATTAATTTACAGAAATATACATAGGGACATGACAGAAAGTGTAAGAAATTTGAATAGGATTCTCGTTTTGCAGAACAACTTGAGGAGTCAACTAGATCTTTTTAAAAACATAGTTACTAAGAATTGGATAATTTTTAAGTAAAACAGTATGGTGTTAGAAACTGTGAGTGAAAAAAAAACAACATTTTGTATTTAAGAATGCAGACAATATCAAGAATGTATTGGAAAGAAACCAACATTATTTTTTAATCACTTTTGTTATAAATGTAGGTGGCTGTATGATGATTTTTGGCATTTTAGTACAAGTTTTCACAGATGGTTTTAAACAGACGTCATAGCTTTAAAACCATGATTTCGTTATGAGGTGAGTTTATATAAGGATTGTCAGTATGTTAGTGATTAGTTCTGATGAAGTCTTGTATGTTACAAAGGATGAAAGCACTAAACTGCTTTTTCTTTTCTTTTTTTTGTATGGATTAATAAAAGCCTAGGGTTTGTACTTGCTGTCTCTTGAGTTCTTCAATTTGGTCCAGGTTTGTACAGTTTTGGTTTGGTTACTAGTTTGAACCTACACTTTTAGGTTCATAGATTCATAGAGTCATAGATTAGTGCCATTAATGTTTCTCATATCCTTAATTTTAATTACTGTTTTCTCTACAATACAGAAATCCTTCCTCTCCAGAATACTAGTATTAAATGGTACTAGAGTAATATGTTTTTCATATCTCAATATTCTGCACAGTACTGATGTATGTGTCATTGTAAGCATTTAGTATTATTTTGTAATTTGTGATCCTCCAAAATGAGACGTTTTACTTCAGTGGTTGCTTTCCGGTGGTCCTTGTTTGGTTTTCTGTTATTAGTTCTGGTCATATACTTCAAAACGGTCTGAAAGGGGCAAATATACGGATGTGATCTTTTTGTTTACTGTCTTCTTCTTGCTGTCACAATATACTTTGGGTTTCTCTTAACAAGACACAGCCTAAACAGAATAAAGAAGGTGGTATATTTCTGCATTTACTTATAATGACAGAGTTATCAATCACTGTCTTCTTACTATGTCTCTGCAAGTATCAGGGAGATGGATTGGTCACAGTCTTTTTTATTTGTCACATTAGGTCATATCTGACCAGCTTAACAGTAGCACTGAGTACGTAATTTATCATTGGAGCATTACATGAGTTTATTCAATGTGTGGAGTTAATTGAATGCACTGTAGTTCTTTTTGTAGAATGGGGTGTACTTAATAGATAGTTATCATTTGCAGAAGAATCACACACATTTCAGTTTTACATAGAGATTAACAATGGAAGGGATATTTGATAGGATAAATATTTTCTATTATTTTTCAATTTTTTTTAAATTATATAGGAGCAAAACTATGCACAATAAATTATTTTGTGTATTTGTTATTCTAGACATTTTATACACTTGAACTGTCACAAACCTTGTTGCTATGTTAGTACTATCATAACTATGACAGCAAATATATATTTATGTGTTCACATTTCTTTTTTGTGGTTTTGTCTGCTTGTAAGATTGCTTTATTTGTCGTATTTGCAGGAGAAGAGACATTACACCTGACTTCACTGAAAACAATATTAATTAACTTTTAAGTGAAATTCCTGGGAATTTTTTTGGGTTACTTATTTTTGCTAATCAGCAAGCTGCCCCATTTGTTTAGGAGACCTTTTCTCTAGTGAAATAGGATCTGTTTCATGTGATTGCTTTGTCATTGGTTTCTCAAAATGGGTATCCTGGTGCTCTAGCCATTAGACATCAAGGGATTGTTGTAAACTAATCGTTTTCCTACTGCAGTAAGTAAAAAGATTATCGTATCTGTTATGAATAGTTATCAGTGTAATGTTTATAATAAGGAATAATATGTTATTGGTTCTGCAAAGGTATATAAACCTACAGATATGTGTCTGTTGTTCATACTTTTCTTCTTAAGATCAGAAGACATATTCACAAATGAACTAAATGCACTAAAGCATGGCTGGCAGCCACACAAATCACAAGGCTTTTTGTGAGACTGTGGAATGCAATTTCCTTAGGCCCATGCTAGGTGATTCATCCACAGACATGATGCCCACCATACATATGGTGCCAAGATTGCCCTCACAATCAATAAGGCAATTAGGTCATATCAAACTACTCTGGATGATTGGATGGCCAACCCTAAATTTACCCATGGGGTACTTAGAATGGTACTCCTCAATCACAGAGCCTAATTCATCCAATTACGTAGCTGGGTAGGTTTCTCAGTGGTCTTCTAGACTGCATGCTTAGTATAAACCTATGAACCTATAAAACCATTCTAATGCAAAAACTAGTTTTAATGTGTTCGGTGCATTGCTTGACATATACATAACATTTATTCCATAATTAGGGGAATCTTTGAGTTAGCAATCTATCATTCCAGCATGTTCTAATTATGCATCAATGAAAGTTAAGATCTTTATTGTGGGTATTTGTCATTTTAGTTGTTTTTCATGGGTGTCCAAGATTAGGGAAGGTAGGGCCTTTCACGGCTTGGAAGGCAAGATACCAATCAAATTGAAGGAGTGTGTCTGAGACAGAATATGATAAACTGACTTGTAATCTAGCAGCTTAACTTAGCAAGTTTAAACCAGTAATTTTCTTGGTCAGAAATCTTTAAGGCCTTTCAATTTGGATAAGATATTTAAAAAGGTAAATGCTGAAGGGACATTGTATTCTGTGAAAGGTCCAATGAAAGAGGTTTCCATTGGAAATTAACTACAGTAATTAAAAGGGCTTTTTAACTATGATATACCTTTGGAAATTAACTGTGTTACTTAGGACTTCTGAATATGACTGGCATATGATGGTTAAAAGATAGTTTGGTACTGGTAAAGGTACACAGATCCCTGATAAATGAATTAATTTTAACAGTAGGTGTCTTTGGTATGGTATGAAGTGGGAAATTGCTTACTGAATAAAACCACACAAATTTTTTTGGCATTTAGCTTAAGTCCCTAGTTAGTGTACCAGGTGCTGGTATAATCAAGCACTTGTTGGAGAATGTGTGTGTATGTAGGGGAGCATGCAATGGCACCCAGTTTGAAGTCACTGCAAACTTAATGTGCTGTGGCCCATCAGCATCTGCATTAACTTTACAAAAGCAACCTTAACCAACTTTCATTGCCCAAGCAAATGCCTCCTCTAATACTGAACCCATCTGGCTGCTTCTAAAACTTCCCTCCTGGAAGAACAGTCACCTTCTATTAGCAGTCACTTAACTTCCTACTCCAGCCTTTCTTAAAAAAATTAAATCCTTTATTCTTACTATCACCTCAGCTGCCCAAAACTATTAAAACGTTGTTATTCTAGGTGATTTTAACCTAAACTACTGAGGTCCCCTGAGAAATGACATTGCTGAATTTCTAGCCAATATCAACCTTTTGCAGTAAGTCAATGATGCTCCTCATCCAAATCTCCAAACTAACACCACTCCTTCCTGGATCTGCTAACCACTAATCCCCACATCCTCTTCAGTATATCTGTTCTTCTTACCCTCAATCAGTGACCACTCCCAACAACATTCCAAATTATCCACCAGTCACCAAAACTGTCCCCCAACCCAAACTAGTTGTCTTCAGACCCATATCCAGCATCAATACAGACAACTTCAAAAAACACCTAGCAACTTTTGGCTGGTCTCTTATTACCAACTTACAGAACCCCAGCAGAGCTGCAACAGCTCTTTCACATGCCCTTCTTCAACTTCAAGACAAATTCTTCCCTCTCACACAGCATGTTTTTAAATACAACAAAACCCCGTACTAACCACTGAACTGAAAGCTCTGCTTAAACACTGGGACAATACAAGGTCTTTATGGAGACAAAACTCCTCACCAGAAAATTGTGCTGCCTTTACCTCTCTACATCATCTAGCTAAGTGAGCCATACTTAGTCACAAATCCAACCACTTTTAAAACAAACAATTTGCTCTGCTAGGCAAACCCGAGCATTTTTGTCTGGAAGTAAATCTTTTTACAGGTTGAAAATCCATGGATCCCTCTTCAACCCCATCACCATCCAGACCTCTCAAGGCCAACTGTCAAACTATTACTTTCTCAAGTAATTCAGCCACACACCTAATATTGCATCCTTTCCCTCTCCCCTCAACTCACATAGCACCCTTCCTTTTATCCCCACTCTTCTGTTTTAAGAAAATTACACACAAAGACCTTGATCTCTTACGAGAAAACATACCTCTGGATGCACCCTCTGGTGCAGCCAACCTACTCCCTTGGTTTATATCAGTGTGTAAAGACTTCTTTACCATACCTCTTTTCCATATTTATGACCTCTCATTAACTCAAAATACAATGCCACACATTTGGAAAAGTGCTCTTGTTAAACCCCTTCTCAAATAACCTCAGCCAAAACATGCCTTCTAGTTCTACCCTATCTCCATCCACCCTACACTTGGGAAAATACTTGAAAAACTCATCTAAAACCAACTGTCTACTTACTTACAACATCTCTTAAATAGAATGGATTCTGGGCTAGCCGTAAAACAATGACAGCAATACAGTCACTTACAGATGACATCCTTTTCAACCTGGATAAAAGAAACCTTTCAGGAGCTCTCTTCATTGACCTTACCAAAGCTTTTGATCTAATTAACTACTTACTGCTCCTTCACTCTCTCTTAGAAATCACAGTTAGCCCCAACACTGTCACCTGGTTCCAACATTTCATAGCAAAGAGTATTTCAGAGTCAAAATAGGCTCATCCCTATCACCTTCTGTACCCCTTATCAGAGGAGTGCCCCAGATATCCATACTTGTCTCTCTTTTGTTCTCAGCCTTATTAACAAGCTGCCCTCTGATCTCCTAATCTTCCTAACACTCTTTATGCAGATGGCATGGTTATTCTTCAGTCCAGTCTCTCACATTCAACAATTCAAACCCAGCTATAGTCTGACCTCCACTCCCTTAATTCTTAGCTAAACAACTATAATCTACTCCGAAACTCCTCTGAAACATAAAGATGGTATTTGGAACCTCGCAAAAACTGAAAAAAAACTCCTAAAAACTTCAGCATTGCAGATCTCAATGGTTCCCTAACAGAAACAACCACATCCTGTAAATAGTTAGGTTTATGGCTAGACCAGTCACTTAATTTCCAAAACCACATTGAAATTTCCAGGAAAAGGATCAGTTCTTTTTTATTCTGGATCTGGAAAATATCTCCCTTTCTCTCCAAGCCAGCTAGAACTGCAATAAGGAAAGGAGTACTCCCTGCTCAACTTGAATATGAGCTCCTCATCATAGCTACAGCCTCTAAAAAAAAAACTCATCCACTCTACAGTCCATTAAAGACAAAATCTGCCAATTCATTTCCAAGCCCCCCCCCCTCACAGAACACCACTGCATTCCCCTTTCTAAAGGTAAATGACTACCAATCTCCTAGAGAGTTGAGCTACTCCTAGGGTCTCTTCTTTTCAAACTACTTCAGCCAGGTGCCTTCCCACCTCTTGCAGCCAAACTCTATAATAAAACCACCCCCTACAACTTTAATAACCTCTCCCAATTAACTCCCTCACTCCAGACATTCCAAAACAAACTGCAATGTACCAACCATTAATTCTCCACTCTTGTACCCAAACTCTGCAATCCCTTCCCCCTCATCTAAATGAAATCTCCTTTTCCCCCATGTTCGGAGGTCATCTAAAAAGACACCTCCATCAAAAATCTAACTGCAAGTGCTTTTCCATTGGACACATAACCTAACTCCTGCCTCACCTACATCACTCCTACTTTGACAGTGTGTTCTCACTTACTGTTTCCCTCTTATAATTACTAATAAAATCAATTTACATTTGTTTTCTACTGTGTTAATAATGTTTACATAATGTATACATTATCTCTGGGATTTTCTACCTTCTGTGATCACTCTGTGAATTTGTTGTATTTATTGTGAATTTGTCATCCAGGCTCTGCCTGTAATTGGTCTGTTGTGATCAGTGTACTACCCAAGTAAACAAACTAACAAAATAAATAAACTTTAGACAATTAGATGCTCAAGAGTAGAGGGTCAAATA
Source organism: Protopterus annectens (assembly GCF_019279795.1). Classification (NCBI taxonomy): domain Eukaryota; kingdom Metazoa; phylum Chordata; order Ceratodontiformes; family Protopteridae; genus Protopterus; species Protopterus annectens. Next base: position 1,130,357,806 of record NC_056744.1, on the reverse strand, counting down.
CAGAGCCATGGGGGAACTCTACTGGTGACATGCTTTTGGGTAGAAGAGGTACTCCTGAACCTTACTGTGTGAGTCCAGTTGGATACCCAATAGATAACATAAGAATTAATGTTAATTTGTAGAAGTTTGTTTATCATATTGGCATGGCATTAGCTATGTCTAAATAAGAACTATGGATGGCACAGCCCATGTATATGGCTTTTGTGAATCTCCTGAAGAATTTCATTTTGGCAAGGGCTTACTTTTGGCAAAGGGTTTCCTGCCTTCAGATGCTGCCAAGTTTGAAACTTTGTAGCCAATTCTTAGCTGTAATAATGCTTTTTGTTTGAAGAATACTGTAGGATCTAGTAGACAGTCAAACACCACTGAAAAAAATAACATTACTGAAGTCAGTAAGTAAATACCTAACTCACTATTTTATGGCTATACAATTCTAAAATGTCATTTACTGTATATTTATATCATACTCCAGCCATAGTATCTACACTGCAGATTTTTGTCATTTATCTAAAAAAACTCTTTTGTATTTAACACTAGATTGGAAAACAGGAAATGGTGTCAAAGGCAGATTTGTGTTATGTATTTAGCAAAACTCAGTGCATCCAAATCTAACAAGATGTTGGAGACCACTTCTACTCCAACGGAATCTCTAAAATGTAGAATAGAATCCCACACCCACTAAGGCAAATAAATAACTAAATCACTTTTAAATTGGAACTCAAAAAACACCTCATGATTACATAACCCTGCACGTGTATCCCATGGATAAGGCCATTCCATCCACAATGCTACCAATTCACAATATATATTCCCACCCAGCCTCACCTTTCCTCTCTAATTTATAATACAAACCTTCAAGCATCTATATGTACTGTACAATACTATACTATACTATACAATATTATACTATACTATGCTATACTATAGAATGCTATACTTAAACAATAACCCACGCCTGGGTGTGGGGAATGCTGGATTTACCCACAGATGGTGTGGTTTGGTCATGAGTGCAAAGCCTTTGTGACCAAACAAAGACAACCGTGGGTAAATCCAACATTACCCACATCCAGAAGTGGGTTATTGCTATTTACAATGCCATTATTTAAGAAAAAAAAATTACTTACTTTTCTTAAATAATGGCATTGTATAATGCCTCCGTGCTGCCCTTCCACAGCTGTCTGGTATCCTGGGGCAGTTCTGATGTACTGCGCATGCATATGCTTACACGGTAAATCAGAGCTGTGTTTAGAGAAAGCAACGGAGAAAGGAAGATCTCCTTTGCTTTTTTAAAGCTGTCTCGCTATGTTAAATGAGTTTAAAATAGTGAGATATCTTTTAAAAAAAAGGAGAAAGGAAGATCTCCGTTTCCTTTTTTAAAGCTGTCTCATAGCGCAATATCTTTAAAAAAAGCAAAGGAGAAAGGAAGATCTCCACTGCTTTTTTTTAAGATATCTCACTATGTTAAGCTCTTCCATTCTCCGTTCCACCTAAAACAGCACTACAGTCTACTACTTTGCACCTAATAAAATGCTGCAAATATTCTGTTATTAAAATATATACCATTTAGCAAACTGTAGTAATTAATTTTTCTTTCTCTTCCTTTACTACTTCATAGTTTCACTATGTAAATTTCTGTAATTTACAATCTGCAGTGAATTTGCATTATAAATTCCAGTGCTGAATTATGAATATTTTTTTAAATTTTTTTAAATGTCATTTTTGTACATTTCAATTGAACTGAGCAATTGTGTAATTTTATACCTTTGTAATTTTGTGGGGTTTTTCTCCCAGGCCCACTGCTGAAAGTGGGCTTTTTCATGTCCAGTCAGACTATCCCAATAAATAAAAGCAAAATAAAATTTTGAAAAGTGTCTCCCAGCAGCCTCGAACCCCATCCTCACCATCTCATTTAGGTGCCAGGTCCAGCGGCTTTGCTCAGATATCCGTTATTGGTGATTCATATTTTGCAGATCTACTTAGACAACTCTAAATAACTACAAGTATTCATCATCATCTCTTTTTGGCTTATCCCGGTTAGGGGTTGCCACAGCGGAACAACAGTCCACAGAACGATTGGCAGTGGAGTTTTACGGTGCCGCGTTGCCAGCCTGGCACCCAACCTTCCACAGAAGGCACACACGCACACACTCACACCTAGGGCCAACTGCATTTTACTGGCTAAAAATTAAAGTACTTACTATATTATCCGTACTGGGCCCTTTCCTTCATATACAAAGTTTTCCAATGACTAACTGCAGATAAAAATTTCACTACAGATATCTGTATGTTGTATAGCATTTTATTGACATCAGTATAACTTATTCTCAGGATGTAAATCTGTGAGCGGTGACTAAATGTGAAAATTACTGAAACTACAGTTAGCTCTTTGTTAAACAGGCTGATACAAATTTTTCACAAACAATATCAGATTTGAATGGGAAAAAATGGTAGGACATTTATGATATGTGGCAGGAAAACAGGAATGGAGGAAATGAAAGGTGGTGAACAGCTGCACTTCACAAGCACAGCTGTTGCATTCCATTAAACAAATATATTTATGATGACACCCTTGCCATGGTTTTCCCTGCAGAATTCTATTCCTTGTTAGTAGGTGTGTACAAGGGGCCATGCCCACCCACTACAAGAACAGAAATAGATTTAAAATTAATATATTGTGGTGGAATACCCATATAGATAAGTCCACAGGAAAAACAAAATGCTCACGACTCTTTGTGAAAGTCTTTCTCCCATAAGATAAAAGCAACTTACAAGTATTAAGCAAGATCCTCAGCTGTACATTTTCAGTACAAAACCAGTTTTCAACTTAGAATTGTTTCCAGTATTAAAGACAACCATGAGACCTTTTTCAGCTGTATTATGAAACTGAGAAATAACATACAGTTCTGCTCCAAACATATCTCCATTGGTGTATCCCACACCAATCCTTAAATTACAGCTAAGATCCATGCTGATATATTTAACACTAATGTCATGCCTCCCATATATCCCAAGTTTCCTACAGTTTTCCTCCTGCTTGTATGATTGGTTGCCATCATTCGTCAAAAGACTTCTGCTCTTTCCAAAAACTAAAATAACTTGTGGTCCTGATAACAGAAGTGTACCTAAGGTAGGGTGAAAAGAACAACTACCCCAGGAGCAAAGTATCAGCCGGTGTAGTTGGCCAATCCCAAATACTCTTTACTGCATACCTGCTTTTAAAAGCCGGTATTACATTTCTATTCAAACCTGAGCCATGTAGTACTCACTGTGTGATCTAAGTTGTAGCAAGAAATTTGCTGCACTTTTAAAAGTAATAAAACTTTTCTTTTTTTAACTGAAACTTGACCGCTGTAGTGCACCATGCAGAGTATAAGCTGTAGCAACGTCTATGATGTAGCAAGCAGCTTGCTACAGTTTAAAAGTAAAAAATAATTTCTTCCGTTTTTTAAACTTAAACCTGAGTGCTGTAGCACTCCCTGCAGAGTCTAAACTGTAGCAACTGCTTGCTGAATCATAGCAAGTAGTTTGCTAGAATATAAAAGAAAACATTTTTTTCATTAAACAAAATGTGAGGAGGGAGGAAGGTTGGGGGTAGGGTGCAGAAATGGGACCTGATTTGACTCTTGGGGCAGAAGAAAGGGAGTGAGTATTTAGACAGGAGCAGGCTTTTTCTTGTTCAGTTAGAGAGCTACTGGGGGGAGGTAGTGGAGTGAGGACTGGGTTCTGCACTACAAGTATTTCATGCAAAGTCCATTTTATTTTTGCTGTGGGGGACTGGGTACAGCATCATAGAACAGCACATGGGTACTAGTTGAGCCAGCTAAGCTTCTGCCTAACAATATTTCAGTCTGTCTTCTTATAAGTATCAAGCACCATATGGCCAACAGTCTTTCCACTTGAAACTTGGAGAGTACCCACAGTTGTACTCTTCCACATGGGCTGACCCTCAACAGGTCCTGGTAACTATAGCCTATCAATCTCACTAGCATTTTATTTTGCTTTTGTTTACTAGTTTTAACCCCTTTTCAGCAGATGCCCAGAGAGAAAAGATCCAACATATTACAAACATTTTTAAACAGACATTCAGTAATATACATGAACTGACATTAAATAATATACATTGACAATTACATGTACTTTTGTTAATTAGATTACATTCATATGAAAGTAGAGACAACTATTACAGATTAAAAGATATGCATTAGTAGGCGTTGAACTACTAATGATAGTAGTTTCAGATAGATAGAGTGTGTGCTTAGAAATTCAAAGAAGTTTTGAGGGCAGAAAGTATTAACATTGTAGTTAAAACAAGTGATGTAAAGCAGGTTCAGAGACAATTATATATATATATATATATATATATATATATATATATATATATGGCTATCATAAGGTTCATATTCAAAATATAGCGGTAACATTGAACATTGTAACAAAACAATCTACAAAGCTGAGAGATGCTAGCAAAACTATTCAGATATTGGAAAAGACTGGTTGTGGTATATAGGATTCTGAACAAAGAGAAATGGTTTGAGAATATGACAAACTGAAGATAACAGTGGTATTTATTCTGGAGATGTAAAGGAGCAGATCCTTCGATTTGATGTCAAGCTTTAGTGGCATTTTAACAAAGTTTGCATTCTGAATTAATTTCACTGATGGTGGGATGTGATTCCTTGGTTTAGCATTTGAATACAGAGAGTCACCTGCAGTATTAGATGGTTTGGTTATCATGATTAGTGAATTTTCTCTAGAGTGTAAAATTCTATTAGAGGAGTAGCACTGTATTAAGGTGTTAAGGGCTGGCAATTTTCTGATTTATAGAGATGTTTGTATATTGTACTTAGCTGAGAAAGAGCTAGGTAATGTGGTAGTTCTAACCACTTCACTTCTCTGAGAGCTAGAAAGTGGTGTGTTCTATTGCTATAATTTACTGTAAATGTGGCTATTTTATTATAACATTGCTCAAATTTAAACAGTTGTGAGAAGTTTAGTGAAGATCATGGAAACATAGAGAAGAGATAGCAGTAAGAAAGTAGAGGCTATACCTTTTCTGGAGATGCCAGTGGGACAGATTTTTACTCAGTATAAGGAGTTTCATTTTTGCTGATTTTTTTAACCATGCGTGATGCATGGAGGGCAACTTTCATCTGGACATCTATAATAGCAGCCAGTACTTTTTTATGGTTTAATTGTTCTATCATGGTTTTCTTGGCAAAGGCAATAGTGAATAGTGATGTTTTATTAGAGGTATGCTGGGGAGTGAAAAGCAATAATTATTTTTTTTTTAGGGATTAGAAGTAGTTGTGAATTATTTAGTCATATTTCAATTTATAACAAGGATTGTTACATAAGGTGTTGGAGTTTAGAGAGAGATTTGGCAGAGCATGTTATTGTTCAGTCATCAGAGTAGTGAACTAGCAATATCTGTAAAGCTAAGGAATGCATTACCACTGACTTGATTAACGATAACAGAGGTGAACTTCAGACCTACAACAACAGAGGTGACCTTCAGACCTACAACAACAGATGTGACCTTCAGAGCCACAGCAACAGAGGTGACCTTCAGACCCTTGACTCTAATCAGTTTGGATTAGTTAACAGTAGGTCATACCTACTCTACCTGGCTGAATTTTTAACAAGGTCACATAAACTGTCGATGAGCATCAGACTGTCCATGCTGCCTACCCTAAGCTTACTAAAGCCTTTGACAATATTTCCCCTAAAGGCACCATTAGCAAACTCTTAATATTATCCCTTACTTTGTCCATTGGATAATTATTTAGCTTATGGACCCAATTCATGTAGTTCAAGTTAGTGGCATCTCTTCTTGCCATGGAAACATTACTAGTGGTATCTTACCGAGGTTAGTCTTAGGGTTCCCTAATTTGTTGTTTCCTTCTCAGTGGTAAAATCAGGCATCCAAAGTCTAAGGGTAACAAAGTGGACTAATTGCTGTTGTTAGCTTACCCCAAGACACTCATCTTGAGCAAGCCCTCAATTATACCTACACCTGTTGCACTAATCATGGACTTATCCTAAATGCTAAGAGGTATTGCATAGTTACTTTTAGTAAAACCCACTATCCATTCTTGTTATCATATTATATAATTTCAATTGCATTTCTCTTAAAATAGACCCTATTTATTATTAGAAACCTTGGTACCCAAGTTAACAATGAGCTGTCTTTCACCACCAAGTCTCAGTTGTGGTCAGAAATCCATGCCTTGCTTATCTTATCTGCTGTAGCATCTCATCTAGTCCAAGGATGTCCCTGTTCCCATTTAATCTGCCCTCATCAGACACATTATCAAATGTAATTCCCCTTTTGGGATATATCTTTTTAAGCACATTGTACAAATTGAAAGTCTGCAAAGATTCCTAACTAGAAAAATATCCAGTTTAAGCCACTTAAAGGAGACATCACCTTGAACCCAAGCTAAATTCTATCTTCTTGGCTCCCCATCTCATACACCTACTTTTCCAACCTTTTTCAACCTTTATATGTCCAGCACTTATATACTACTATCCTCCCTCTCTCCCCCTTCCTTTTCACTATCAGTTTAACCATCCTCTCACTTCTTCCCTCTCCCTTAAAACTCTTCCTCTTTCCCCTGCTCTTCTGACCTTATTCCACCTTCCTTCCCTACCTCCCTGGACTCTCTTTTATCTCACATCTATATTTATACTACTTCACCTACTACTTAATGAACTTAGACCACTATTTTATCTGTTCTCCACCTCACTTCTCCTCAGTTGTATAAAATGCTGCTTATACACTAATATAACTTTATTTTTACAGATTGTATAAACTATATCAATTTATTGTCTTTGTAATCAATGTAAGCTTCTACAATGTTTGTAAGTGGCAAAACCCATGTAATTTGTAAATTTTCTTTGGAGCTTTTCTCCCTGGGCCTCCAATGAAAATGGGCTTTTGCCCAGTCGGACTGTCTCGGTAAACAAATGTTAAATAAATAAATAAGTAAATAAACTCAAAACATGTGCTTTTTTTCATTGCATCATTATTTCCTGAGCTAAAATCACCCTAGGTGCTTCTTACAATCTTTTAATATATTTTCCCCAAAATTGCTGACATGAGGCTTGCCATACTAATGTGATTGCGTTTTAGTGGTGTCATGTCTCCTTTCCAGAATCAATTTCAAGCCACATTTATATGAGTCATACCAGATATAGAAAAGAGGTGTTGTCTTCCTATCCTATTGAGATACAATGGCACTAGTGAGAAACACATGCATCTGTACCAAGAGTTGTCATTTCATTTCTTTTCAGAATGATCATCATTTATATTTCTCTTGGAGCTTGTTTTAAGCTAGTCACGACAGTTGTATAGCTTCAGCTGAAGAAAGTAGCTAAGTTGCATGCTTTTGTAAGGACTGTGACTATCCCTTACACCCTTTCTGAGGTGTCAAAAGTTATCACTACACCCCAGGAACTGCTAACTGAAACTTCTAAGAACTGGTCCTGCTACTTACCAGTATCTGCACTAGGAAGATAAGTGTTTGCGTGCATTAAATTATCTTGAATATTGGAGAAATGTCTTAATGTGCTTGCTGCTTTTGCTGAAAAACATTTTACAAGTAGAATACAAAAAAAGTATAGCCATCTGTTCTTGAATTTATTTTTTTAAACTCGAGCACAAATGTCTTTATTTATTACATTTTCCCACTTATGTTGCATTGTTACTCCACTTGTTATATTGCAGCATACTTACACTTCTTCAAAACCATCATCATTGAGCAAGACAAATCAATAGATGTTTGGGTTGTATTGTATGTAAGACCAAAACCCTACTAAAAAAACTGTTGCAGTTATAGAAAATAATTGCTCTTACAATCTGGGACACCATGTAACAAATACAGTCAACATTTGAGACTGACATCTTTTTAGATTCTGAAGAGGTCTTAGGACGAAAGTGCTAAACTGTTTACATTTTTATCTTTATATTAAAGTTTCCTGTCTTTGAGTACGAGCTTACTGGTGTTTTTTTTTTTTTATTTTAATTTGTTTCCTGTCCATTTTCCGTGAATAGCTTTTACTATTGATCTTTCTAGACACCTAAAGTAGAACATTGTTAGTGAAACGTATGTATGAAAAACTGCAAGTCTCATATCAAACTCATATGTTTATCTAATGATCTAATTATTCCATTCATTATATAACTGTAATTGATTTTAATAGTATCAGCCACGACAGACACACAAGTAAATTTCTGCATTATGCATCTCCCGAGCTCATAGCTTAGATGTACAAATGTGATATTTAATTTTGGTTTATGTATGAACAGTGAGTTTTATATTACACAACACTTTGCCTGTATTTTTACCATACAGAATTTCTATAGTGCATGAAGTACATAACTTGAATGGGTAAGGTTTCCTTGTGAAAATTTCCTATTACATTTTCTAAATTAAGTGTACTTTGATTTATATCACTGTATTAAATACTGCTCACTTTGCTGACTTCTCATATCCTGATATCTGCAAATATGAAAAGCCTTTTTATACATGCTCTTTTATAAACCTTTACGAGTTTCAAGGCTAAGTAAGATTTCAGAATGACTTGTTTTACTACTCTATGTACACTTTATCAGGTCTGCATGTCATTATACTCTGTTACTTTTGTTGCATGTTTGTTAAACTGCACTGCTTTACAGCTGTTTGATTTCTATAAGCTTTATACTTATAGGACATACAGCCATATGGCATTTTCCTGAATGGTCAAAATAGCAGAATATTTTGTCAAATATCCATTCTGGAAAGCCTTTGGAAGTCGTTTTTGCATAGAGGTCATTGCTCTTCTCCATGAATACTCACAAGGCTATACCCTCATCTTTGCTACTTATTATATATACCTTCTGGGATGCTGCACTTCAGAGCAGACAGAAAAAATAGTTTGCAGTGGACCTTATCCAGTCCAGTGACCACATTTTCAGGTTTAATGGCTTGAGCTGCCATTTCCTAAATTCAATAAAGTTGCCTCAGCCTCCTGTTGTATTTCAAAGACTTAATATGGCAGGATCAGTTCCTTTTTTTCCAGGGTCCACATATCCTGCATAAAGGGTCCCCTTCTTGCTTCCGTTTGACCTATTTGATCTGCCATATAAGGTGAGAGCCAGGTCCCTTTGTTCTTAACGTAGGGTGAGAACCCTATGACTCACTCATTCCCTTCCTGAGATGAGCCCTCATCAGGCAAATCATTCTCTGTAGATGAGAGTTGTGAGTTGGGGAGTAAGACAATGTGCCAAGTCTTGAAGACTCCCGCCGCCCCCCATGTGGTCTAACTTCTCCCTGTAGTGGGCACAACTTCCACAACATGTTTTCAACATCCCACTGCAGGACTTGGCAGTTCCATGCAGCATGGAGTCACCTACTGCCCGATTCACCCCTATACTCTTAAGCAGGTGCTAGGCAAGAAAGTTAAACTTTCTCCCTCCTCCTAAAATAGATGAGCCAGCATCTGCTATTCACTCCCTCTGCCTTCCTGTTCTGTCTTCCTGGGTCACTACTGAAACATGGTTTTTCTGAGTTCTAGAAAGCACCACAGAGCCAGGACCAGATGTATTTCTCTTCTATGAATTCTGTAATCTTAACAGCACAGAATGAATCCTTCATTCTTCACAAATTAAGGTTACTCTAGATTTCAGTATATGACGAGATGTAAAGTACTTTTACATAAAATTCAGTATTGTGTATCTCACATATTATTTTATTGAAATATCCAGCATGCTTCTGAACCCCTGCATTGCATTCATCTATACTTATGATCATTTTAGTTGTGGTAGCAAATATGGACTCAAACTATTAGTTCAAAAGTGCTAATAGCTAAATTGACAAATAAAATATTCTTTCTAATACTTACAGAACATTTAACCTACCCACTGCATGGAAATCCACTTTAAGCATTTCTTACATATGTGAGTATATTTGGTTTATTTGTTAGATTGGCCAATCTAGAGTAACCTTAATTTGTGAAGAATCAAGGATTGATTTATTGATCTGGTGTGGTTTGGTAGCTTATTTCAAGCTTTTGCCATTTTCTCACCAAACAAGTACATCACTGTAGTGGTTGTAGGGGTAACAATTTGAAATGTTGGAACCCGCTAGAGTGAGTCCCAAAACATGGAGACTTAATGGCCGAACGATCGGACTTTCATATATTAAGTCTAAGATGACATTTCTCGGGATATTCCCTTTTCTCTGAGGTATCACTTTCTTGGAGCTGGTATATATAAGTTCGGGGGATGTGGGGGCTTGTCCCAGATGGGGGTGCAGGGGGCATGCAAAAAGAAGTTTAAAGGAGAAGAGTGATTTTCGAGATTTGTTCTCCTGTATTTTCAATCTTTTTTTTTTTTTAGCTTGTCGGCACTCTGCATTTTGAGTGCCAACATTTCCATAGGGTGCCAGTCAGCACTCTGCATTTCAAGTGGCAACATTTCTATAGGGAGCCAGTCGGCACTCTGCATTTCAAGTGAAAACATTTCCGTAGGGGGCCAGTTGTAGGATCTTGACACATCTGGAAGTTGTTCTTCTAATAATCTAATATGTCTAGATGGTGCTATGAAATATTACTTGGATGTAGAAGCTGAGTTGAACTGCACCATTTTTCTAGATAAAAGGAATCCAATATATATCTTTCTAAGGAGTTTGTTATAAATGATTTTTCAAGATATTTTTTGGTTACCTGCTGAAAGACATGTTAAAAATTTTCTGGTATAAACTAGTTTTGAGAATAGTAAGGCATTACGTGGCTTAGATTTAGTGCTTAGATGTGGATACTCCTTGATGCTGTGCAGGCAGCTATGCATTTGAATACACTTTTTTATTATTTTTGTATAGATGTATATATTAGGTATTATACAATAGGATCACCAGGTATTTAGTATTTTCTTCAAAGAACATTTTTAATCTTAGCTAGAAGAGATGGTAAGGACAGGGGAGTATATGATCAGGTAATATTTGTTTCTGAAAGAATATCGATTTGTTGCTTTTAGCAATGAGGAAAAGGAGGGGATGTTTTGAGGTACGATTTCAGCTGTGCGAACCCAGACTGGAGGAACATCTGTGCAGATTTGTGGGAGGATGGATGTGAAATGTAATGAGCATATTAAGAACAAGCAGAAAAAGTAGATGATGGAGCAATGCTAAGCTGCAAAACACGAAACACATCCAATGTATAGCAGAAAATCATTTTATTCCAATGACAAGGTAAGCGCTTTCACCTAGAAGGGCTTCATCAGACCATATTCATTCTCAAATTTCAAAAAGTTTAAATAGTAGTACTGGCGGGAAACACACACCAATTTACTTTTAAAATGCCAGACATTAGAACACACAAGTTATATATAAAAAAATATATATATATAAAATCCTTAAGAAACAAGCAAACAACTAGTTTCTACTCGAGTATTTTTTAGAAAATGCATATATATATATATATATATATACCATATTGCATATAAAATAATATAATAATGTAAACAAACATCTATGCATATTATAAACAATACAAAATACTATAAATATAGAAAATAAAAATATATATAAAATATATTATATTCATTCCCTATTTAACCCTGAGTCCTCTAGATTTTAAAAAAGGGTTTAATAGGTACTTTATCATTAAGGCCAGGATACTGATCGGCCCTAAGCCTTATAATCCAGTTTGCTTCTTGACTCTCAGTATGAGTCTTGATATTCCCACCCCTAGGATTAGGACGTATTATTTCTATAACCCTAAACCTAAAGACTTGGGTCTCATCAGTGTCCAAGACATGCTTCGAGAGTGCATTAACAGTAGAACCAATCCTAATCTGATATAAATGCTCACGGATTCTATCCCTAAATTTTCTGTTGGTCTTGCCCACATAGTATTTCCCACAGGTCTCACAGGAGGCAAGATAAACAAAATGCTCAGACATGCAATCAGCAGATACCCGGAACACATACTCATGTAGATCCAAGGGATGAATAAAAACACTATTAGAATCTATAAACCCACAAAAATTGCATTGTCCACAAGGAAAACTCCCATAGATATCAGGCAGTCCTGTTTCTGCTCTATTACTGGGATAGCACAGCAACCTCTTCAGATTCAGTTTATTCTTATACACAAACTGTGGAGTATCACCTACAATTTCCCTGACATCAGGGTCCACCCTTAGTACTTCCCAGTGTTTCCTGATAAAATTCTTAATATATCCAACATCCTTGGTGTAGAATATAGGAAATCTAATATTCTCAGGTCCATTATGCTTATTAATTAGATTACCACTATCCAAAAATTCTGTTGAATCTACTCCCAAATAGTCTCCTCCATGTATGGTGCCCTGATTAGTACTAGACTCCGTAAAATAAGGGACAGCCATACAGCCCCTCACCATGGAAAGCCCTTCCATGCCCTTCTCAATGTCATCCATCTTGTATGCATGGGCACTAAACCTCTTACATAGGTCTTCCAACTCACTAGAAAACCCTATATCTGAGGGATTGTATCTGGACACCAGTAAAGCTTGACCCCTGACCACGTTCCTAAAAATGTAGCTGGGGTGCATGCTGTGTCTATGCAGAAGGGCGTTCCTATGGCAAGGTTTCTTATAGACACCTGTGTTCAACATCCCATTATCCAATCTCTCTACATATACATCCAAAAAGGGTATCCATCTATCAGAGAACTCAAAACTAAACTTAAGATACTCAGAAAGTCCATTGACTTCATCAACAAATACAATCAACTCATCTGATGTCCCTTTCCAGATGAAAAACAGGTAGTCCACAAAACACCTGTAAAAGGGAACAGAGGACAAGTAACTTTGTGTTTTAAACAAAAATTCCCTCTCCCAGGCAGCCATAAAGAGATTGGCGTAGCTATTGGCACAAGTGCCCATAGCTACGCCACCCCGTTTTAGATAGCATTGCGTGCCAAAGCAAAACACATTGTTTTCAAATACGACCTCCAAAAAGGTCATTAGTAAATCAATGTTGGACTCAGCAAGTTCTGTACACTCCTTCAAATATCCATACACTCTCTCCACCCCCTCCCTGTTAGGAATGACAGTGAAGAGAGATTGGACATTCATGGTAACAAGTAAGAATTCCAATCCATCAGGAATTTGTTTGATATATGTATACAAGTCTAACAAAAACTGCTTGGTATCCCTGAGTATGTATTCATTGGCATCTACAGCAGGTCTGAGGAACTTCTCAATGTAGATGGAAAAAGGCTCTGTGGACCACCCCCTCCCTGTGGCAATTGGTCTCATTGGTGGTTGTTCCCTATTTTTGTGTATTTTGGGAAGACCTTGAATTACGGGTATAAGGGGGTCCTCCACTACCAAGTACTCATAGAGTCCTTCTGTAATAATATGACTCTTCAATAGATCTGAGCATATTGTTTGCCTAGTTCTCCCCATTGTGAGACAGCTTACTTATTTATACAAATATAGAAGAGAAGTGGACCAAGTGTACACCACTGTGTAACATCGTTATTGATGATACAATAAACCGGGTAGCTTGAGAACCAGTTGTTGATGTTTATGCAGATACCAATTAAACCTAGTTGTTCCAGGGGTGGGGTGGGGGGGGTGGGATGCCTTTTATAATTCTGATCATCATAATTTCAAGTCATGAAAAAGAGGAGAAGCAAATGTGGATGTGGATGGGGTTTATATTAACTCTGAGGCTGTATTGCAGCAAAGTATCCTTTCTTCTCCAATTCATAGTGGTCTTGGAATTAGCATATATAATTAACAGAGGATTGGGAAGTGCAGGGGCAAAGCCACTCCTGGAAAATGCTTAAAAATTGTAACAGAAAAGTTCTGAACTCTACTTTTTCTTTGCTCAAATAGCAGTTTCGTTTTTGAAGTGACAAGACTTACACTGTTGCAGCTTATACTGCTGAAAGGTCCCTGTTAAGATGCATTAATTACTTATTGTATCAACAGATCATAAGTAGTCCAATAATAAGACAGGGGCTGCATTTCCTCTGTTAAGACCATTGTTGATGAATTCAGTTACTGTAAGTAGAACTGTACTGACTGAAAAGCCTTCCAGCCAGTGTACTAAGAAATGTTCAGGATGATAGTAGTTATTATATTTTGTATGTTTTTGATGGCTACACCTGTCTATTACTTTTGCTCATATGTTCAGTATTGCTGTCAGCAGGAAGCTTTTACTGACTTACTGCCTCTGTGTAAAGGTATGAGGTAGGCTTCCTTCAGGTAGTTGCAATAATGCATTCACATATAGGATCATAGGAAGTTACTAGGCTATTGACCCTGAGGCCCTTACAAGCCTAGCCAAGAATTTAGCCCATGTTCCAACAGGTCAGCTTCCTATGCAGGGACACAGGTGGAATCCCAGGGGTGTATTTTCTGTTCCCCATCCAGTTATCTAGGTTGCACTTAAAAAGGTTCAATGAGGTACTCTGCTCTACATGGAGAGGGAGTCTATTCCACAAAAGGGGGAGTCTCTGGGACACAAATCTGTCCAAGCAATGAATCCCATAGCGTTCACAGACCAGGATGAGGTCACGTGTGTAGGTTATTTGAGTAGAGATGGACTTGTGGATATGCAGCAGTCCCATCAGAGCGGGGTCTGAGATTGCTTTGCATCCCAGACAGAGGTCACCTCTGAGGAGTCTGTAGGAGACTGAGTAGAGGGACAAGGCTTTTAACCTATCTGTGTAGGGTAGATTTTTGAGGCCCTGGATTCCCTAGGTGAGGAACCTCTGTGGTCTCTCCAGATGCTGCATGTGCTTTGTGAGGTACATGCCAAAAGGGGCACTGTACTCAATAATGGGTCTTAAAAGGGAAGAATACAAGGATGTTATGATCACATTGTCCCTGGATGAGATATCCTTAATAATGAAGTGGGCCACGTAGAAAGTTTTCCATACAACGGAGGCAATATGGTGGTCAAAAGTCAGTTTGCTATCAACCTGGATGCCCAAGTCCCTCACACCTGATTGCATACTTAGTACCTTATTATCAATTTGATAATTTGTGGGGATGTCAATCTCCTCAAAAGGGATGATAATGCATTTTTTGGCATTCAATTTGAGGCCATGATTCTGGCACCAGTCATTTGTTTGGGTGAGACCCTCTTGGGGGATGTCCACATCACTAGGGGAATTGATGACAGCACCCAGCTTGCAGTCATCTGCGAACTTGGTCAGCCATAGCCCACTAGATTTGGCATGCACCTCTGAGAAGTATATCCCGTACAGCAGAGGCCCCAGTATCAATCCCTGGGGTACACCACTTGTTACTGGTCTACTACTTGAGGTGGCTTCCCCTATTTTGACTAGGTGGGTTCTATCAGTGAGCCAGTTTTCTACACATCTGGTAACATATGGATTGATGCATAGTTGAGAGAGTTTATTTATTATACCTGAGTGGGGAATAGTATCAAAGGCTTTGACCAGGTCAAGGTAGGCGGTATGGACCATCTTCCCCTTGTCTATGGCATTGGTGACAGTCTCAAAGAAGTCGACCAGATTTAACAGGCATGACCTTCCCTTGACAAAACCAAACTGTGTGGACTCAAGTGTCTGGAGGGTGCTAATGTCCTTGTTAATGAGGTCCATGATAATCTGCTCCATGGCCTTGCAGATCAAGCTAGTTAGGCTGATGGGTCTATAATTTCCTGGATCAGTGGACCCTCCAACTTTGTGCAAAGGGATGACATTAGCTGTCCTCCACTTGGCTGCGATGAAGCCGGTACTCAGGCTTTGGTTGAATAGGGTTCCTAATGGTGCTTTAAGTTCCTGCCTGAGTTCATGTAGGATGCAGCCTGGGATGTTATCGGGTCCCATGGAGGCTGTATTTTTTGCCTTTGAGAGGGCAGTGATGACTTGTTCCCTATAGATAAGGGGAGGGGGGCACGTACTGGGGATGCCCTGTTTTACTAATGGGGGGACAGAGGAGTACCATTTTCCCTGAACCTGTCTGCCAACAGGTTGGCAATATCTACAGCATTTGTGTATGTGGTGTCCTTGATCACCAGTTCTGAGCAGATCTGGGTGCTTCCCTTGAGATTGTGGATATATGTAAAGAAGGTCTTATGATTTTCTTTAGTAAATGTGGCCAGTTTGGACTTAAAGTTTGCTTTGGAAGATTTCACTAGTCCTCTTATTTGCTTGTTCAGGCTAAGGAGAGATTGCTTTCAGTTAGGCAACTGCTCCTTCTTGGTCCTGGACAGCAATTTTTGTCCTTTTATTATAGAGTTTATTTATTGCAGATGTCCACCAGACAGGTTTACTCTTCCTTGAGGAGGATGATTTCATCCTGTGTGCTATTCCTGATTCCATGCAGCTATATAAATGCTCATATAGTACTTTGGTGTACGTTTGGACATATGTACCAGTTCCTATGGAGGAGAAGGGGGCTGTGAAGCTCTTTATACCTTCCCTCAGGAGGTTGTAATCAGCTTTGTAGAAGTCTTTTTGCTTGACCCTAGCTGGGGGGGGGGGGGTCAGCGGAGATGGTGATTTCTGAAGTGACTGCTTTGTGGTTGGATCTTACTAGGGATGCTGCAGTGGTTCCGCATGTTAGTTAATCCCAAGTCCGAGATATTTTCACCTCTTGTGGGGGTGTCAACCAACTGGTCCAAGGCATTTGCATTGACGAAATCAAGGACTCTCTGGGCATTTGTGTTTTGGCACGAATCAAGGACTCTCTGGGCATTTGTGTTTTGGCATGAATATTTCTTCCAGTCTATGGTTGGATAGTTAAAATCACCTAGGATCAGGGTAAAGGGTTAAATCTTGATAGATTCAAAGAGGTCCAGATAGGTGGAGTGGGCATCTTGAGTCAGAGTTGGAGGCCTATAGCTAGCTATGATTTGAATAGGGGTATTGTCAGTTGTTAACTGCACCTGGAGTGTTTCCTGTGCATCATACTGTTTGACCAGTCTAGAGGTGAGTATGTCTTTTATATATATTGCAACTCCACCTCCTTTTGTTTTGCTGCCCACGGTTTGGGGTCTGAATGAAAGATAGGATGAGTAACCTGGTATGGCTGGGGTGCTGTCTGCAGCTTTGAACCAGGTTTCTGTGACTGCACAAATGTCAGCTTCTTCCAGGGTTAAGAATGCTTGCAATGAGTGCAGTTTCATGTTTAGACTCCTAGCGTTTAGCAGCATGACCTTTAATTTACGTTTTGATGAAATTTTTATGTTGGTAGTTTTGACCTCATGGCATTGCCTAAAAAAGGCACTATGGGGGAGGCAAGAGCCTTTGCCAGGAGCCTGAAGCTCAAGGGAGACAGATACAGGCCATTTCTGGCAAAGCATTGGGGTTTGTCAATCATGTCATCCCAGGCTGTCAGGTACTGGATCCCCTTGGAATGACACCAGAAACTAAGCCAATTGTTAAAATCAGTTATTTCCTGTTTGTATTGAGGCATCATTCTGGGTGATGGTAGAATGCTGCTTAAGGCTAGGAACATACCTGCCTGGGACACATACTCAGGAAGCTCGATCATGTCCCTCTTCATATAGAACCTCAGAAGACCAGGAAACTGACAACGATAACCAAATGTCTCTCCAAATTCGGATTTGTCAAAGAATGATGAAACGTTCAAAGTCCAGAAATACAAAATGTACTAGCCACAAGGTAGATTCACCACAGCTGGTATATCCAAAAAAGCAAGAAAGCCAATGAATAAAAAACGAAGTTGTTTTAATAATCCACAGCCAGTATAAACAACAAGCGCTTTCGCCTGGTGTATCCCAGGCTTTATCAAGTTACAAAATGTAGTGTGGCCATCCCTTTATTTATACTGTGGGATAGGCCAACTAATTAATTAATTAAACATTTAAAACGTCAATTAACAATAAAATGACTATTTTAAAATACCTGTATCTATATGATACTTGGAAATGCATGAAATAAAATAAAATAAATTTATAACAAGTACACGTTGTGCACTGAATAAAAAGCCAATGTTAATTACAACCATTAAACCTAGATCAATATGCTAAGTCATTTCCTTAAAAATCCTTCTTGTATGAATATTACATGACCATTAAACAACTCAAAGAACTAGAGTATTGATAAAACACTGTCGACATATTTGTTTATAAGAATGTGATTTATCAAAAAATATTAACTTAAAAATCGATACCATTTGGGTCCAAAATACCAACTAAGAAATATATAACATAAAAATGTTAACATAACAATGATGTTGGTATATAACTTGAACCCCCTACACCAAAAACAATTGCCTAAGTATATAAATAAACCTGGATACCATCTAACTTTCTGACAGAGCCCAAGAGCATAGTGAAAAAAAGTACCCAATAATAGATAAATTTAACATCTAGTTAGAAGGCTGAGAATACAGACAACACAATGGACTATTTATATTACTGTATAACAATGTTAATGCCTCTAAGAGCAGCCTTATAAAACACTGACATCTAAATAATTGCTTTGTACCATATGAACTCTCTTTTTTTGTTTACCTTGCACTGATGATATGAGGCAATAATGGCCTTGAGTTTGTACATTATAGGAAATAACAGACTACCCATAGGGATAGTGAGGCTTCACTTCACCATTGAAATGCCTTCCCACCCTTGAAAAGTTTATTTCCCTATAATAGCCATCACTGAGGATAGTACTGCATTTAGAAAATGTCCTTACCTTTTGTTTCACAAACTTTTTTATGTGTTGTTTTGTAATTTTTATAGGATGTTTGTATATCTTTATTTTTTTGTTTGAAAAAAATTAGTCCATGTATGCCTGTCACTGCATCATCAGATATATACAATTGTGGTACCATGAAACTGCATATGAGATGTGTGAAACAATGGAAAACTGTATCTATATGCAGTCAAATGCAGCCTGCACCTGGGACTTAGATAGCGCCCTGACTACAGCCCAGACAACCGAGGTTTGACAGCACAGGCAGAGAGGATGGGCATGCCTGTTATGGGGAGGGGGTTTTGCCTGCAGCCAGTATGTCATCCTGGTGCACACTGGAGTATGTCTTTTAGACTGCAATGCAGGCTACTTAGGTAGCAAAGACTGGTCTGACAGAGCTGATGTGGATGGTGATGCCTGATTAAGCATTTCCTTCCCAAAAAATCCTTGGGCCATATCTACATACATCCACTCGATGCCTCTCATTTCTCAGTAATGAGGGGAGTTTCTGGAGGTGGCATAAAGCCCTGACTATGGCCCAGTTGTCCTGGGTTTGATTAGCAGCTTGGGTGATTGACAGAAGAGGAAGGGAGGGGTGGGAGTGCCCATCTCAAGTGGGAGGGCATTCATCGATGAAGCTCCCTTGGGAAGGCATGGTCTAAAGAGGGGTGTTGCCCTCAGATGTAATTGATGCAAGTGGGAGGTAGGGCTGGGAGTGGGAAGGGTATATACTGAATCCCCCCAAGGATGGGTGCAATGATGATCAAGCTCACAGGATGCCCCAAGTGGAGCCAAAACATATTACAAAAATAATGAGGGGAATTTCTGTCTTAGACTGTGATTTTTTTTCTTTCTTGGAGACGAGGTATGCACCTGCAGGTTTATAGCAAGATTCAGCCACTCCCCTTAGATTTTCAGACTATATGTGTGAGGGAATCCTGCCAATTTAGTAGATATACACCATGAGGCCACTCTTTCTATGAAGAAGGGCCCATTTGCGGGTTCCAGAAGGATTCAGTTGGAACTCCTCCCTTGATTAAGGGACATTATGAGAAATAAGTAGGCTCAAGGTGGTGTGAGAGAACGTCAGCAATGAGCAGACAACGGGGGTCAAAAACAGTCTAATTTAAAATATGTATCTATACATGATTCATATATGTTGTTCATGTAAACTGTTTATGCAGCTCTCTAGTAATCATCTAAATGTGGAGACGCTGCCCTGCAATAGTAAAATGTTACCCTACAGGAGTCAGTTCATACACTTGGATTATACAGTGCATGGCCAGGATTTTCTTTAGCTTTTCAAAATTTTCAGATTGCATTCCAGTTAGTTTTCTGTAACTCCATCATTACTGCAGTAATGATATAAAGTCAATGTTATGTTTTAATTAAAACAGTATGCATCCATATTTTTGTTATAAAAAATAGGGAGAAATACGTACATTATAATAACTTTAAAAACTGCATTAGCATCTTAAATTCTCACTTCTGACTGAAATAGTTCCCATTGTCACAAAAGTATTTTTTCAACAAACCAAAAAGTATATAAAACAAAAGCAAATTTATCACTGCACCTTTTTCAAATTTGATACACACGAGGCATTTCCAGGCAAAAGGGCTGTAGCAATACAATCAATGAAGGATGGAGCACACTAAGAACCCCAACAAAGCTACTCAGATCTCCAGCATTAATAATCAAGTCGTTCAAAGAAATGGACAAGCTACTGGTAATGTCCTATGTCTGAAACAAGTCCAAACATTTCATTGTGAGCAGCTCCACAGACTCAGTGGTACTGTTCTCCCTAGTGACAATATAAGAAGAAGAAAGCCAAATTTCAGGTGCATCGGGAGGAACAATGTTCAGATGTACATGGGAACCCTACTGTTTTTTGAGTGTTAGTTATCAGTTTTATAACCCAGTCATAAAACCAGATCATGTGCTTTGTTTGAGTTAGTATCCGCTCACATAACGATTATAAAGGCAGTTTGTGACTATCAAGTCCTGAGGTACCTGCACTGTTAACTGCAGAATGAGCTGCAGAAAAATATCCCCTTACCTTTCTGAGCAGCACATTTCTATCATTTTATGTTGACCTATGATACCCATTTGTATATAGTTTCTGATGTTGGATGGAAGTGTAAAATGCCAGATAAATTGAGCTGGCCATATTAGTATTCCCCTCCATGAATGCTAACTGTGTGTATGCGTGTGTGTGTGTGTGTGTGTGTGTGTGTGTGTGTGTGTGTGTGTGTGTGTGTGTGTGTGTGTGTGTGTGTGTGTGTTTGTGTGTGTGTGTGTGTGTGTGTGTGTGTGTGTGTGTGTGAGACATTTTCATATGACTTATGCCATGGTATCAGCATGGCCAAATTTGCAGTGCACAGGAAGTGATGTGCATTTTTTTAATTACTCTGCCATGCAACATTAATGTATTGTAAAGGCTTTATATTACAATCTGCAGCTGAGGTGGGCAGGAAGACTTAGGAAATTACGTATCTTCATAATTAGCAGTTTTGGTGTAATCTCCTTTACTGTTTAAAGGTAGGAGTAATTGTCCCTGACAAAAAGAGAGAGCGATATTATAAAGAATTAACCTAATTACTTCCACTAAATACATTATGATACTGCTCTAATATTTAGATGGGTTTCTGCTGGGTAATAAACAGTGAGAGTCCACCAGAAGGATTTTTTTTTGCATTATCAGAAACATAGTTTTCTATTCCACGTTTTAAGCAATGTTCTTTACTTTAGCATTCTTGCTTGTATTCCTAAGACATAGAGAACAGGACATATCCAGTTTACAGTACCATGTCCAGTTCTAAATACTGCATCTCTAGAAGTACATGGACAACACAGAGCCAGTAAAGAGAAGGACTGTGGCACCTGGGATAGGCCTGTAGTACCAGTCATCAAGGTGTAAAGAACCATACTGTGTATACTCACAAACAAAATGAATGATATCAGGAACCTCTGAAGCATAACGCAGGTATAAATAAAACATAGTAAGGAAGCATTCTGTAGAGAAAAATGAGATGATACGAGGCAAGCTGACATGTGGAAAACTTTGGAAAGAACAAGCACAGCTACAAGTTCCTAGCCTAGCCTTCTAACAAAACTTTGGAGAAAGTTCTAACATATTCAAGAATGTGTTAGAGGGAAGTATATCTCATATCAAAGAAAGTAAGTTTCACTGGAACCCTTTCAGCCAAAAAAAAAAAAAAAAAAATATATATATATATATATATATATATATATATATATATATATATATCTATACACCAAGACCAAATCGATGAAAGCTCAAATCACCAAAAACTAATATGACTCAATCCCATTTCACCGAAAATAGTAGTGGCAGTGTATATGCCCTTTTAGGTTCAGAGATTCATAGGTGTGTACTAAGGCCTAGGATCCTCTTTGTGGGGTACTTTTGTGGCCTCTCTAGTTGTTGCAGGTGTCTAGTGAGCTACATGCCAAATGGGGCATTGTACTCGATGAGTGGCCTAATAAGGGAAGAGTAGAGGGAGACAATGACCTCTTTTTTCCTGGATGCAAAACCCTTAGTAATGAGATGTGCCACATAGAAGGACTTTCTGACCACAGTGGCAATATGGTGATCAAAAGAGAGGTTGCTGTCAACCTGTGTTCCCAGATCTCTTATAACGCCTTCTGTGTTCAATGGACTACCATCAATGTGGTAATTCATGGGAACTGGGTTTTTCCCAAAGGGGATGATGATACATTTTTTTGGCATTGAGCTGAAGGCCATGGTTCTGACACCAGTCGTCGGTCTCAGTGAGGCCATTCTGTAGGATGTCAGCATCACTTGGGGAGTTAATAATAGCTCCCAACTTGCAATCATCTGTGAACTTTTGTCAGCCAGAGTCCCTTTGTGTTGATCTGAACTTCAGAGAAGTAGATACCAAACAGCAGAGGACCCAGGACCGAACCCTGTGGGACTCCACTCATGACTAGTCGGCAGTCTGAATTAGAGTCAGCTACTTTCACACTGTGGGTTCTATCTGTGGGCCAGTTTGCAACCCACATAGTGATATAGGGGTTGATGCCAAGCTTAGTGTGTTTTTCTATGATTCCTGAGTGAGGAATGGTATCAAAAGCCTTGGCCAGATCAAGGTAGGCTGTATGAACCACCTTGCCTTCATCCACAGCTCTGGTGACTGACTCAAACAATTCGACTAAGTTGAGCAGGCATGATCTACCCTTCACAAAACCAAACTTTGTGGGATCCAGACTTTAGAGATTCCCTATATCCTTATTTATTAGGTCCATGATGATGCATTCTATAGCTTTGCATATCAGACTAGTCAGGCTAATGGAACAATAGATCCCGGGGTCGGTAGTCATTCCTCCTTTGTGGAGAGGGATGACTGTAGCAGTGTGCCATTTGGTAGGGACAAAGCCTGATGTGAGGCTGTGATTGAACAGGGCACACAGGTGAGGTGCCAATTCACTCTGTAGCTCATGTAGAACACAGCCAGGGATACTGACAGGTCCTATAGAAGCTGTATTCTTGGCCTTGGACACTGCTGTTTTAACTTGTGCAGCAGTAATACTGGGTGCCTGGCAATCTACTGGTATTGAGATTGGTCCTTTGGGGGGGGGGGTTAAAGTTGGCACTGAATCTGTCGGCCAGTATACTGGCAATAGCTGTTGGCTCGGTATAGGAGGTACCATTGTGCAGTAGCTCAGAGCAAATCTGGGTATTGCCGTGGAGATTCTTTACATAACTATAGAAGGCCTTGTGGTTGTCTTTACTATCTGCTGCAATTTTGTTTTCATAGCCAGATTGGCTTCCTTTTTTTGGAGAAGAGTGTCTTGGTTCTATTGGGTATGGTGAGATCCATGCATTTGTGTACGTGTTAGTACAGTGCTTTGGTGTATGATTCTGCAGTCATGCAACTATTCTCCATTTGCATGGGTGCCATGAAATTAGCAACCTCTGTTTTTAGGAGCCCAAAGTTAGCTTTGGAGAGGTTCTTCATGGTGGTTACCTTTGCGGGAGCGGGTTGGAGGGATGTGGATTTCCAAGGTGATTTGTTTGTGGTCAGATCTAACCAGGGAGGAGCTGACTATTGCTGAAGAGCAACAGTCGCCTATGTTAGTAATGACCAGGTCAAGGATGTTGCTACCTGTAGTAGGGGTAAGAATGAGCTGATGGGCATTGGAATTAATGAACTCCAGGAAACTGGAGGGATAATTGAAGTCACCTAGTAAGAGTGTGTTAGGTTGGACCCTAATATTCTCCAGGGTGCTTAGGAATGTGGAGTGCGTGTCTTGGGACATGGTTGGGAATGTATAGCAGGCTATGACCTGAATCGCTGCGTTACCCAGTGTTAGCTGCACCTGAAGTATCTCTGATGCATTATGTTGGGCTACCAGTCTGGAGGTGTGTGCATTCTTTATGAATATGGAAACACCACTGACTTTGGAGCTTCAGTCCAAGTTCTGGGGCCGAAAGGTGTGGAATGAGTTATAGCCTGGTAGTGCAGGGGTGCTTTCTGCTGCCTTGAACCAGGTCTCTGTTACAGCACAAATGTCGATGTCCTCCATTTTAAGAAGTGCTTTGAGCTAATGCATTTTGAGATTTAGACTTCTAGCGTTGAGCAGCATGACCTTCAGATTGCATTTGTTTGTAGCTGTTACAGTGGTAATTTGGTCTTTGGAACACCACCTAAAAAGGCACTATAGGGGTGGCAAGAGCTTTGGCCAGTATCTGGAAGCCCAGGGGTTACAGATGCAGGCCACCTCTGGCAAAGCATCGAGGTCTGTCAATCATGTCATCCCAGGCAGACAGATACTGGATCCCCTTAGAATGACACCAGAAACTTAGACAATTGTTGAAATCAATGATTTTCTGCTTGCACTGTGATATCATTCTGGGTGATGGTAGGATTATCATCCTGGGTGATGGTAAGATTCCCCACTGTAGTGAGATCATGGAGTTATATATATAGTTTGGGGGGGCAGAGCCCCCACATTGGGGGGTGTAGGGGTTGTAGTCCCCCAACTAGCTTGGTTTTATATTGTCCAGTTTCTGTTAAGAGGGTGAGTGAGTAGTTTTTAACCAAACTAGGTGGGGGCATAGCCCCCCACACCCCCTAACCATATACACTAACTCCAGGATCGCACTACAGTAGGAAAAAGAGCATATACACCGTTACAACTATTTCTGTCAAAATGGAATTCGGCCAAATGAGTTTTTCGGTGATTTGAGATTTTGGCTATTTGGACTCAGTGAAATGAAATTCGGTGAAATGAGTTTTCAGCGATGAAGAAGTAGATCCATATTGGAATCTCAAATTTCTGAAACATCGAATTTGATATGATCGAGACCATATGATCGATGTTTCAGAATGTAGAGATTCCGAAATAAATCCAACATAAAAAAACAAAAAAACAAAAAACTTTTTCAATGTTTCTGCAGGGGGGCAAGGCCCCCTTCACCTCCCACAATCCCGCTACTTAAATATACCAACTCCGAGATCGCACTATAGCGAGGAAAAGGAAAATCTCCCATTCCAGAATTTCGAAGTTCTAAACACACACACACACATTTACATATACACCACAGGGAAAACTGGTACTTGTGAGCAACAGAACTGTTGGCTGAGAATCCTAAAAAAAAATCAAGAAAAAAGAACCATACACTGTAGACGAGCTTGGTTGAGATTTCACAGTAATCAAGCATTTAACAACTTGTTTAGTAATCAAAACATTTCTTGAAAAATAAATTAATAACTTGTTTTTCAAAAACGAAGTTTTGATAACTAAACAAGTTATAAGTGCTTGATTATTCTGATATCTCAGCTGAGCTTGTTTACAGTGCATGGTTCTTTTTTGCTGATTTTTTTTAGGAGGTTGGCTACAAGTACCAGTTTTCCCTGTGGTCTACTGTTTTTAGTTATGGGAGGGAGACATCTTACCCCCCCCTCCCACCCAAGGCTGGAAAACTACTGGGCCTCACTACAAGGAACTGTACTTTGCTATCTATCTATCTATCTATCTATCTATCTATCTATCTATCTATCTATCTATCTATATCGATCTATCGATCTATTTATCTATCTATCTACATATACAGTGAAACAAAGCAGGTTCCAGGTCCACCACAGTGTGTAACATACAAAACTTTTAATAAGGAAATGTTAAAAAGATAAGTACTTTCTGGAGAAATCTACACCCTTCTTCAGATCTCATTCTATGTGTGAAACATACAGAATTTAAAAGCCAGTAAAATCCAATCAAAAAACAACAATCAGTAAACACCTCATAGAGGCGAGTCCATTTAATTCATTAAAAATGTCTCTAGCTGCTTGATCTGTATCATCCAATCCAATTGCATCTCCTGATAGGTTTACAGGCTGTTTTTTGACTGGATTTTGCTGGCTTTTAAATTCTGTATGTTTCACACACAGAATGAGACCTGAAGAAGGGTGTGGATTTTGCCCGAAAGTGCTTATCTTTTTAACATTTCCTTATTAAATGTTTTTTATGTTAGAGGCTGTGGTGGTCCTGGTACCTGTTTTGTTCCACTGGTTTTATACTTTCAGTACCTTCCTTTCGTGGCCTGACTCTTAGTTTGTTTTATATATAAAATACAAGTACATACATACACACACACACACACACACACACACACACACACACACACACACACACACACACACACACACACACACACACACAAACACACACATGCGCTTATCTAAAAGTGTTAGTTTTTTATATATATATATGTAGATAGCTCTACTTTGAATGATCGAAATTTCAAAACTTCAAATGTCATATGGCCAAGACCATATGATCGAAGTTTTAAAAGTTCAAACTTTCAAAAAAAAACAAACAAAAAAAAAAACAAAAACAAATTAATACACTCCACACCCTCGTTATTAAAATATACCAACTCCAAGATCGCACTACAGTGAGGAAAATGGAATATTCCTGTTCTGTTACCCAAAATGTAATGACTGCAACAATGAAACACAAAGAACATCTCCATTTAAGTACTTGAAGTTTTAAAACTTCGATCATATGGTTACGGCCATATGACATTCGAAGTTCTAAAACTTTAATTGTTTAAATGGGACCCATATATATATATATATATATATATATATATATATATATATATATATATATGGTCCCCTTCAGAATGCTGAAATTCAAAACTTCAAAACCCATATGATCCCAGACCATATGTTCGAAGTTTTGAAATACCGACATTCTGAATGGGAAATCGCATACAGCACGGACTTGGAGATTTCCCTTGTTCTCGCTGTAGTGTGAACTCAAGAGTTGGTATATTTAAGTAGGGGGGGGGTGTGGGGAGTGCAGGGGGATGAAGCCCCCTGCTATACACAGTTTAATGTGTTTTTTTATTTTTACGGGTCTAGTTCACATTTTCGAACATTCAAATGTTCGATCGTATGGTCTCGGCCATATGAATTTCAAACATTTGAGCGTTTGGTTATGTGAAGTAGACCCATATATATATATATATATATATATATATATATATATATATATAGTTTTATGTATAAAATACATGTGCACTCACATACACACACGCACGCATATCTAAAAGTGTTAGTTATATAATGTAATGAAACTAAAACTGTCTGTATTGCAACTTGAATACAACCCTGTATTCTGTACGTAAATGTTGCTTCTATTACGCTCCTTTTGCCAATCTAAAAGTAAACTTTACAGACAGATATCCATCACTGTTAAAGGCATAACGCAATGAGAATAAAACTCCGTACACTGTATATTGCAATGAGAATGCAACCCTGTACATTTTATGTAAATGTTAATTACGTTGTACTCCTTTGTTTTAACAGAGATGTCTGCCATCTCTGTATGCTGTATGCATTTTATGTCTATGTATTTCTACTAGTTTATGTCAGTCGAAGCTTCTTTTCTCCCTAGGCCTCCACTGAAAAGGATTTTTTGCCCAGTTGGACTGTCTCAGTAATCAAATGCAATACATACACACACACACACACACACACACACACACACACACACACACACACACACACACACACACACACACACACACACACACACAGACACATATATATATTATATATGTGTGTGTGTGTGTGTGTGTGTGTGTGTGTGTGTGTGTGTGTACGTAGTGGTAATAGTATACAAAGCACTTACACTAAATGAGTTAAGTTAACTTCTGCCAGTAGATATTCATATATGTGCTTCTAAATCATTAACAAGAATTAGCATTTATAAAAAAATAATAATAATAAATAAGAAGAACTTGCATGTGTATAGCATGGTGGCTTAGAGTCTGAGATTCCAGTCACACAGCTACATGATCTCAGGTTCAGCTATGACAGAGTATCGCAAGGAAGCAAAGTGACAGGTTTTCAATGAAGATTAAATAATCTTCCGTTTAAAAAAAGTTTAACATAGGTAGACTGATGCCAGTCTTCACTCTCAAGTGAAAATATTGTGAAAGAGTGTACATTATATTTAGATACTCGTTTTTGACTTAATAAGAAAGTAAAGGACTTGTCTTTTAGAACAAGACTGCTAAAGAATTCTCTGCAAGAAGTAGCCATTAAAGGTACTCAGAAAATAGGATAATGACTGTTATAGAAAGGAATCAAAAAGGATGCATGTCCTATAATAAATTATAGTTAAAAGCATTCATCAAACACACAGAATGAAGTTGTACTACCAAAAACAGCCTAAAACCTATGACAGTAGGAGGGGCAGTATTTATGATCAGTAAGGGGCAATGTACAGTGACCACAGAAAATAACAGTCAGGAAAGGGTTTGATGAACTAGATCATAAATTGTGCTTGACATAACAGGCTCAGAAAGCTGGTTATTCTAAAATAACAGTGAAAAGTGCTCAACAGGAAAAGAAACAGAGTGGTACCCCATGGTATAAAATATCAAAAAATACCTCCTATGTACTCAATTTACAGCTACCCAATACTGAAGGCTTGTAGGTGCTCATCAGAATGAGACTCATTATAAAGAAGAATGACACCAGAGGAAGTGTTGAAAGGGTATTCACATTCTGAAGATGACAAAACGTGATCGCAGTACTGACAAGGAAGGGATAATTACTGATCCTCAGCTGCTAAAGCTTCTTCTTTGTACAAAAAAATTCAGCTCTCTCTAATATTTTTTGTACTTCCATTAACAGGCTTCCCCATTTAATTAGACTGAAAATGTCACACTTTGTATGGAAGGACAAGTCCTGTCATGCTGCTGTTGGTCCTTGGAGTGGTTCCCAAAGTGGTTCCTCCTGTTTCATAATATACCACCTTGGTCTATAGAGGGATCTTAATTGCCCCCTAGGGCTAGCTCAACACAGATTATTTCCTGGGAAAGTTATCCTGTTGAGAAACCGAGGTTTATAAAATTCTCTTCAGGAAGTACACATTGTTAGAGAAATTTAACTGTCATTTGAACTTTACAAAATAAATATTTCACACTGACATAGAACAATTTTCCTACTGGCCTGCTTTAGTACTGCCATACTGTGCTGCAATAAGAAAGCAATGTTATCACTTCAAAGCTATTAGGTCAGCCAAATAGACAGGTAATTATGTTTGAGAGGATTTACACTAATAAATAGTAATCAACAGATGAGCATTAGTGTTTTCTGTTTTTGTATTTTCTCATATTAACTAAATGGGTATTGTTATTTCCTTAGCATGTACACATTTCTGTATTTGTTTGTTGTAGTCACAGCACATTTTATAACAAACTTTTACTCTGCAATATGTTTTAAAGATGCAGGTGGGTCATTTATAGTTCCAGCAAAGCAGAAACGATTCTCTGAAAATGTGTTGGCAAGCATAGTCTTACAAATGTTCTGAGAATTTCAGTTCTTAGAGAAGCAAAGTTAAACCAATATACATATATCTGCATTTTCTTCCTCTTCAAAAAAAAAAGACTGCCATACTCTGATGTGGCTGTGGTTACAAATGTTTATTGTACCAAGAAGCAAATAGTTTAGCAGCTGTTCAGGGCAGGCATAACACTAATATGGTTCTGTAAATGTGTGCTTATGAATTTGCTACTAAAAATCAAAGGCAATCAATGACACTCTCTGAAGGCAATAATTTACAGTGCTTCCATTCTGTAACAATGGGATGACAAGGCAACTTTCATAACTGTATTCTATATTTTGAAAAAAAAAAACTTGCATGACTGTATTCTATATTTTGAAAAGCTTTGGCTGCAAAACAAAGCCACATTAGTATGGGACCTCTAATGCAGAATCATACTGACCACTTGAAATGACACAGGGACATTAGTGATATAAGATGCTGAGGAGGTGAGTAAACAGATCTCCATTTGCTTATTGGATGCCCCTATTGCTTTTTAAATATGTATGCATATATGTATGTTTGTACATATACACATATTTATTTATGGGTTAATCAGGCAGATGATTTGGTCCACAGATCATTTTCGGCCAAGAGTTCAGCCATAGGCACAAACAAATATTTGACTAACGAATACATTAAATTCATGATTAAAGCTCAAAAGAGATGCTTGTTATAATACATAGAAGAAATTAAGTTATCTACGAGTACAACACAGAACAGTTCATAGCAAGACTGGTTTCATGTCAATCCATTAACTACAGCTTCATTGTTGACAAATAAAGTGAACACTCTCCAAGGAATGCCTGCATGCCTGAATGAGTATATTTTTGACAAAAAAAGTAGGAAACCCGCCAAAACTTGTAAACAGGTCTGAAATGGTGTGGCACAGATTACAGAGAAGATACAGTTTATCAATATGCCATATCTTGATCAATAATTTGAAATTTAAAGCCAGTATATCTCACACTGGCTTTAAATTTTAAATTTCCAATTATTCATCATGTGGACCTTTTGAAACTGGAAGGAGACATCCCTAATCTTTCAGAAAAACCTGAACTACTGCGGCAGCTGAAACTGAACTCTTTTAGAAAACTGGGACTTAATTGTTGTTGGTCCATAAAAAGCATACTAGAACTCAGAAAACTGCCCCACTGTTTAAAAGACTATTAAAAGTCTGATCTGGGACCGATTAACGTTGACATTACACACTAATATTATATATGCTAATATTGTTATAAACAAATGTCAAGCATTTTAAATATTTTACAGTGAATATAACTGACATTGGTACTGTTTTTTGATACTTTTACTCATTTAAACTAAGTTCTTTCTCAATTAGATGCCACACTTGAACAGATCCCCAGGGCCTTAATGCTTTATTTCTAACATTTTCACCGTTTATTTCTAACATGTTTCACTGTATTTCCACTAGGGTTGCCACCTTTCGTTGTGGCTAAAACCGAGTAAGGCCACACCCCTCGCACCACCAGTAACCCTGCCCAACCCAGCCCCTCTCCTGCCTACATCCCACCTATTTTATGACATCACAGTGACATCGCCTGATGGGAATGCCCTCTTTTTTCCATTCCTGATACCTGATTTCGGCTGATTAACTATACTTTTGTGTAAAAAAGCATAGTAAATTAGTCAATTTACAAACTCTGATAGTCTGTTTCCTTTTTTGAAATAGAATACCAGAGTTTGCACAGTGTTTTCCAGACTACTGGAGAATCAATTTGACTTCCGGATAGTCCAGAAAAAAAATGGAGAGGTGGCAACCCTAATTTCCACCTTAGCAATTATAGCTATGGTGGCTTTGTTGTACTGTACTGGCTCACTGGCCATTTCTTGCAGGAAATGAGCATGGCCAGAGTAATTGACAAGCCTAATGCCTGTGATGTAATACACAAATGATGCATGATTGGTGTGCGATGCAAATTTGTCAGAGCCATCATGCATACATTGATTGCTGATTAACATATGTGACTTTTGAGTCTTTCTCAGGGAAGAGGGTTAGAATATGAGAATGCCTGTGACAGCAGGAATATTCATTGTGTAGTCTTTGTTTACCCTCTTCCTCAATGAAGTGCGATCTGGGAGTTGGTATATTGAAGTAGTGGGGGTGTGGGGTGCAGGGAGGCTTGCCCCCCTGAAAAGCAAAGGGAAAAAATAATCTTTGTTTCTAATCAAAGAAAACCCGTACTCTAAGTAAAGTGGTAATCACAGTAAAATATTCTATTTTGCACTTTCACCAATATGTTGATTATTATACAAAGTAGGAATATGCTTGTAGACCTGTACCATAATTCTACAATAACTTGCATGTGACTGGATAAATTAGGAACAATGAAGTAATTTGCATACCTCTCAAGTGTACCTGATTATGAGGAACATACCTCATTTGTGTTCTTAAAAAGTTCATGTTTCTTGAAGTTCCACATTGAAAAGGTCTATCACACATTCAGTGTTAGCATTTTTTTAACTGATGTTCTTGGTAAAAAGAAATGAATCATATTAATACATTAAAAGATCGTTTTTATTTATTTTACATTTGTTGACTGGGAGTGTCAGACTGAACTGAAGCCCTTTTTCAGTGGAGGCCCGGGGAGAAAAGCTCCAGAACATACAAAAATGACTATAGTGTTATTCAATCAGTTACAAATCAACATACAGTAGTTTTTTTATAAGTTTATAAGCTTATAAAATTTATAAGTAAAAGTAGCATATTTTAACCATCCTATGACCTTCCTGTTTGAAGTTGTTAGTAAGCCATGAGTATGTGTTCCACATTTTTGCCATTTGTTCCACATTTTGAAGGCTAGTTTTCCACACTTTGGAGACGGGAGGTTGACAGCTATGGTGATTTGAGTGCTGATCTCTGTGTGTTCCCAGATGGCTTTGTTTGATGTCGGGATGAGTCAGGATAACTGTATTATTTGTTTTGTTTTAGTCTTTCTTTATCATATACGAGGCAATCCAACAAACACGTCTTGTTCAAATGAATATTCATGCGGCCGAGAAACACATGACAGTGCTTATTCATGAATACTGTTTGACATCACCCTGTTGCTGGGTGATGGGCGAGGTTTGCGCAGCACTTGCTATTGCGTATGCAGTGAGTCAGTATAGTACAACATTGCTGCTATGGTTTTCAGCCTACTTAGGTGTTCACTTGTAGATTTATACACATATTCATTAATATTATGATAAGTTCTTTACAAACAAACCTGATGAAGTGTTTATTTTGTATGAAAGCGATCTTTGTTAAAAGTGCTTCAGTTTATAAGTTACTAATATTATTCTGATAGATGTTTAGTGGTAGAACTTTTTGTTAGTTAGTTAGCTAGTCATTTTGTTAGTGAGTTGGTTTCTTAAATAATAAAGTTTGGATTAGTAGGTTAGCCTTAATAAGCTGGTCATATGTTATATATTTTCATTTGTCAGAAGGTAGCACAGTCTCAGTTTACATTGTGTTGTTAAGGGGGAAGGGGGACTTTGGTTAAAGGAATGAGTTTAATGCTTTTATTGCTCTTAACAGAACCACCCTCTATAACCAATCCCTTGCTCCAAATAACCTGATTATATATAAATTAATGAATGTCTTTAATGCTTTTCATTATACTAAACTAGGATCACTTGTTTGTGTTTCAATAAAGTATATTCCATTTTAACTCAACTGTTGACTACCTACTATTTTATTATTTTACAGTATGTATTTTAACGTTCAAATTTTTTTAGTGATCTAGGCGCAGAACATATTTCAAGGAGTGAACTTCATACCTTCCACACTGTGAAGTTTCTGCTTGGTTTATTTTTGACCCAGCATAGGCTGCATGCTGGGTTTTCTGAAACTTCAAGGGATCCACAAATTTTTCTTTTTGAAGAAATGGAATAGAGATACCTTTGGGCATGTTGCCATGACATTTGAACAAATGCTTTTAATGACTGCTGCTTCAACATCCAACATGATATATGTTAGAGCATCTGGTAGGTCAAGCTCCTCCAGCAGGTCTAATAACAGTGACTATATAATGTTGTATGCTTGTACTGTTTTATGGGACATTAGGACATATCCAAGAAGAACACCTTTGATTGACCCCTGTCTACTAAGAAGGGTGTGAATAATACACAGATGTCTCATGGCATCCCCTTTGTAACAAAAGTTCCATCAGTGAAACACTGTCTCACATTATTAAGGTACCACTGGTTTTCAGCTGTTGTTAACAACAGCATTTCCACACTGCTTTGACAATCCCCATGATATTTCCAGACATAACAGAAAACATCTCACACTAAAACTCCTTAAACGTGCCTGTCTTATTTTGTGCTGCTTGTGATTTACCTCTGTGTTGGTGGCGAATACATCTCACTAATGGATCTCCTGGATGCCAGTGCATGTACATAACCAGTGGCCGGTGCATCACACATATCCTGAATAAAGTGACATAGCTAGTCTCTGCCATTGCATTGTATTCATAACATAGTGAGCATTTCATATAAATGGGCCTACCAGGCATCTCTGGTGCTGCTGGTGCTCTAAATTCCATTGAATTAGATTTCTTGATATCTACAGCACTTTCCACTACCTTTAAGGTAAAATGCCCAGTATGTTTTTTGCTTTACAGACTTCTGATGTACACATATCCATCAACCACTAGTATATGTTTCTGGCACTGACTCTCCACGTATCCATACTCCTGTTCAATAACCTCAGAGTAGGATGCACGTCTGTTTGTCTGCTTTCCTCCTCATGCCCATCTGTTACATTGCTACACATCTCCTCATCTGTCTCCATAGTGTAATTCATCAGTCTTTTACTTTGACACACTGTTCTTATTTCCTGAAATGCCACTCCTTGTGGTGTCTTGGCATGAGCAGTGCATTCCTGCTAAGCCATTCGCCCAAATAGTTGTGAGCATAACTCAACAAACCCACAATTCCTCTGTTGTTGGCATTGACATTTTTTTCTCTTTTTTCTTCAATTTTATGACCATCAATATTCATTCATTCACTTGACTGATTTGTTCCCATAAAATGCACAATGATGGCAGAGAGCAGAGCATCGAATTTATGTAAGACAGGAAAAAAGTGAACATAAAGTTATCATTCTTACAGCATGCAAAAAAAAGATATGCATTAGTTTTTTCATTAACAGTGAGACTTATAGGTTGTAGTTAGATGTTCTAAGGATTTAATTCAGAATGCTGGATATTTTTTCAAGTACAATGAAATGTTTCAGGTAGTAGGTGAACTCCTGAGGCTTTTTTTAATCTATGATCAGTCCAAACGTTGGCATCAGTACAGTCAGAACATCTTGATTCTATGATTTTAGGGGTAATTAAAGTAGCAGTTTCTAACTGCTGAGCTGTGGGCAGTAGTCTAGAAGGAGAAGTTTAAATATCAAGGCAAGCAATAAGGTGGCTTTCTTTGTTGTTGGAATCAAATCAGCATTTGTAGAAATAGGGACTAATATTCCGAGGCACCAGAGGGAGATGAACCTGCAAATTTTGTTTATAGTAGTTTCTAGTGTATTTATATTATGTGCAGGGTTAACAGCAGCTATGGGGAGACCATATTCTAATTTTAGCATTAACAGGCTGGATATGTCTTGTCTTTAAAGGTGAGGAGGTTGAAAATCTTGCAGTTTACTTTGGTTTGTTTAAATACCTTGTCCACTCTCACCTGATGTTTGAAAGAGCAATTAGGATCAAGTCATAATCACAAATATTTATACTTCTGAACCATGTAAATCATACTGCTTAAAGGGTTCTTTATCTGCAAGCTAAAGATATATTTAGTCAACGCGTGAGTTACCAAGGTCATGGTTGTTATTTTGTTCCTGTTTACAGTTAGCTCATTATTATGTGCCCAGGACTGACATTTACTGGTTTTCCCTCTCTGTTTGGATATCCAAACTGGAGTGAACAGCTTTCGAGAAAAGTGCATAGATGGAGATATACAGAGTGCAAGGCACAGGTTAGACAATTAATAAACAACTAGAACACTATAGGACCCAAAACTGACAGTATACCTATATTTAAATGAGATTATATTTGAGCTCTAGGTATAAGAAAATAACCTGGTAGATTATTTATTTCTTTAGGCTAGTTCTAGAACTATTTAAGAGGACATTTGCCAAACCTTATCATTTTGAACTTTCCTATTAGTAGAGTATGATCTACTGACTCAAAGCTCTCTTCTTTTGCATAAACTTGGCTTCTATTAATATGTCTTTCCATGCTGACAGGGTGTTAGAAACTTTAATAAAGTTATGGTATACTTCACAGTGAAGACCATATTTGTTGACATGGTTCTAAGCCTTAGTGTTTATTAAATTGTTTGGCTATTGGGCTATGAGTTCTTACAAAGAGATAATCGTGTATAAATGATACATAGGGAGTTTTGGGTGTGTGCAGAAGGATGATGCCATGTGCAAGTACTCTGTCTGGTATTAGTCCTGTGGTATGACACAGATTAAAAGTGTACAACAGACATTTAGAAATAAACAGCTCTGCCATCCAAAGAAAGGAAGTGTGAAGGTCAGTGGTGGCTCCAGGTTCTATTCCTTGCTAGGGCACAATATGGGCACAGTTACTAACTGGCTAGGCGCATGAAGAACAAGGAAAAAAAGACAATGTGCAGATGATACATATGTAAATGAAGTATGCTTTTCTTCATAGAATCATATGAAATATTAAGTACTTTTCTCAGAATAGTATGTCATGACCCACAGCTACTACAAACTGTACTTAGCCAAGAATAACTTGGAGTACACTACATATAATTTGAGGGGACCCATGCATGGGATAAAGCATTTACGTGCTGAATCTGTGCATTAGTAGTATGGGGGCAATCCTGGGGTAAATTTTCTGTTTCTCATCTATATATCTAATTTGTGCTTGAATATGGACAGGGATAAACTCTGTTTTATGCAGATGCTTGTTCCAGAGCAGAGGTATCCTTTGCGAGATATACTTGCCCCTCCAAACCATTCTTTTGATGTTGCAGAAGAGGTGTAGATCCCTGTACAGAGTATTTCTGATACTATTTGGTTTGCTGATGTGCAGTAAATTGGTCAGTGATGTGTCGGAGGCTGCCTTGTATGCCAGACACAGGTCACCTCTTAGAGTCTGTACTACACTGAGTATAGGGACAGAGCTTTGAGTTAGCCCATGTAGGACATGTTGTTTAGGCCTTTTATCCTTTTAGATAGGTACCTCTGTGGGCATTCTACTTGTTGCACATGTCTGGACAGATACATGCCAAAGGGGGCATTATATTCAATGACTGACCTAATTAAGGCTGAGTAAAGGGGGACAATAACATTCTTAGATCAAGACACAATCCAATTGTTTATAAGCTGTACAATATAGTAGGACATTCTTACAAAAATGGACACATTTTGGTCAAAAGTTACTTCACTGTCCACATAAGTTCCCAAATCCCAAAATATGCCAGTTCCCCAATGGCAGTTCACAATAAAAAAAGGGGACTTCTAAAATACTTAGGTACAAAACACATACATAGTGACTTAGTGGATGGTACACTGCCTATAACTGTGAATGCATCAAATAAGTATAATGGCCATCTTGGTCTTAGACAGTTACTATTCCCACAAGTCATGCTGAAACTGCTATTAGCTTTCATACATCATTTGCCAAAATAAGAGATACTGACATTCTCTACACTCCTGATGTCTCACTGAGAACAAAGTGAAAATCATAACATCCACTGTAATGTATTACCACGTGCTGCTATAGACTATATTATTATATTATATAGAATATACAATGCATATATTTCACCTGTGTCCATCTCCATAAACATTAGAAAATAAATACAACTGTATTGTGCTGTACTTTGCAGTGGAGAGTGTGCATTGTTACCACTGCCCACTAATGTTCTGTCAGGAAAAAGTAAAAGAACATTGAATCAGAGTAATGAGCTTTGACTTAGAGCTTTCATACACTATGCTTTGCCCCCCCACTAACTGACATCAATAATCAACTGAATGTGAGTGATCAGCATCAGTCTGCCATTTGCTTTCTTCTACCGTCTGCCCCTTACATCTCTCACCCTTCCACTTCCAAATGTGGAACACTACCTCTCACATGGCTTGGAACAAAGGAATAAAACATGGAACACAGGAACACTTACTACTTCAACAAGCAAGTTTACAGCATGGTTAATAACAGTTTCTTCAAACGTACCGAACAGTGACAGCTGGTGACTTCAAAGCAAGGGGGTGAGGGCAAATGTAACAGAGTGAGGTTAACTGCAATGGGGCTAGAAGTCACTGACTGTATTATCTGTGCTGGTGTGATACCAGAACTGTCTAAACTGCACAGAATTTCCACAGGGCTGTTGATTCCTGCTCCATTTGGGCCAGAATCACTCCTCATAGCCTGTGATGTTGAATTATAGGCTTGTTGGGTCACTTTATCCATCTGAACAACCAAATTTGTCACTGTATTATTTAAGGTTTGTATGGCTTGAGCCCTGTGGAAATTCTGTGCAGTTTAGACAGTTCTGGTATCACACCAACACAGAGAATACAGTCAGTGACTTCTAGCCAATTAGGAATGCTAGATTTGCATATGGCAAATTCTAGCCAATCAGGAGTGCTAGATTTGCATACAATGACACCCATGATGTTAAATCCAGGACGGGAGGGGCGGGGAGCCCCTTACAATGGCAGAAACAGTTTGCTACAATGGTTGGAATGGGAAAAGGACTGGAAAAATGAATTTCGATGGGTTCCAGCAGAAAATACTGGAACTTTGAATGAACAACTTGCTAACCTTGAGAAACTAACCATGGAATATCAAAAACTACAACTGGTCTGGAGAACAACTATCTTAATGAGTGTGTAAGGACTAAAAGAATACCAAAGGGCGTTAGACTGTGGAAGTTTCCAACTGGCCTGGTAAGAGACTCTTTACTACACCTGGAGCTTTTGGAACTTTTTAACAAAATGGCTGTGAACTTCTAAAATGTCTCATTAGAGACAATGAACATAAAATGCCTGATTTACTGAACAAAATTAATGCTGTAGATGAAAGTATTAAAATAGATTTACTGTTTGAGTTTAAAAAAGTTGATTATTTTAAAAAGGGTTGAGAAAATTGACACTGCAATCAGAGATATGAAAGAAAGAAAAATGCGCAAGCTTAGGAGAGATGAAAGGAATATGGGGAGAATAGAGCCTACCCTTTACCACCTAGAGGGCAGGAAAGGACAGGTGCTAATATTGATGTGACTACAGCCAATATGACTGATGCTAACAACATTAATGGTGACAATACAGTAAATATTCAAACCCCCACTGAGGAGGTCAGAGAGACTGAGGAACCAAGGGAGGTAGTACAACCACAATTACAACTACCAGTACCCTGCACATTCCAGGGGCAACTGGAGGGGGAGGGGGGACAGATTCCAGTGAATGACCAGGACAACAATGTAGTTATTTTGAAAAACAAAGGTGGAGACTTTAAGGTATATAATTACAGTAACATTGCATTTAATGAACAGGTAGCAGAACTGTTTCAAAAAGGTTTAACCTTTGTACCTGACAAAAAAGCTTCCCTTGACCAAACTATAATAGAGCTGAAACTTTTCACTAGGAAGTTGAATTTTGATTTCTTTTTCAAAGGGTTGAATTACAACATGAACAAGGTTGCCTAAGAAAACCCAGTACATTTAACCCCATTTTACATCCTACTGTGGCTAGTTTTGAAAAAATATGTGAGAAAGACATCAGAGATTTGTTTAAAAAGGGGGTCAATGCACAGGGTAACAACCCAAGTAAGTCAGAGATGACATTATTATA
This sequence comes from Protopterus annectens, assembly GCF_019279795.1. Taxonomy (NCBI): domain Eukaryota; kingdom Metazoa; phylum Chordata; order Ceratodontiformes; family Protopteridae; genus Protopterus; species Protopterus annectens. The sequence continues at coordinate 1,130,318,420 of NC_056744.1, read as the reverse complement.
AGAGATCTCTCAAAATTCGGAAATACGGGTCATGAAGCCACATAAAGGCGGGGGTCTTGTGATTATGAATTATGATGCATATACAAACAAAATGCTTAATCATTTGTTTGAGGATGCATACAGGGAAATCAGTTTAAATGAGAAAAACATTTGTTGCAACAAAGATGACTGCTTATGAATCAGCAAATTAAACTGGAAGAATACCATCTTATGTCTGTAAGAAATCCCAAAATACCAACAATATTTGGGATCCCCAAGATTCATAAAGATTTAGAAGACCCTCCACCGAGACCCATTGTTGATGCTTGTGCATCAAAAACTTTTCCTACAGAGAAATACATAGATGGTCAACTAAAGAGTGTTTGTTAAACTGCCCCTGGATACTAAAAGATTCATGGAATTTCTTGTCAAAAATCAACAAAAAGATGTACAAAGACAGCCTTGTCTTTATGACCATTGACATTAAAGATCTATTTTCCATGATTCCACATGAAACTGGTATAGGCTGGTTTTACCAGTATCTCTGCCAGTATTCAACACTCAGTCAACTGTATTCTTACACCAAGAACATTAATGGAAATTGTTCTGGACACTAATAACCTTTGAACCTCAGTTAGTCAAACAAGTTCAAGGTGTGGCGATGGGGGCTGCATGTGCCCCCATTTTTGCCAACACTGTACTGGCATACTGGGAAATAGAATTTATATTCAACAATCCCTTTGTCAAAGACTGGTCATTTTATGGCAGATTCCTTGACAACATCATAAGTTTTGGGGTAGAGGACAAGGGGAAAATTAACCATTTCTTAGAGTATTTGGACAACAGTACTGAGTTTTTAGCATTTACACATTCGATTACTGAAGGTACTGTCCATTACTTAGACATAACCATTGAAAAAGACCCTGTCAAATGACAGTTCAACTCCACCATCTTCCGGAAACCCACATTCTCAAATAGCCTTTTACATTTTGATAGCTGTCACCCCTACACCAAAAGAAGGCATTGGTAAAGGGAGAGGGGGTTAGACTGGTTAAGAGGATTTCCGAACAAGAAGAGTTCATCACACAGATGAACATCCTGGGAGATATGCTGGAAAACAGGGGCTATTCTGTGAGTTATGTGGGGAACATTCTCCAAGAAGTTACAGAGAAAAGGTTGAGTGGACATTTTATACCCCTGCTTGGAAAAGGGGGAGGTATTCAAAATGAGGTAGGACAGGTTAGTAGTAATACCTTCAAGAAATCAGCTATTTTTAAGTTTAACCAGTATTTTTATAACATTAAGAATATCATTCAACACAACTGGAACATCTTCAGCACTGACGCATACCAGGTACAGTTAGTAGGACCAGCCCCAAACATTGTATACAAAAGAGATTGTAGTATAAAAAACATGAGGAGAGACAAAAACAGGGACCGGATAAAGGTGTAAGTATGGTTAAATGTGGATACTGTTTACAGTGCCAGCACATTCTTGAAGGGAAAGACATTTTGATCCATAACTATGGGAAATATATTATAAAAGGGAAAATGTCATGTAATAGCTAAGGCATAGTGTATTTGGCTCAATGCTCAAAATATCCTTGTTGCTACATTGACAAAATGAAAAATGCATTATGGAGTAGGATTTATCAGCATTATTATGATATTAATAGGAAGGATGAAAAAATGCATTAGCAGTCCATATTAATGCCAATGAAGAACATAACTTTAAGTTTGTTGTTATTGAACAAATTAATCTAGAAGAAAGAGGCGGGCCCTTGAATGACTTCCTGGAATTAGCAGAACTGAAATGGCAAATTGAAACAGATGCAACAGTGAGCCCAGGACTAAACAGTGCTGTGTCCATCAGTTCTGTTTTAAGATTGAAAGCACAATTTTTTCTATAAAAAAGGTTTTAATATGTCAAACTGTTTTTAAGAGTGTTCACATGTGCATATGAAGTTATTATGTATTCCTTTGTTCGTTCTTATGCATTGTATGTGTTTTAGAATATATATTTTATTATGCTTTTATATTATGCCTTTACATTTTATGGCATTGTTGCTTTAAGAAATTTCATTATTTGCAGAGGTGATTGTTATACGTTTTATATAAAAGGTATGTTGGGTAATGTGTACTTCATTCTGAGGAAGTTTCCATTAGAGAGATGAAAGCACTCAATAAACAGTATTTTTGAGTGGATTTGGAGCTCAGTTCTTCTTTTTTCTGTGAAATAAAAATACTAATGGTTACATTCATTTATCTTTTTTGCACAGAAACAGTGCTCATAGCTTGTATTCTGACCAGCCTCACCAAAATCTATATTAGTCTTGTAAAGCCAGAATTACAACAGTAAACAGCAGGGGCAGTTATTTCCTTCACACACAGGCTCCATCTCCATCACCCCATCAAAGAATCTGGTTTGACCTTGTGAGGTCAAAAAAATAAATCAATAAAAAGGTAGAAGAAGGATGCAAACATTGTTTTCTTTTAAGTATTTTTTCACAGAACAGTAGACAGAACTTGTAGATTAACAACCCCCATCCCCCCAAAAAAAAACAACATATTTTCATCTACAAGTAATCTCCTCATCCACTGGCAGCCTACATAAATTATCTGGCTTGAATCTGTCAAGATATTAGAAAAAATCATTGCAACCACCAACAACCCTTATATCCATTGCCTACCTATCTAAAGTATCTGGTTTGGCCCAGGTAAGACCTATTAAATTACTAATATATATATATATATATATATATATATCAATTTATTCATAACAGTCCCAAACACACAGTTTACACCTACCTACCTAAAGAATCTGATTGAACCTCCCATGATATTAGATTAAAAGAAATGTCATTTTATCCACAGACAGCCCCTAGACACACTGCATATCTACTAAAGTATCTGGTTTGACCCTGTCAGGATATTAGATTAAAAAATATATCAGGTTTGTCCCTGGTGGTAATGGGCAAGACCCATTAAAAAAAATCTCTTCATCCACAAACAGCTCCCAAACACACTGACCACTGCCTACTTACTACCTACTGCCTAAAGCATCTGGTTGACCATGCCAAAATAAAAAGTGGAAGTCATATTATTAGCATCAGTGTACTTAAAACTTGTCCTCCAAGCATCTCTCTCTCTCTCTCTCTCTCTCTCTCTTTTTTATTTAAATTAACAGGCCTGGTACCCAACTAGAAGAACATACTGACTGTAGGAAAAAAAAAAGCTGGAACAGAAAGTTACATAAGACATTCTGTTACTGTAGCTATGGCTGTAACTGCAATGTTTTTTCTCCGTTCTACAGCCATCATGAAAGTTAACTCCTATAGTTAGACAGTGCAACTCTAAAATGAGATGGAAGGGAACTCCTCACCTTTGTATTTCCTGCATGTTTCCCCTCTTGCTTATGTCAGCAGCCATGTCACACATACTTACAAGCTGTGATCATGTGACAGGCTGCTTACCTAACAACACAGTCACCCAGTAAATCTGTGTGGTTAAAACTGCGATGAACTCTGAGCATTCTTTCTGATGTAGGCAATGATTCTGGGCTGATATAAAGTGTTTATTATTATTATTATTATTATTATTATTAGAATGCTTTTTATTGAAATTAGCTTTGACACCCTGTTTCTCTGTGGTTCTGTTGCAGTCCTTGATGCACTGAGCTGTCCAGGGTGCTAAAGTACTGTGTATTGCATAATGATTGCTTCCCACTGGAAGTAGGTGTTGCCTGCTTTGCTGACCTCCTACTGTTTTAGTTTTTAAGTAAAAAAAAAGATTTTCTTTAATACAGAATGCTTTTTGTTCAGTCACTCTAAAAAGTACAAAATAAGGAAAAAGAGTGAAAACTTTGCAAAAAAACACAGACAAGCTGATTTCAGAAAAGCATTCAAGATTGTTTTGCTGATTCCTGTTACTTCTTCTGGTACCTCATTACTAGAATGTACAAAAACAGCCTCATATGCTTTTCTGAAATGAGCTTGTCTGTGTTTCTTTTGCTAAGTTTTTCCATCATTAAAATCAGTGTTTTAGTCCTTGACTGGGCATAATAATAAATTCTAATGTAATGTAAGCACGCAAAAAGTATTCACAAAATAATGCCCAACAGAGCTACAGTTGTTTTACTCACTGGAAAATGAACTTTACACATACTGTTATTCTATGTTATTAGTAAATGAATAGCACCAATATTTAAAAGCATGTCCGTGATTTGGGGTCTCTGTCCCTGATTTAGAGGATGATAGACTTGAGACCTACATCACAGATAGCTAGGAGGGAAATGCTGCTCCAGCTATACAGTTTTTTTGAGTAGGTTTCAGCACTGTTACATATCATTTCATATGTATCTCTTCAAGTATTTCATACAATTTTACTAATGATTCATTGACACTTGCTTATTGTGGTGTAAATTTGCTACTTCTAAGACTATTCTGTCATTAATACTGAAAATAACACGAATCTTGAAATGCATTCCATTTTAGTAAGAGATTCATTTCTGGTGATGTCTTATTGGTTAAATGAGACAGACATTTGATTACACAACTAATCAAAAAATCCACTGAAAGTAACACATTCCCCGGGATTCATGAAGCTTGCGCCAGGCGCACGCATAGCGTAGGTGTTATAACGCCAAATATGGCCGCCGAGCGATTCAGGTACAATCCAATTCCACGTGCACTACCGGCGTACGCCACATCTGCGCAGCCCCCGGCGTAGGTATGCAAATCACCCCATGTGCAGTGTTGCACCATGCAAATGAAGGCATATAGCGATTCATGAAGTGGTGCAGGCGTAAAGCCACGGAAATGTAAACCAAAAAACACGGTTTACATTTTCCCAAACATAACATTGGAGCTATGGAAGAGGGCCAGACCCAGGTATCACAACGTGAACATATGCCAATGGCGAAATACACAGCCAATGGCATAAGAAAAGATGCACAATGCGTATATAACAACATTTAATGTCATGTCCACAGTAACGCACAGCAGAACCGCAGGGCATGTGTGCGGAAGCTGTAACATAAAGAAATAATATAAAAATGTCATAAAATCGCAACGTAATAGAAATCAGGTTTACAGCATAATACACAATGGTAGGCATGGAACACCACAACCAAGTTGCAAGGGTTGCTAAGGGCTTGCGATAGTGTTCGGCGTGGTAACTATGAATTAGCAGTCAATGCCATGCAAATGAGGCAGATAATACTGAATCGCAAATGTCCCGCCGGATGAAGGTTGTACCATACGGCGCAGCGGTATAACACCAAGGAGTGGCTCAGAGGAGATACATGACATCAGCAGAGGGGTGTGCCACCATAGCATTAAGCACATTGGAGCATTGCAAATCTGGCCTGTCTGTTGCTAAGCAAAGCTGCAGGACAGGGGTGGGGAGGAATTGTTTAGCTGAGAGCACACATGTTGGCCAAAAGCGCATGTGTACGAGGATTGAAACGTGCCTGAAACCCAGTAATCAGATGCATGCGCCACAAACAATAGCATAAACAGGAAGGACAGGGGAAGAAAAGAAGGAAATGCGGAAGTAGGGTAATTGGAGTACTAATGAGCAATCAACACCAATCAACCCACGAAGCCCAATCGACGGCAGCTGACAAGTCCGCTTGCAGAAACCTACAAAACAGGATAGGGGAGGCATGTGAATGCAAAGAAAGGAGGGGAGGTATTGGATTGCAAAGATAGGAGACCTGACACAGCAGAGCGAAGCAAACCGACAGCAGACTGGCAGTAGCACACATAACGCAAGATACGCCAGGTCCAGGAAAGCACAAATGAAAGTAGGCTGCAGGATGCACGCCAGAAAATGGTAGGTGCAACTCGCAGAAATGTAAAGGGAAGGTCAAGAGGTAATCCATGGCAGGCAAATGTAATTCAACACCAAAGGCACCACAATAGTAGTCCCGGCAGTAAAACACATAACGTAACCTGTAGCTATGAATGTATGACCTATGACATCATCGGTGTTCACAGCACAATAGTATAAAGTGTATAAGCACCCAACACACACCTGTGTATTCCCAAACACCGCACCATAGGTGTAAACACACAGGGAACTTTTAAAATGTACATGTTGGGAGCTGCCATAGCTGTGATTCATCAGCATGTGTCAGAGACTGACGGTGTTGTTGAGGATGATGCCGACAACCACCCCAGGCCTCGGAGGAGAAGGAGAGTGTTCAGACCAAGGGTAACTTACCAGGGGCTACATGACCTGGAGATAGTAGAGCATTACAGGGTGGACAGGGACATCTTACAGCAAATAGTGGAGCTGTGCCGGCCACGCCTGAGAACCAGAAACAACAGAGGGGAACCCATACCAGTGGACATGAAGGTATGTGTAAGCCTGCGAATACTGGCCACAGGTACCTTTCAAAGGCCAACTGGAGATATAATTGGTATCCCACAGGCATCAGCATCCAGGGTACTACACCAGTTCCTGGATGCCATGTTACCACATGCTAATGAGCAGATATACTTCCCCAGAACTCAGGAGGAGTTGGCCAGCAATATGCGTCACTTCCACTGTGTGGCACAATACCCGGAGGTACTGGGTGCGATAGACTGCACGCACATACAAATCAAGTCACCACCCGGTGAGCAGGGTATGCGCTACATAAACCGCAAGGGATTCCACTCCATCAACTGCCAGGTCGTGTGCAATGCCCAGGGCATTATCATGGATGTGTGTGCTGGCAGCCCTGGAAGCTGCCATGACTCCCATATCTGGCATGCCTCACAGCTGTATCAGGTATTTGTCAGGGGGAACATCCCACATGGCCATCTCGTGGGGGATGCTGGCTATGCACTGGAGCCGTGGATGATGACTCCCATCAGAAATGCACACACACCCATGCAAGAACGCCATAATGAGGCACACGCACAAACCAGAATCATCATAGAGCGTGTGTTCGGGATGCTGAAATCACGGTTCCAGTGCTTGGATACATCTGGTGGAGCCTTGCAGTACTCTCCAGGCACGTGTGCCCACATCGTCATAGTATGTGCCGTGCTACATAATATGATCCTGCGGAAGCAGCTGCAGCAGGGACAAAATGGTGAAGGCACTCATAGCCCACCGCAATTGCCAAGGCCAGTACAGGCACAGAGGGATACAGACCATGAACACACTGTGCCAGCCCCAGTAGGCAGACGGAGGCGTGCACAATATGCCTACGCTTTGGCAAAGAGGGAACGTATAGCACATACTCTGACCGTGTAGGCCCCTACGGACTGACACCTCTCCACCTGCACAGACAGTAAAATGGATGGCACACAAACATGACCACCTGTAAATTGTAATGTATAGGTGGCCCAATGTGTGACTCCTACATAGGCAGCCCTCAAACATTGTAAACAACAGCCAGTGCAACACGGAATGCCAACACCTGAACAGTACATGAGTCCTACAGCATATGGTGGTGCTGTGTGCCTGTCACGTTCCCCGCCAGATATATATATATATATATATATATATATATATATATATATATATATATGTGTACACATATGCATATATATGATACAGATAGAAAGAGCAATAGAGGGATATATGGTGATATAGATGGCTTCAGCGATATCTGCAAATATGATAGATAGACCAACGACATTCATACCATCATGGAGGTACAAATAAATAGGATACCGCCAACCAAGGAATGTGTAACATACCAACATGCGTAACCACGAGGCTGAAAGACCGATAGAACACAGTACCGGAACAGTACATCTGCGAGTAATAGTATGATGATATGAAGGGATGGTTAGTCACCGCTGACAGTGTCACGGTCCACGTAGGTACTGTGCTCAACTGAATCTGTGAGTGCCGTGGTCTGTGTAAGTGTGCGTCAAGGGTGCCGTGTGCATTTCTGTGTGACTGTAATGTGTGTGTGTGTGTGTGTGTGTCCGCAACATGTGTATGTTGGTGCCAAGTCAGAGGCAGACCAGTATGGTAGGTGTGGGTATAGCTAGACGTAGGCATACGGTAACTACCTGTACCACAGTAGGAGGGACATCCCCACCCTGGGCAGGTGTGTCCTGACATAAAACAGTACAAAGGGCAAATGTCCGAGATGGTAGGACATAAATATGTCCCATATATAATGTAACAGTCGTATTTAATAGTCATGCCTGTATGTAAGAAACTTAAATGTCACATGCAATATGATAGGTATCCAAAGTCACAAAACAATAGGTATGTAGTGAGGATAAAAGTATGTGCTACCTGTGTACTGACCATGGCCACGTGTTGGCCTGTAAACACCGCTTTGTGTCCCGCAAGTGTCCAACAATGACCATATGATAAGGTGGCAACCCATGGCAAACAGGCTCTTTTAACAACACAGCCACAATACTGCAAATATCTGGGACAGAAATACAAGGGATAGCTGTCACCTACACATATCCCCTGATACCTCGCTGCAATTACGGAGGTATACAAGTAGCAAGTTCACCTGCAGATGATATAGAAACCAATTAACAATGGCCCAACGTACAATCCCGTAACATAAGTCTACTAACTATTAGCTCTCTAATCAGGGACGGAGCCCACACACATATATACGGATTATGTAGGAATGCAAGGCCCACAAACCGTATATATTACGTACAACCACCGACATCCCCCACACTAGAAACTAAAGCAATACAAACTGTAATAGCAGCACATACATCCAGTCAGTCAATTACATCTGCAGAACCCTCAACATACCGTGTGGGAGACACAATTAAAGGCGTCATGCAAAATTGCAGACGTAGTATAATGGAACAAACAGCCATGTTACAGGTATTGATTGCAATACTCCGTTACCAGACGTCGGGATGACAGGTACACCCACATGTTGAACCAAATACTCTACCTGTCACACACAATCCACGGGGGACATGAATCCAAACTATACTTGTCTCCATGTATAGCAGTTGCAGTTACACATAACAAAACACAATACAGACCGTCTCCCCGAAGGTAGGGCAAATAGGCAATGCCCAAGTGGAGAATCCAATTATACCCCACTGTCGCTGCGTAATTGGTGAATGGAGTAGCTGCACAGCTGATATGCAAGTAATTAGTCACTCAGGAACACCAATTGGCGGGAAGAATCCACATGTTTCAGGTATCGACGTATATAAGGATGACTCGCTAGACATTCAAACCGTATGCTCATACCGAAAAACATTGGAAACACTGTGAGAGAGATAGAATTGAAACGCCGTAATGACGACAAGGTATGTAGAATGCCCAATATGTAAGGTTATGTATAGCATGATCTAGTTTTACTGTATGTATAGCCTGGTTTGCATTAATTAAACGTGTCCGCAATGCATAAAGTGGGGAAAGGTATTTATGTAGTGATGTCTTGCTGAGCATACTAACGCTTGTAGAATCTGTGCGTCCAGCAGTGGGACACAAGGTACATAGAACAGACACCAGAAGGGATGCTACATGAGGCCATTACACAGAACAATGCCATACAACCCGCCATCAGTGATAGGGTATGTCCAACAAGGATGTGCCATAGCAGGGGATAGTATATGTTGATCTACTGTCACAGCACACATGTGTATGGGCAAATAACATTAGTGACATATGTAAGGTGGTCCCGCTGAGCAAGTATGCTTTGCATCATGGGATACTATGTGAAATATGTGTAATGTATAGTATTATAGGTAGATATGACAGATATTCAACACAGCATAACAGGCATAACATGCATACCACATGTACCGTCTATCGGTATGTACAATAACAGGCTACATATGGCCTGTAGGTATGGGACATAGTAATAGCATGATAGCTAATCTAAATGGAAGGGCAACCAAGTAACCATGCACAAAGGACAAGTAATAGCTGCACAGGTGCATAGTGGGGTACTATGCAGTCTGTCAAGTCCATGTGTAAGCACAACTACAGTGTTCACACTAGTGGCACCTCTCCAGGGTAGTTCCCTGTGAAGAGCAGAGCCAGGCGTCACCTGCACCACTGCACAGTACAGCCACTGCAGTGATCCCAGGCCTACATGTGTCTCCCAACCACCAAGGGAGGTATCACATGAACAGTGCTACTGAGTGTCCCTGCGTGATGTACTGAGGACTTATGTTCCACAGCATGGTGAGTGTCCAGTCTGGGAATGTAACCCAGAAGCACATCCCACTCATTGTGGCGTGTGTGCACATATCCATGAGCATGTTGCTCACAGTGGCCTCTGCTTATGTTGCGTATGAGGAGTATATCCATCAATAAAGTTGTGGACATGGGTCCTGTCTGATCAGCAGAGGTCACCCCTGAGTATGTAGTATGCAAATGTGTACAGATGTGGTGTCCATAGTGCAGCCGCAAATCGAAACTGTCAGAGCTCAGTAAACGTCGTGGTGTGTTAATGTTGTGGCATGTAAAGCTGCAGCTGTTGTGTAAGGTACACCCTAAATGGGGTGGTGTACCCTTGAATGTGTGTAGATGTCATGTGTTCAGAGGTATAATGGGTGCCTATGTACCAGTTACACACCCAGTACAGATAGGTGTGGCCACGTAGGAGGATATCCACGCCACAGTGGCAATACGGTAACCACAGGAGTGGGTGCGACATATGTGTGTACTGCAAACATGTACAATGTGATATGTATGTAGGGGACCACCATCCATGTGATAGTCAGTGGGTGAATGGTGTAATGCAAAGGTGATGTGCATGCACCTTGTGTCATGCAGCTTGCTGCCATGATAGTCATATTATGTATCTGTCACAGCGACATCCATATGGTTGGAGTCAGTATCAGCTGGTGGAGCAATCATGATGCTTGGTATGTAGGGGTTCTAAAGCCAGGCAGGGAAAGTGCCCTGTGCCAGCCTGTTCCACAGGGAAGCATATACATAACATGAAGGGCCCTATGACTGAGAACCGTGGTATGCCAAAGTACCCGACATGTAGTAGGTACTATGGTATGCTGGCCTCACTGTTTGTCCTGTCCATGAGCCACATAGCATAACATCATGAGACACAGGGTACGATGTGCAGGTGGATGTGTATGTTGTCAATACCAGAATGGGGAATGGTGCTGAAAGGCAATGAGAGGACAATGTAGGATGTGTGGACTCCCATACCATCAGCAACTGCCCTGGTAACTGTATGAAAGGAGTCCACCATGTGTAGGGGCCATGCTCTGGCCTTAACAAGCCCAACCTGGGTGGCAGCAGAGGACGGGAGACCAACAATGTCTCTGAGAATGACGTCCCTGATGATGTGCCCCATAGCCACGCAGAACAGTCCAGTCAGGTGTGTAGGACTATAGTCCCACTCGTGCAATGCGGTGCCACCTGTGTGTAGTGTGATAAATGCTGCCGTGTGCCATTCATGGTCTACAATGTCTGAAACAAGGCTATTACTGAATATGGTGGCCTAGTGGTGAGACATGTAATTCGGAGGTTGGTGGACATCACAGCCTGGGATGTTGGAAGGTGACATGGGGCCAGTGTCCCAGGACACATAGAGTGTAGGTCAGTACTGTGTAGGTGTGACCACAGGGACACCTCAATGTTCATGTATGGATTGCGGCCCTGTAGTGAGTGAGAGGGTGTACTGCCAGCATTGAATCCATCCTCCAGCATGTTGCCAACAATACCTGGGTCTGCAATGTTTCTGAGTGACTGTTGTATGTGACAGCAGATGTGGGTGTTGCCATTGAATACTGACATACCACCATAATGCCTGGTGGTACACCCCGGAATGTGTGGCAGTCATGTTTACGTAGCTAGTCTGGGAGTATGTGATGAGGGAACCTGTGGCTCCACCACGGCTGACCAGTGAGCCACCCCACACATGGGAATGTACACCACTGTGCAACAGCCTACACCTGTTGTTGTACATCATATGTCCGTGGAACATGACCACCAGAGTGGCGTCTGTTATCTGGTGTATACCATCATGGCTCTGTGTGGAATAGCATGATCCATGCAGTTGTGTACATGCTAATTAAGTGCACTGGGGTATGTGTCAGCATTTGTATGTGCATTGTCCATCTGCACGGGTGTCATGATGTCAACAACCGCTGTCAGCAGACATCTGTAGTAGGTGTAGTAGTACACATGTACTGTGTATGCTGTGATGGGTGTGTTTCCGGAATGTGGCTAACACGGTAGATTAGCATATGTTCGGAATCCACCAATGAGGGGATAACCCCAGGTGTGTAACATCAGTCACATGGTGGTAGTGTCCATGCCAAGGGTAATGTAGGTCCTGGAGGTGGTGTGTATGTGTTGATCCAGCTGAGTGGATGGTATGACTCATGGATGTGTCTGTACATGAGTGGCTATCCCAGTGAAGTGTGGGGTAGTGTCAGTCACACATCAGTAGTAGCTGAGGCCCACTGTCCACTATACCACCATAGAAGGTATGTTACCCGTGGGGTATGATGTTGACTCTGTCGCTTGTTACAATGTGTATAGCAGTCCCGGACACAGTTAGTTGCACGTGGAGCACCTCTGATGCATTGTGCTAAGCAACTCGCCAGGATGTGTGACAACATAGTGGGATATGGGAACCACTCAGCTGTGGGTGTGCCGGTCCAGGTATGTGCCTGGAAGGTATGGTCCGTCTATAACCTGTCATTGCAGGTGTGCTCTGCAGAGCCTACAGGCAGGTCCCAGTCACTGCAGAGATGTTGGAGTGGTGCATTATAAGGTGTGCCTTGCCTGCGTGCATCACAGGGGAAGATGCAATGTGTCACATGTCCCTATGTCACGCATGCCAGTTACCACCCTGCCCGTGACAGTTATTGGAAGCTGTGCAGGACAGGCAGTATAGAAGCAGCAAGAGCCTAGCATGTGAGCTGTACTCCCAGGGCTGACAGGTGCAAGTCATCTGTGCCACAGCATTGTGTTTGACCAGGATAGTCATAGCGGACAGATACCACATGCTTGTGGAATGACAATAGGAGCACAGGCAACTGTTGCAGTGACACAGTTGGTCACTGTACAGTGGTATCGTGTCCGGATGAATGCAAAATGCTCCCCAGGGCTAGGCCCACACCCTCAGGGCTATAAGACTGGTGAGCTATTGCACATCCCTGCACACGTAGTCTGTGAAGGGGCATCACAGGGCAGTCACACTAACATGGCGAATGACAGACATATTGTACCTGGTCAGCTGTGCATACAACGGTGGAGGTGTTCTACAATGGAGGCATATGTAGTATGCATTGGAACAACATGTGTGGTAAGCACACAGTACCACACAGTGAGCTGTGATATGGGCAGCCCACAAGTGTCACCATTGTGTCATATGCCCCTGCATCGGGTGCACACACTGTGATGTGCCACCAGACATGTCCCAGACATGTAGTGTCCTGTCTGCAATATTGTCACACTATCACATGACCTATACCCCAAATACCAAACATACAACCCGTTGTCTGCATAGACCTGTGGAATGTGACATATCTGACATGTATGGGTGTATATCATATGGGACCACACAGACATGTGGAGAAGATGCCCATCACACACAAAGGCCACCACATGTGCACACATGGCCATGGGGGATGGCCTGAGACATGTAGCCACACAGTACATGGGATGTGTATACACCCTGTTGCACATTGTCCACACATGGTCCAATTATAGCCCTAGTTGACCGATTATACAGTTGATGTGGTACAGTGGACAACCTAAAAGCCTGTGCACAGCTACTGGAGGTGTCACTGAAGTCTACCATATACGATCTGTCGAACATCACAACTGTGTTGCAGTTATGGCTATGCAATGTGTACACATTATGCATTCTACAGCAACATACATGCCTCATGTTGCCATACAATGGCACAGTGTCTGTACTTCACACTGTATAGCAATGTAGATGGCTCACACTACCCTCCTGTGCTCATGCACATTTAATAAACATGCATTCGATCTGTAGGGCATACACACAACACTGCAATGTGAAGCCCATTATGATGCTGTACATGTGTCAGGACACCATTGTGTCAAACATGTATGCATGTTAATGCACATGTAAGCAGATTACATGTCAAGGACATGTCAGACATGTACTGTTATCCTGTTCTGGCCCACATGGTGTATCATGGAGATGCATGCATACTACCATGATTGTGTGACCTGCATGGCTACTGATATGACGCCTGCTTGATGTAATGTGCACCCCAGGAAGGTATGCTTACTAGCACTATTAATGTCTGAGCTGCATTCCCTCTGCTCTATCGCAGGCATGCTGCATGCCATCTGACAAATCACATACATGGTGTGTCTGTGTGTGTGTGTCTGTGTGTGTGTTTGTCTGTGTGTGTGTGTGTCTGTCTGTGTGTGTGTGTCTGTGTCTGTGTGTGTGTGTCTGTGTGTCTGTGTGTGTGTGTCGGTGTGTCTGTGTGTGTGTGTGTCTGTGTGTGTCTGTGTATGTGTCTGTGTCTATTGTACTTTACAGTATTTCTTTGCATTCACAGGTGATGTAGGTGCGTTACCCTCCTGCGGTCCATCTGATGTTAGTGTCCCCACAGATACTAGCGGTGAGGAACATATGCATGAGGTACAGGCAGGGTTGTCAGGGGCTGAATCTGTGACAATGGTTACCATCCCAGCTATGCCCCCCTCTTCCCCACACACGGTTCTGCTGCCAACACATACCACATCACCGGTGGCCATAGAGGAAGGACAGACAGTGTCTGTTGGCGTGGGACAGGAATGTGTGGTGGTTACAGAAGGTGTGTCTGCACACCATGGTGTCAGTGTAATGACTGCAGATGTGCCACACAGGCATGTGGCCAGTGCTGCTCATAGGAGGACCTCTGGCAGACATGCACCTGCAGGACAGAGCGCAGCAGCTGGTATCACCAGACGCATGTTCCAGACTGTAATGGTGGCACAGGCACGTGCTGAATGGCAGAACAGAGAAGGGCAGAGGCTGCAGAGGGCTGCTATCCATGCCCTAAATGACAACATCCAGGCATTGGCGAATGCTCAACAGCAGATTGCTAATGTTCTGGATAGGCGACTAGGTGAAATGGTCAGTATCCTTGACCGAGGCATGGCAATCCACGAGCGGGAGCTGTCTGTGCTGGAACACCTGGTAGGAGTGAGGCATAGGCCACGTGGACGTAGGCCAGCAACACCACCTAGTGTAGGTTGACGTGACCATGCCACCTCACATGCCTGCTCCCATAGTGCCGGTAGCAGTAGCAGTGCAGCTGCTGCTGCGCTGTCAACACCAGGACACAGCAGGCCACGTGGACGTGGCCCTGGATGGTCTCAGTGGGGACACGTTTCCAGCGGACATGTGTCGTCGGACAGTAGCCACTCTGTACCTCCACCTGGTAGTGCCCATGCAACCCCAGGCAGGCACAGGTCACGTGGCCATGGACGGACACAGTGAGCTGTACAACCTGCACTGTACAATCTGGGGCTGTCAATTATACCCCGTGTAGGCATCACAAATAGCAGAACTGTGTACACACATACATGCACACAGCAAACACAGCTGTAGGGCTCCACAACACCCACATGCATTCTGCACAGATATGTCCAGTCAACTCACCGGCCCTTACACACACACATGATGTTATCCATTGGTGCAGCCTATGCCCCTGGCAAACATATCACCCTGTGCATATGATGAAGCCTGTGCCGCATCCCTGTCATCCACACCATCGGTGCAGGGTTATGCACAAATATTCTGATGCACAGAGTGAACAGCATAGTGAGAGGTGTGTATGCATAGTGAGGGATGTGTATGTTGCAGTGGTTGTGTGTGAATACTGAGTTGTGTATGTGACATAGGTTTGTGTACTGTCGACATGCACCAGTCACACCATGTAGTGCAGGTGCAGCATGCATTGTGATGTGTTCATGGTATGTGTCTCAGTTACATCTGTAGCAGCATGTTTGTTGTGATACCCTGGTTCCCTCCTGTGGTGTACTTGCATGTGCCTACAGGTAGCAGTGTTTGGAGTCCCCCACGTGTAACTGTGGAGTACACACAGGCACGTCTGGCAATATCAGCATGCTACATGTACCCTCATCCTGAGTGTTGGGCACACAAACATGACACAGATGTCTGCACATATACTGCACCTGATGCATGTGGTCGGTGCCACAGGCTACACTAGACAGAGACGTGACGTACATAGTAGGACACATTGCAGGTATGGTGACATGGTGCAGGGGTTGTACACAGCGGCCTGGCCAATGCTGATGAGAGGTGTCACTTGGTAGCTGGAGGCCACACTGTGCAGCAGTAGAACCTGTAACAGTACGTGAACATGGCCGCAGTCACGGGGTGTACACCACTATAACGCACACCCCATAGTGTGCAGCTGGGGACCCTTGCCTGTGTGGTCATCACCCTCACAGTACTATGCACCCACGCGAAGTGTCACAGAGAAGGGACATACACAGGTAACCAGTATGGCTGGGACCTATGGCATCAACAGGGTTGTGCAATGCATCACCATTACAGGTTAGTCAACACGTGGGGCCAGTGATAATTTCCCACCGTATATTAGCATACACACTCACACCAAGCACCAGACATACATACAGACACACACACACTGTGGTGACCCACATGTGTATACGGACAGCCTATGTGTGTGATGCACATCACCGGTGAATGTCATGCTTCCCACACTGACGTATGTACAGTTCTCTACAATGGTGTACAGGGATGTATAGCAACTGGGACATATTCCCCGCAATTTGTGGCAACCCTGGTCACACATTCGAACACACATGGCAGTGCTGGGAATGATACACCAGCCATATGATGACACATTTGCTGGACATGCAGTGGTATTGATTGCATTATGTGTACCAATGCTATATCTGGCAAATGTGCTGCTATATACACATGGGAGGTTGTAGGTGTTACAGGTGCCATATGACATATAGTTGTTAACACCTGACCGCTGTGTATGCATTATGTCAGCACCGTCACGTAACAGCAACATAGCATACAGTTAGCACATGGCATGATAGGATGGTGTGTGACACAACTGTGAGCCACCCCCTGCACACATACATCTAGTCAGGTGGCTCACCACGTTACGTACACACATCCCTCCATACGTGCTGTTTGTATGTCACCGTATACAGATATCAATGATGGGTCTGCATTGCGTCTGCATGTCGTAGGTAGGTGCAACTATGTTAGGGACATCGGCCACTGCACATGCATGTTTGCTGCATGCACAGTACAGATGTCACATGTGTCTCCTGTTGCCATGTTTGTATGCATTGCTATTGTTGGACATGTGTGTTGACATACATGACACATGGACTGTGGTATGATATCACGGCTGTCACAGGCGACCAGTACAGGGGTATGTGTCCCAGTCAACACTGCTACCCCCTGTAGTGTGAGCATTCAACAGACATGGGCCCACCTTCAATTCGCATGTGTAGCATTGATTGGGCCAGTGTTATGCACGAGGTACGTCAAAGGCCATGTATGTATGTGTTGTGTGTGCAGTCCATGCACACATCCACACAATCACGTGTACAATGGACCCAGATGTGTGTTCATTGGTGTACAGCAACAGTCAGGTGTCACAGCTGTGTAAGGGCCATGGTATGTCATGAGCCGACCTGTTCATGTATACTGGCATCGTTGCAATGCATAACACCTGTTGGATCCCTGTTGGTACGTGTGTACTCTGCACAGCTGGTGTATACCACTGTACAGCCCAGTGGTCATGTGCAACATGGTGTTGTGGGACCGTAAGGCTGTGTAGGGCTTAACCAACGACATGGTGCTGACTTGACAGCTACAGTGTACACTGCAGTGTGTACGTGTGTGACTTGCACCTGTGACAGCTGTGATGGCAGCTGTGTGTGTACAGGTCACTGCATGTGTGACTGCCCTGTGCGTGAGGGCAGTTATACCTTACTGTGCCCTTCTGTGTGTACACTCCATCTGCATGCAAGATTTCCCTTTGCAACTGCTAAGTGTGTGAGCATGCCCAGTACGCCGTTGTGTAGATGGACACACAGTACATTCCACACTGCGCCCCTCCATGATTAGACTCCATGTGCATGCAAGATGGCCCTTTGCAACAGCTAAGTGTGTGAGCATGCCCAGTACACCGTTGTGTAGATGGACACACAATACATTCCACACTGCGCCCCTCCGTGATTAGACTCCATGTGCATGCAAGATGGCCCTTTGCAACAGCTAAGTGTGTGAGCATGCCCAGTACGCCTTTGTGGAGATGGACACACAGTACACTCCACACTGCACCCCTCCGTGATTAGACTCCGTGTGCATGCAAGATGGCCCTTTGCAACTGCTAAGTGTGTGAGCATGCCCAGTACGCCGTTGTGTAGATGGACACACAATACATTCCACACTGTGCCCCTCCATGATTACACTCCGTGTGCATGCAAGATGGCCCTTTGCAACAGCTAAGTGTGTGGGCATGCCCAGTACGCCGTTGTGTAGATGGACACACAATAAATTCCACACTGCGACCCTCCGTGATTAGACTCCGTGTGCATGCAAGATGGACCTCTGCAACAGCTAAGTGTGTGAGCATGCCCAGTACGCCATTGTGGAGATGGACACACAGTACATTCCACACTGCGCCCCTTCGTGATTAGACTCTGTGTGCATGCAAGGTGGCCCTTTGCAACAGCTATGTGTGTGAGCATGCCCAGTATGCCGTTGTGTAGATGGACACACAGTACATTCCAAACAGACGTGTGATATTAAGCGTGTGAGCATGGCCATTGACATCCTGTATAGCCATGGTGGTCATCCAGGCACCAGATGTCCAATTTCAATGTCACGATGGATGCCTACATTGAACACACTTGTTGCTCTCTCGAAGGGTGTACTGTCTGTGGCGCATCCCATATCTATTCAGTGTTTGTTGTGCTCCGTAGATATTTAGTTGGCCCGTTGACAGCACTGGCGTGTTTGTGTACGTCTACCTTGGGACGGTAATATGCTTTTAGACTGCTCACTCTCTAAACATTCCCTATCTGCATCTTTGCCTTTGCGGATGATGTCACCCACCTAGAAGTATGCCTCTGAGAGTGCTGTGTTCAGTAATCTTGGTAGCGCATTCTGTAAATGCGTAATGCTGTAGTGTGTAAGAGTAGGTAGGTGTGTGTTCAACTCCCGGCCCTTCCAAGTGTGTGTGTGTGTGTGTGTGTGCGTGCGTTTCCAGCTGCCTGGGGACACAGTAATGCTTTTAGATGCCTCACAACACATACATTCCCTATCGGCATCTTTGCGGATGATGTCACCCACCTAGAAGTATGCCTCTGAGAGTGCTGTGTTCAGTAATCTCGGTAGCACGTTCTGTAAATGCGTAATGCTGTAGTGTGTAAGAGTAGGTAGGTGTGTGTTCAACTTCCGGCCCTTCCAAGTGTGTGTGTGCATGTGTTTCCAGCTGCCTGGGGACACAGTAATACTTTTAGATGCCTCACAACACATACATTCCCTATCGGCGTCTTTGCCTTTGCGGATGATGTCACCCACCTAGAAGTATGCCACTAAGAGCGCTATGTTCAGTAATCTCGGTAGCGCGTGCTGTAAATGCATAATGCTGTAGTGTGTTAGAGTAGATAGGTGTGTGTTCAACTCCTGGCCTTTCCAAGTGTGTGTGTGCGTGTGTTTACAGCTGCCTGGGGACACAGTAATGCTTTTTGATGCCTCACAACACGTACATTCCCTATCGGCGTCTTTGCCTTTGCGGATGATGTCACCCACCTTGAGGTATGCTTCTGAGAGTGCTGTGTTCAGTAATCGCAGTAGCGTGTTCTGTAAATGCGTAATGCTGTAGTGTGTTAGAGTAGGTAGGTGTGTGTTCAACTCCCGGCCCTTCCAAGTGTGTGTGTGTGTGTGTGTGTGTGTGCATGTGTTTACAGCTGCCTCGGGACACGTTAATGCTTTTAGATGCCTCACAACACATACATTCCCTATCGGCGTCTTTGCCTTTGCGGATGATGTCACCCACCTAGAGGTATGCCTCTGAGAGTGCTGTGTTCAGTAATCTCGGTAGCGCGTTCTGTAAATGCGTAATGCTGTAGTGTGTTAGAGTAGGTAGGTGTGTGTTCAACTCCCGGCCCTTCCAAGTGTGTGTGTGGGTGCGTGTGTTTCCACCTGCCTGGGGACACAGTAATGCTTTTAGATGCCTCACAACACATACATTCCCTATCGGCATCTTTGCCTTTGCGGATGATGTCACCCACCTAGAAGTATGCCTCTGGGAGTGCTGTGCTCAGTAGTCTCGGTAGCGCATTCTGTAAATGCGTCATGCTGTAGTGTGATAGGGTAGTTAGGCGTAGGTTTGATTCCCAGGCCTGCCAGATGTGTGTGTGTGTGTGTATGTATGCATGCTCCCGTCCGCCTGGGAACTCAGGTTATGCTTTTAGATGCTTTGCAATACAGATGTATCCTGCTGCCGTCTTTGTCTTTGCGGATGTTGACACGCACCTAGTAGAATGCCTGTGTGTATGCTGTGTTTAGTAGTCTCGGTAGCGTGTTTTGTAAATGCATCATGCTGTAGTGGATAAGGTAGTCATGTGTAGGTTCGATTACCAGCCCTGCCACATGTGTATGTCTGTATCTCTCTCTCTCTCTCTCTATATATATATATATATATATATATATATATATATATATATTTTCTGCCCATAACCCTGCTCTTGCATGGGCAGCTGACTGTTTTATGTATCGCATATTTGCATAGCTTTCACATACCAATGGGGTATGTTGCAACTCCCAACATTGTCCATGCAACGTCCGTGTTACGGGTGGTGTTACACGCCCTTACAGGCATTTGCTGTATATCTTGGCAGACATCTATCCTTGCTGTACTCTCACTGTACTCATTACACGGAGGCTTCATGTATCATGGCCTAATTTTGATGTGTGTATGTCTATTTGTGCTGTGTGCATGGCTGTGGGTATGTCCCAGTATCATCATTTATAAAGATGACAGCCCTAAAGGTTCTTCATGTAGACTGCTGTGTCATTTGCAATGTCAGCACATACCTGCAGACAGTACTGCACGTCCTACTGCAGCGCATGTTATACCTTCTGCGTTATCTTGCAGTCGATATTGCTGTTTCCTCACACATGTATCTGTTTCTGTTCATACCACTCCACCTTCTAGAGCAAGTTGCTGGACAAGGCCTTATCTGATAGTGGGACATATAGGGGCAGTATTGACATGTTGCTCTTACAAACGTAAATAGTTGGCACAATAATAGTTTTTGCATTAAAATGGCTTTTCTGTCGGATTTGGTGTCTTACGGACATGTTTGTCATCATTTCATGTCTTCAGTTATCATGGAAGTGCCAGAATGTTACTGTTATATGGAACACACCCAACATATGAGGCAGAACTCTGCACATTCATTGTAAATCTGTACAGTTGCGGAGTATGTGTCTGTAACACAATATCAACTTTCTGACACCAATACACACACTGTATGGCGGCATCACAGGCCACATGCCATTACATTTATATTGCAGGACACACCCACCCAGACAGTTGTATTCCTCACACAGGCCAACAGCTGCTTATCCACACTAATTGGTCTATCATGTGCCATATGTGTGCGCCAGTATTTGCGCTTTCCGTTAGTGGCAGAGCTCACGTACGTGTCTGGGGGACTGGACATTGTTACGGTGACACTGCATGACACCCTGAGGGACACATTACGTTTGTGTCTATTAACCTTCCACATTGACATTCACAGGGCATACGTTGTCATTCACATTTGTCGGTGTACATGCGTGTGACTTGTACATGTTTTCTCATTTGTCCTGATGTCTTTCTTCTCACCTGTCCACCTAGTATCACTAGTTCTGTACATGTATTCTGGACAGGTTACCTTCATACCCCTAACCTGTACACATTATGGGTAAACACCCTGATGTTTGACCTTGTTACATTTGTCATAGTGATGTGCTTTTCTGGTACATTGCTGGCAAGGCATTACAGACTGTGCGGTAGATAATAGTGACTGACATTTCCATTACATGATTAGTAACACTCATAACATTCATATTCATGGGTACGCCAGTATTCTCACCACATTCTGACTTTGTCTGGGGAATATCTAATATAGTCCCTATTTGTATTTCATGTACTATGCCTTAGTGCAGCTGTGTTATTCTGACAGTCTGCCAGGTATGGGTACCATCTTGGTCGTACGCATGTCCATCCATGATTATCACCTACATGACACTGATATAGGGCCCTACATATTGCCAAAATGGTTTCCACAATATCCAGTGGATGGTTTGCCCCATTATTGGGGATATAGGCGTGTGCTATACCCACATCACTCCTGCGGGGCGGGCCTACGAAATCCCTGCCAAACAACACCTAGGCCCATATCTGCATACCCATGATTCCCATACCTGACAACCCTCTACAGTACCCATTACACATTTTTAATGTATGCGTTACTGAAGTGTGGAGACACTTATATGCACTCCCCACTCTCCGGATATCAGTTCGTACATCATACATTCTATCGACACATGTGTCATTACCCTTGCACCTGATACTGTTGCATGTACAGCTA
The DNA here is from genome assembly GCF_019279795.1 of Protopterus annectens. Lineage (NCBI taxonomy): Eukaryota > Metazoa > Chordata > Ceratodontiformes > Protopteridae > Protopterus > Protopterus annectens. Next base: position 1,130,295,876 of record NC_056744.1, on the reverse strand, counting down.
TTTCGTATTTGCTGTGGTCACTTCTTTTGCGTCAATGTCGGTTGACACTACGTATTCCAATTTATGGAGTCCTGCAATGGACACTTATCTGCATGTTTAAAGTGTAGAACTTGCTGGACTGTCACTTTCTGGCCAATGTTTTTGAATGCTGCGGTTTATTCACCTTTCCTGCATGTCTGTTTGTCTACCCATATTAGATATAACGCCTATTTATGTACATATGTCATATCTACGGGACATAAGTCTGTTGTGTATACATATATACATGTACAATCCTCATTTCATAACTTGCTTTGGTTTACGTCTGTGGATTATGTGTATACACATATATCTATATCCATACCATACCTTTCCACTATACAGATTGTCGCTGAGTGTACAGCTGCTTGCCCCTTTATCTTTGCTGTGTTTTACATAAACCTGTGTCTATCTGGCAATGTAGTGGCATTTCATCCGAGACTTACGGTGGGGATTTCTGGCAAGCAGTTCAGGTTACGACTGCATACCCTTCGGAGAATCCATGCTACTGACACACCCATTATTCTATCCACTTTCTATGTTTGTTCTGGCACATATCTGGGGTTTGTCCCTATATGTACCGGTAGTTTGCATGGCTTCGTCCGGTTTCATACTTTACAAGGTTAACGGGTTTGAGCCATGTATAACTAACGTGGGGGAAACAGCATTCATTTACTATGCTGTGAGCGGATCACACATGCACAGGCGCACTTGCATTTCCTTATTGTAGGTTACACGCGGGCACGCATACATATCCTTATTGTGGGTTACATATGTTTACTAAGTCTTTGTGATTACGTGGGCTTTATTACTTGTGACAGTACCAGTACTTATCTGTAATCCCGTTAATGGACGTTTGCGAAACACACGTTCACCTTTACATATTTAACTGTCTGTACAGCATAGACGCATTCATTACACTTTCACATTATATGTCCTGTAGTCGTTGTTCAACCGGGACTGCATTCACGTTGGCCGGATGCTGTAACCAGTATACGTTTGGTGTTCTGACTCATTTATATGCATACCTATAGTACATAGCTACATTAACATATGCCTCTCAGCTTCACTTACGTCACAGGCATCCATTCTCCTGCTGGGAAGAATGCGGTACTACAGGTTACACATTCCCTATTCCCTACTGCTCTGGACCCAAGCTGCATATTTCATCACTGCAGGGATATTCAGAACCCAAAGGCTTATATTCCTGACACATACAGGTCTTTAATTGTCAGGGTGTTCATGTGGTGAACTGGGTTTAGGCTTGTCCGACTGGTGAACGGAACTGCCCTGACCGTGTTCAAATGTCAGACAAAGCACATGGACAGGGATTGTACATTTTGTACATTTAATCTGTTTACAGACACAGGTGTTTGGGCACCTGTCCACAGCTTATGATGTTGGCAATACATAATATGGGTGGGGGTGGTTACGATACATAATCCACGGTGAGTGGTGTTCCCATTCACATTTGACTATTTCCTGTATTCATTCTTACGGGGGTTATTATTTTGCACATGACATAACTATGAATTAACTACGGGTATGCAGTAGTACAGTCAACATATGTGACGGTTTGTTACAGTATATTTGTACGGACCTCTGTAATACTGGGGACTACCCCACATCCTTCACAACAATTCCTGCTTATGTACATACTATTATTCAGTGAACTTTCGAAGCTTGTGGGAGCAGTAATTACATCTGTCCCTATTTGTCCTCCCATCCTTTTGGGCTTTGTCCAGGTTTTGTTGCTGTAATAGGTTGAGAGGTGGTGTCAGTATGTGATTGAGTTGAATATATACTGTCGATAATTCGGTGGGGTGTAGGGTTACCACTTGTTCCTCTTTGCGAGGGGAGGTCCCACTTTGGACAGTTGTGTCCTGTGATTTTAAGACAATAATATATTTCTTATTTTCTGTACGAGTTGCATGATACAGGTATTTTGTATCTGGTACACATAATAGCCTATACTCTATCTGAAAAGCTCAGCACTTGTTCCTAAAGCATTTTTATACAGGTAAAGCACTCTTAAACAAAAGAAAGTACTTCATTCACCTAAATTCTGTTGAGTACACATCTCCCTATAGGTCCTTTCTGACTCAGTTACACAGCAATCTTTTTCACTATTTCTAGCATGTCAAAGGGTCAGTTGCTGGCGTCCTCTCCTGTTCAGCTGGTGAATCTGGGAATCTTGAGGCAATGTTACAATTGCCTCATGTACACAGACAACCCTGTCCTCCTCCCAACAAATACAAATATATGCGAGAGATGCAACTATATAGCCAAACTGGAGGCTGAGCTCTCTCAATTCAGTACTGGCAAGACCAGTCAGGAGGAGAAGGTAACCACGCACACCACAAACCCAGTCTCACAAAGAACCATCACAACAGCAAACCAAACACATAAACACACAAAAACATACTAGAAGGCACTGATTAAAAATCTACCAAAACAACAGAGGCCTCCAAAGCAGACACCCAAGCAACCACCACCTCAAGACATAGCACATGCAACACATAGTTCACAAAGTCAGTGTGCTAAACAGTCACAGTCCTTAAGGCCAAATAACATGCCAGACACACTTGTAATAGGTGACACCATAGTCAGACACACTGATGTCCCGCTCACCAGACTGAACAAGGAAAAGGTCACAGTAAGCTGCCTGTCGGGAGCTAGAATCCGCCACATAACACAAGCACTCAGGTCACTCCACAGCAAGTACAAATATGACTCAGTCATTGTACATGCCGGTGTGAATGACCTGAGACGTACCTCCCTGGACTACATGAAAAGAGACATAGAGGAGCTCTCTGATTATGTAGCCAAGGCCGGTATGACCCTGACCCTGAGCAACATCTTACCCTCACCAAGAATGATGCCACAGTACAAAGACAAAATGATCAGTTTTAACAATTGGCTTAATTACTGGTGTCATTCTAAGGGGATCCAATGTCTGTCTGCTTGGGATGACATTCTTGACAAGCCACGCTGCTTCGCAAGGGATGGCTTGCACCTGTCAACCCTGGGCTTCCGGATATTGGCCAAGGCTCTTGCCACCCCCATAGTGCCTTTTAGGCAAGGCTCAAATGACAAACCTACCTCCCTAGAAAACACAAGTGGAAAAAAACTAAGGGTAATGCTGCTCAATGCCAGAAGTCTAAACCTCAAGATGCATGCCCTCGAAGCCATCCTCAGTATGGAGAACATCGATGTCTGTGCAGTGACTGAAACCTGGTTCAAGGCTCCTGAGAGCACCCCAGCACTATCAGGTTTTACCTCATATCATGCTTTCTGGCCCCAAAACTTGGACCAAACCACAAAAGGAGGGGGAGTATCCATTTTCATCAAAGATACCCACACCTCCAGGTTAGTGGCAACGCACAAAGCATCGGAGACTATCCAGGTGCAACTAACCATAGGCAAAACTGCCTTACAGTTTGTAGCATGCTACAGACCACCCTCTCAAACTCAGGAAACCCACACAGCCTTCCTGAAGACACTGGAGAGTATGAATGTCTCTCCAAATACCATCATTTTGGGAAATTTCAACTACCCAAACATAGACTGGGAACATTACTCAAGCCCCAACACCCTAGCCCAAAGGTTCCTAGAATTCATAAACTCAAATGCAATGGAACAACTAGTCACCATTCCCACAAGAGGAGACAATATACTAGACCTGATCATCACAAATATGGGGACAAAATGCTCCACACCGGAAGTATATCCCTCTTTGGTAAGATCAGACCATAAATTAATCTCACCGGAAATCCACATCCCGCGCCCACCCCCTGCACAAAAGACCACAGTGAAGAACTTCTCAAAAGCAAACTTCTCACTTCTTAAGACTGAAGTGGTATCCTTCAAGGCCCCTGGGCCAGTGGAAACCGCAACCCACACTGCTGAATCCTTTGCAAATGCCTTCTATGGGCACCTTCAAGAATGCATGGATCATACAATCCCAAATAAAACCAAGACCCATTCCCCCAAAGGCAGGCGCCCGGTCTGGTGGACCCCAGCCATAAACAAACTTTACAACAGGAGGAGGAAGCTACTACATGACAGAGCAAAATCTCTAAAAGGGAAGGCGCCTCTGATCAGTACTAGCAAAAAACTACGATCACTCATAAAATCATCCAAGGCCAACTTTGAGAGAAAAATCGCAAAAGACACAAAAAACAATCACAAGGCCTTCTTTAGCTATGTTAGAAACCTGGGTGGAAACTCCCAGATATGCTCAAAGTTAGTCCAAAATGACACAAAATACACTGAACCTACTGACATTGCCAACATTCTGGCAGACAGGTTCAGTGCAAATTTCTCCTCCCCCTGCGCCCCAAAAAGAGAAATAACTATCCCAGCAGAGTGTAGCCTCCCTAACATCTCAGATGCCCAGGTGAGAGCTGCCCTCTCTAAAGCTAAAAACACAGCATCAATGGGACCGGATGGTGTCCCGCGCTGTGTGCTACATGAACTCAAGGAGGAACTAAACCCACACATAAGGCTGCTGTTTAATCTTAGCCTTACTACAGGATACGCACTCCAAAGAGTGGCGTACGGCAACAGTGGTCCCACTTCACAAAGGTGGTGCTTCTACGGACACTGGAAATTACCGCCCCATAAGCTTGACGAGCCTGGTCTGCAAAGCTATGGAGAGGATCATTATGGAACTCATAAACAAAGACATTGGGGACCTACAGACATTGGATCCTACCCAATTTGGCTTTGTCAAGGGCAGATCCTGCCTTTTGAACTTGGTCGACTTTTTTGAAACAGTCACTAAGGCCATTGATGAGGGTAAGGCAGTTCACACAGCCTACCTTGACCTTGCAAAAGCCTTTGACACAATACCTCACTCGGCATCATAGACAAACTCACCAGCTTAAATGTAAACCCATATGTCACAAGATGGGTTGCAAACTGGCTCAAGGACAGAACCCACACTGTCAGAGTTGCTGGAGCTATGTCAGACTCTAAGCCAGTCACAAGCGGTGTCCCACAGGGCTCTGTCCTGGGACCCCTCTTGTTCGGCATTTATTTTTCTGAGGTACAGGCAAACATAGGAGGATTGTGGCTGACAAAGTTCGCAGATGACTGCAAACTGGGCACCATAATTGATACTCCAGCGGACACAAACATCCTTCAGAGAGGCCTCATAGAAATGGATAATTGGTGCCAGAGCCATGGCCTTAAGCTGAACGCCAAAAAATGTATAGTCATACCCTTTGGGAAAAACAAGGTACCGACAAATTACCACATAGACGGTAATCCATTAAGTACGGAAGAGGTAATCAGGGACCTAGGGACCCAGGTTGACAGTAACCTCTCATTTGACACTCACATTGCCAAAGTGGTTAGGAAGACCTTCTATATTGCCCAACTTATCATGAAGGGTTTCACATCTAGATCAAGAGAGGTCATTGTGCACCTGTACTCTTCTCTTATCAGGCCAATGATTGAGTACAATGCCCCATTTGGGATGTATCTCACCCGTCACCTGCAGCAGTTGGAAAGACCCCAAAAGTTCCTCACCAAGAGGATAAAGGGTCTTAAACATATGTCATATGCTGCCCGACTGAAAAAACTCCAGCTCTATTCAGTCGCATACCGCCTACTCAGAGGTGATCTGTGCCTGACGTACAAGGCCATGTCCAATCCTGAATTAATGGACATGCTCCACCTCAGAAAATCCAAATCCATCAGAGCCACGAGAACAAGTGACTTAAACCTCAACACAGAAATAAATAGGACGTGCTGGAGGGACAGATTCAAAACCCAGAGGCTCCCTACACTCTGGAACAGAATCCCAGTCCATGTGAGGCAGAGCCCCTCACTGACTCTATTCAAGAGAAATCTCGACGAGTGGATGGGAGATCGTAGGTTTACCCCGGGGGTCATCTCTGTGTCACTACTAGACAGAGGCATAGTAAACTAAACCCTAAAAGGGTGTAGTATTCTCATCCTAAGGGGTGGTGTAAGCCACATACACTCTGGCTAGGCTTATAAATGCCTTAGGGCAGATAGCCTAGTACGAACCTATGAACCTATGAACTATTATTTGGGATAGCATAAGCTATTCAAATGCTATGGCATGAGCTTTTATCTTGGCATACACGTGTATTTCTTGTCCTTTGCACTGTCCGGGGGTATGTTTTATCCTGCAAATTCTCACATTTCTACAAGGGATGTCCCACCTTGGCCATCTGAACAGGTGGCAACCCTAGTGGGGTGACCTGCATGGTGGACAGCTGTTCCATCCTGTGTAGTATGAATTGCATGTCTGTGTAGAAACTGAACAGTACCGTGACTACACATACATGTTTTGTCCAGATGTGTACAGTAATGGACACCGTGGCGTGTACACAACTCTGAGGTTTCAACAGGTTATTTATCCCACGTGGGATGTACACACATTTTGCCGTAACATTAATGCACGGGCATTTGGATTTACGTACCTGTGATGGGATGTTTACATTCGTGGGATACATATTTGCAATCTGGACACTGCCTAGGACGATACTTCCTTCTACATATGGGGAATACTCGCTATGTGCAGGTGTACAGATGCGCAAGGCTGGTAGCTGGATTTGGTGGACATTCGGACATGGGTGCGGGTTATGTGCTATACTGGGGTTGTTGTGTATTGCATTTGCATGCATGGGTTCTACTTTTGGATATCTCGGTTCTGCATATAGCATCCTATGTGTATGTGACGGGTACGTTCCTGTTCATGTGTGTAGCACATTTTAATATACATATGTTTGTGTGTGTTTGGTATACAATTTGGACTGTCAGGTTTCTTTACGGTTGTTATATAGCCACAACTGCCCTGCTGTGTACTATCACTACCACTGTGGAACTGCTGGTGACCATATCCATGGGGCTAGACGTGTGTATTGGCGGCACGCTGACATGATGCGCTTTACTTCCACTGGGTATAACTTCTGACAGTGCAGTACATTTGTTCCATGGATGGAATATTATCTTATGTTGCGTGCATTTCTGTTTGGTTCTCCATTTTGTGTGGCCGGGAACTGTCTTGCATGTTTTGCATACGTTTCATTATCCACGGACACTGATAGGTGCGATTACTATTGCAGGCAGGCTATAATATTCATCAGTTTAGGTTGCTCATCGCCAGCCGACATTGACACACCTCCGGTCGCAGCTTAGTAAGGCCCCATGCACTCGCGCACGTGTCCTATGCACGTGGATGTGGTAGCGGCGCACCTTCATTAATATGCATATGGCGCTACTACACCATTTATATGCTGCACGGCCGGTGCAGGCCTTACACCGGCCTTGCGCCAAGCTTCATGAATCCGGGGGATTGTTTCATGCCACAAGATGTGTCCCTAGTATATTTATTTATTTATTTATTTTACATTTGTTGACTGGGCTAGTCTAGCTGGATACATATCCTTTTTCAGTAGAGGCCCAGGGAGATAAGCTCCGAGTTAAGTAAAATTACATAAAAACAGTAGTTAAAAATACAATAGATAAAAACAAGTCTACAATAGTTAAAATTTCAATACTTAAAAAGCATATTTATATGAATTACTACACATGAGAGGATTAATATTTGGATAGAGAAAATATATAAAAAACAAGACTTATGTTTAAGAAATAAAGATAGAGGCACAGGAAAACTTTATAACTGGCAAAAGTATAGGAGAAAACAAGGGTTCAGAGTTATTGAGTCATATGGGGTAGAAAGAAGAAAGATTGAAGGAAATAAATGAAAGAAGAAAGAACAAACAAAGCACTATATAGTGTATATAATATAGGGAAGACCGAAATGGAAGAGGGGAAATAGTATATGTGATTCTCAGTTACAAGCCTAAAGTGATAAGCTGAACCATACAATTGGTTTTGAAACAATGTTGGAATATTTTAGTCAAGTGACAAATTTGTCTGCAATTTGTCTCTGAGCAAATCACTTAACTAGAAAGCGCTACTGAGATGAGTATAAAAAGGGTCATGTGATTCTAAGCTCTACACCAGTTAACACACACCTACTTTCAATACCCCTTAGCAACTTGCAAGTCTATTCCTGTCACAGACACTAATAACATCATTAATTAATGTAATCCTATCCTTGGTATGCATTTGTAGAACCTGCCTCCCATACTGTAGTCATATAAATAGTGCAGTTCTACATTACCACTGCTACTGCTGTTTCATCAACTACTTAAAATTACCATCCATTTCCTATATGTCCCAGTCAGTAGCTTGTAGTCTGCAGAGCACAAGTCATGATTTCTACCCTTAGTCCTTGCGTCCACTTATCTGGTTATCAAAATCTAATAAACAGTAAATAAATATTCTCTAGCACAACAAAATAGATAACTATTGTCATGTCATATTCTTTCCATTCCTCTTACTTTTAAGTCCATGCAACACAAAGCATAAAAAAGACCCCCTCCACTGCTTTGCATCCCCTATAGCCTAGAAAGATCTGGCTAGATTTACACTTTGTATGCCAAAAGTGTTTGGTATACATTGGCCCTTGTTCTTCCTACAATGCAGTCCTTTTTTACTGTGTGCATTGGTAGCAGATATGTAGTTTCATATCTCTGCAGATATGCTCTAGGCAGTGGCTGACAGAGGCCAAAGCAGATCCATTACAGCAGATTTGAAGACTCTGTCCATCAATCACTGCAAGCCATTTTCATGATAGAAAAATGCAGAAACTCGCTTGAACCTTGCATAAAACAGTTTTGAATCCTTTTCATAAAATAAACATGCTGAATGAATGTTAGATTGACTTTTCTTTATGGGCACTTTTTTCAGGTATATTTTCAGTAATCAAACTTACAGAATCAGGCATCCTACAACAAATAGGGCGGAGACAGTATTTTTTTTAAATTTTGTAGTAGTAAGTATTTTGTGTTATCTGGTAATGTACATGTTTTTATCCAAGGAAAACTAGGCATTGTTTAGAAAACATTGCTGAGACTTATAATAACATGGCACGTCGGACAGGAACAGCAGCATATAAAACAAATGAAAGGAAAATTCAGTAGTTTATTATTGCTAGCTTATAAAAAGTATTTTAAGTGTTAGATCTGGAAATCTATAATGATGAACAAAATGGAGCTTCACACATTACAGTTATGGCCCAGCTCTTAAGCAAAAACACATGTATTAAATTGTTCATTGTCACACCATTTTACAATATTACTGAGTATTAAAAAGGCTAAAAATTATAAAGCCCACCCAAAACACTTTATGTTGGAAAATTTTCAGACATCTGCAGTTCCTGCCTTAACTACATAAGTAGTCATTTCCTTATTACCAAATGCCAGGTCTCAGGAAAAATGTCTTGTAAAGTGTTGCAAAGAACTGCTGTGCAGACCATCACCACCATTTCACATAGTAATTACTAAATAAATTCACACTGTATAATTAATAAGAGTACCTGCCTTCTAGCAGTGCAACTCCAACATTAATCTCATGTGCAAACATATACATTTCCCTTACTCCTGAAACAAAGGGCCAGATTCATGAAGGCTTGCACAGAGTCTAAGAGTAGAGTAAGACTCCATGCAGTCAACATGTCCGCCGAGCGATCCAGGAACAGCCGGTAGGGGCGTGCAACACACCTCCTAAAACAACTCTTAGACGGACAGGGCTAGGATATGCAAATTACCTCAATTGCAGGCGAAAGCTATGCAAATGAGGTAAATTTGCACTCCAGGAAACCCGAACCTGTCTGAGTAAGAGTAGTGTTATTTGCAGAAATGTACTCCGTTGACAACTGAGTACGGTTCTGCAAATAGCAAAACGGAGCCATGACAGCTCCAAAAAAAGGATGCATCCACTTGAGGAAGCATGCCAATGGCCAAAAATATGGCCATTGGCAATGTTCACCGATGCAAAATAAAAATAAAATATTTTTTTTTTTATCCCGATCTCTGATGTTTAAGCGTAGTGCAGCACCGCGCAAACATGCTGTGCTCTAAAAAACAGAAAACCAATAATTAAAATCCACAAATGTGGATTTTATTGTAATTCTTAATTTACAATGCAAGGGAATGGCAGGCTGAAGACAACATGGCTACCGAGCAGAGGTTGCTAAGGGGGGAAGCAAAGTCTAAGAGATGTAACCAAGCATTAGTAGGCAATCCTATGCAAATGAGGGTAAGGATAGTGAATCCCAAGTTTACTTAGCAAATGAGCACAGTCAGTAGAGTGTAGGAGTAGGATAAGGGGAGTAACAGAGTAGAAGATAGGTGACATCATGAGGGGGGTATGTATGAAATAAGTGAAGCTCATTGGAGCAGAGTGGCATGTGTCTGCTGTCAGTTACACATCACTGGAAGAGGTGTGTCAACAGGTAGCCTAGCTAAAGGCAAGAAATTGAAGGTGTATGCCATGGATAACACTAAAGTTTCATGTTGAAGTGCTTGCAATGTGTATGCGCGCAGGTGTGCACCTGTATAACCGAGTAAGACTGTGTGCACGCGTGTATGCCTGTGTGCACGTGTTTAAGCCGGAGTAAGCATGTCTAAGGCTGTTTAAAGTTGTGTAAGTGTGTTTGCACCGGTGTGTGCGCGTTTTAGCAAGAATAAGCAAGTTTTAGTCTGTGTAAGCATGTGTGCGTGCATGTGAGCTGGTGTACGCATGTTTGCGCTTCTGTGTATGGCGCTGCCCCCCTGAGGAAACAGAAAGGGAAAAGGAAGCACAACAAATAGTAGGAAGTTAACCAGGGAGTACTAGCAGAGCTAGCAGGTGAAAACAATCAGAATCAGGCAATTACACAGGCAGTACACTAGCGCAGCCCAGCCCAGCACTTAAAACTCTGCAAACAACATTCCACTATGTTTCTCTCAGAGACACTGCAACACTGCAGAAAGCTAATAGAAGTGAAAACTGAAAAAGCTTTACTGAGACAAAGAAATGTTAGGGGCTGCCATTGCGGTTATAAGGCGACATATGCAACATGCTGAGGGTGGTGACAATGCGAATGCTGCTGGACAACCCACAGTGAGGAGACGGAGAAGAGTGTACAGGCCCAGGGTAACCTATCAGGGGCTACATGAGCTGGAGATAGTGGAGCGCTATAGAGTGGAGAGAGACCTCATGCAGCAAATTGTTGAGCTGTGCAGGCCACACCTCACACACAGAACCAACAGAGGGGAACCCATCCCAGTGGAAACCAAGGTATGTGTTGGCCTAAGAATATTAGCAACAGGTACCTTCCAGAGACCAACTGGTGATATGATGGGGATATCACAGGCATCAGCATCCAGGGTACTGCACCAGTTCCTGGATGCCATGTCAGCACATGTCGGTGATCATGTATATTTCCCCAATTCCTGTGAGGTATTGGCCATCAATATGCATCTCTTCCAGCAAATAGTGGAATACCCTGAGGTAGTGAGTACAATAGACTGCACACACATAAGCATCAAAGCACCAGCCGGTGAGCGGGGGTAGGGTCTACTTTAACTGCAAGGTCTTCCCCTCCATCAACTGCCAGGTTGTGTGTGATGCCCAGGGCATAATACTGAATGTGTGTGCTGGCTGCCCTGGAAGCTACCATGATTCCCATATCTGCCATCTGACACAGCTGTACCAGACATTTGCCAATGGGGACATCCCTCATGGTCACCTAGTGGGGGATGCTGGCTATGCACTGGAGCAGTGGCTGATGACACCCATCAGAAACACACACACACCTGAACAGGAATGCCATAATGAGGCACATGCACAAACACGAAATCTAATCGAGCGTGTGTTTGGGCTGCTCAAGTCACGGTTCCGGTGCCTGGACACATCTGGTGGAGCCTTGCAGTACTCACCAACTACATGTACCCAAATTGCCATGGTATGTGCTATGCTACATAATATGATCCTGAGAAAACAGCCCCCAACATTGCCAAGGCCATCACAGGCAGAGCGTGACTCAGAGGCGGAACAACCAGAGCCTGCCCCAGTAGGCAGAAGGAGGCATGCCTAGTATGCTTTGGCCTTGGCAAAGAGGTAACGCATAGCACATACACTGGCTCAGTAGGAACCCTGGAAATTATACCTCTCTCACACATATAGTAAAAGGGATGCCTAACCTGACACTGCCTGTTTACAAACATGTATAGGGAGTGTAGTATGTGCATCCAACATAGGCAGCCCTGCAGCACCACCTGAGGCATGATTGCCATGTGTTAAGCAATATAAAGCAGTGCTAAACAGCTTTTACCACCATTTAGTATATGTAAACAAAATTGCACACACTAACTAGCACAACTGTGGTCAATGTTGAGCAATACTGGACAACGTTCAGCAATGTTGGTTAACATTGAGCAATGTTGGACAAGCTTGGTTTAAGTTGGGCATAGCTGAACAAAAGCCAACATGCTCATATTTGCTCTACTGGCCCATAAGCAGTCTGGTCTGCTCAGTATGAAAATATAAAGCAGTGACAGGCCTCGAACCCAGGATACTGTGCACTATAGTCACAGTACTGAACCACTAAACCATGACACTATGTCACTGGTCAGCCTGTATGAAGAAATGTTGATAAGTCTATGCAAAGTATATCATGGAAACCCTGCAGGCACAGTATAATCCCTGTCGAGTTATGACACAAAGGTGAGCCCTGCAGTAAGAATAGAACCTGATTTTCAACACACATATAGTATAAATGTGACTATTGGTCATGTTCACACACATCAACAAATGTAGTGGACTTCAGACAGCAACATACTGAAAGGTCAAACTGGGCATGCTCACCCACTTGAATAAATGAGACAAATGTCAGACAACAAAACACTGAAAGGCCAAACTGGGAATGCTCACACACTTAGGCCATGTCTGAGTACAGCAGTGGGCCACACATATCCGGAAGTTGCATGTGTTAACCCAGAAACCTCTCACTATTCACCAATCCGCCTTGTGCACACAGTTATATGACAACAGACACATATATAATATATTGAAACCATGTCAAAATAAAATGTGTTCTGCAGATACTTAGGTTGTTCATAGAAAGTGGGAAAGCAAAGAAGATAAAAAACCTGTAATCAGTATCATCAATAAACAATGTGCATCCCGAACATTATCATAGGTTCATAAGTTGATACGAGGCTATCTGCCCTAGGGCATTTATAAGCCTAGCCAGAATGTGTTTTGCTTTCACAGCCCTGTTAGATTAGTAGACTGTGCCTGTGAACAGTAAGTCACACAAGATAGGCCTTTTACATTTAGTTTATTGTGCCTCTGTCTAGCAGGGACCCAGAAGAGATCACAGGGGTAAACATACGATCAACCATCCACTCATCAAGATGTCTCCTGTAGGGGGTCATTGGGGGACTCTGCCTATGCGGGACTGGGATCCCATTCCAGAGTGAGGGGAGCCTCTGGGATATGAATGTGTCCCTCCAGCATGTCCCATTAATATCTGTGCTGAGGTTTAAGTCCCTGGAGCATGTAGCTCTAAGGGATTCGGATATCCAGAGGTGGAGCATGTCCATTAAGTCTGGGTTGGACATGGCTTTAAACAACAGGCACAGATTGCATCTGAGGAGGCGGTAAGTGACTGAGTAGAGCTGGAGTTACTTTAGCCGAACTGCATAGGGCATCTGTGTGAGTCCCTAGATCCACTTGGTGAGGTACTCTTATGGCCATTACAGTTGATGCAGGTGTCGGGTAAGGTACATTCCAAATGGGGCATTGTATCCATTCATGGGCCTGATGAGTATAGGGGCACAATGACCTCACTTGATCTAGATGTGAAACCTTTTGGGATAAGGTGGGCTAAATAGAAGGTCTGTCTAACCACTTTGGCAATGTGATTGTCATAGGCGAGATTACTAACTACTCGTGTCCCCAAATGCCAAATAACTTTGACCGTACTTAATGGATTACCACCTATGTGGTAATGTGTGGGCACTTTGTTATTTCCAAAGGGGATGACCATGCATTTAATGGCATTTAGCTGTAGGCCATGGCTCTGGCACCAGTTATCCATCTCTTTGAGACCTTTTTGTAGGATGCTTGTGCCAGCTGGAGATTCGAATATGGCACCCAGTTTGCAGTCATCTGTGAACATGGTCAGCCATATTCCTCCTGTGTTTGCCTGTACTTCAGAGAAATATATACTGAACAAGAGCAGTCCCAGGACTGAGCCTTGTGGGATGCCACGTGTAACTGGTGTAGAGTCAGACATGGCACCTGCAATACTGACCATGTGGGTGCCATCCCTGATCCAGTTAGCAATCCATCTTGTAACATATGTGTCGATATCTAAGCTGGTGAGCTTATGTATGATGCCAAAGTGGGGTATTGTGTTGAAGGGTTTTGCGAGGTCCAGATAGGCTGTGTGGACTACCTTCCCTATGTCTATGGACCTGGTAACTGTTTAGAGAAGTCGACCAGTTTCAAGAGGCAAGATCTGCCCACAACAAAGCCAAATTGTGTACGATCCAGTGTCTGTAGGTTCCTGATGTCTTTGTGTATGAGTTCCATGATGATATGTTCCATAGCTTTGCAGACTAGGCTAGTTAGGCTTATAGGGCGATAGTGTATGGGGTCCGTTGTGGCACCACCTTTGTGGAGCGGGACCACTGTTGCTGTACACCATTCCTTGGGTACATATCCTGTAGTAAGTCTGATATTGAACAGCGACTTAATGTGAGGGTTACGTTCGTCAGGAAGTTCGTGTAAGACACAGGCCGGGACACCGTTGTGTCCCATTGATGCTGTGTTGTCTGCTTTGGAGAGGGCAGTTGTCACCTGTTCATCTGTGATGTCAGGGAGGCTACACTCTGTTGGTATGGACATTTGCTCATTAAGGGGGATGGGGGGTGACATTTGCACTGACCCTGTTTGCCAGGATGTTGGCAGTGTCTGTGGGTTCATTGTATGTATTGTCATTTTGCAGTAACTCACAGCATATTTGGGAGTTGGCACCCAGGTTCCTGACATAACTAAAGAAGGCCTTGTGATTGTCCTTAGAGTCTGGTGCAGTTTACCTTTCGAAGCGCGTCTTAGATGAATTCATGAATGAACGTAGCTTCTTGCTAGTACTGATCAATGATGCCTTCCCTTTTTGGGATTGTGCTCTGTGATGTAGTAGCCCCCTTCTTTTGTTGTATAGCTTATTTATGGCCGAGGGTCCCCTGCCTTTGGAGGAGTGAGTCTTGTTTTTATTTGGGATAGCACGATCCATGCATTCCAGTAGGTGTCAATAGAATGCGTTTGTAAAGGATTCAGCAGTCTGAGCCATATTTACCTCTGTCCCAGGGTCTTTGAAGGATACCACCTCAGTTTTGAGAAGTGTGGCATTTGCTTTTGGTAAGTTCTTCACCGAGAGTACCTAGGATGGGGGTGGGGATGGGATATGGATGTCCAGTGAGATAAATATATGGTCTGACCTTACCAATGAGGGGTATACCTCTGGTGTGGAACATAGAATCCCCATGTTGGTGATGATCAGGTCCAATTTGTTTTCCCCTCTTGTGGGTGTGGTGACCAGTTGTGACATAGCATTTGAGTTTAGAAATTCTAGCAACCATTGGGCAAGGGTGTTGGGGCTTGAGTAGTATTCCCAGTCAATGTTTGGGTAGTTGAAGTCACCCCATAT
Source organism: Protopterus annectens (assembly GCF_019279795.1). Classification (NCBI taxonomy): domain Eukaryota; kingdom Metazoa; phylum Chordata; order Ceratodontiformes; family Protopteridae; genus Protopterus; species Protopterus annectens. The sequence continues at coordinate 1,130,280,269 of NC_056744.1, read as the reverse complement.
AATGGCGTTTGGAGAGACCGTCATATTCTCCAGTGTTCCCAGGAAAGCCGAGTGGGGTTCCTGAGTTTGGGAGGGTGGTCTGTAGCAGGCTACAAACTGAAAGGCAGTTTTGCCCACTGTTAGTTGCACATGTATGGTCTCTGATGCTTCGTGCAGTGCTACTAACCTGGAGGTGTGTGTATCTGTGATGTATATGGATACTCCCCCTATATTTGTTGGTCGGTCCAAGTCTTGTGGCCGAAAAGCATGGTATGAAGTATAACCTGGTAGTGCTGGGTTGCTTTTGGGAGCCTGAGCCAAGTGTCTGTTACTGCACATATAGCGACATTCTCCATACTGAGGAGAGTCTTGAGTGCATGCATTCTGAGGTTTAGACATCTGGTGTTGAGCAGCATTACCCTTAGCTTCTTTTACCTTGTATTGTCTATGGAGGTGGGTTTGTCTTTTGAGCCTTGCCTAAAAAAGGCACTATGGAGGTGGCAACAGCCTTAGCCAGTATTCGAAAGTCCACGGGTGACAGGTGCAAGCTGTTTATAGTGAAGCTACATGGCATGTCGAGCATGTCATCCCAGGCTGACAGACACTCGATCCCCTTTGAATGACACCGACATGTTAGCCAACTGTTAAAATTGATCAGCTTGTCTGTATACTGTGCCATCATTCTTGGTGAGGGTAAGATGCTACACAAGGTCAGGGTCATACTGGCCTGGGTTACATGATCAGAGAGCTCCTCTATGTCTCTTGTCATGTAGTCCAGGGAGGAACATTTGAGGTCATTCACACCAGCATGGACAATGATGGAGCCATATTTGTACTTGCTTTGGAGTGTCCTGAGTGCATGTGTTATGTGGCAGAACCTGGCACCCGACAGACAGCTCAAAGTGTCCTTCTCCTTGTTCAGCCTGGTGAGTGGAACGTCAGTGTGTCTGACAATAGAGTCACCTATTACAAGTGTATTAGGTGTGTTGTTTAGCCCTAAGGGCAGTGACTGTGTGGGACACTGACTTTGTGAACCATGTGATATGTGGGTATTGTTGTGGGATAGCAGTTGTTTGGGTGTCTGCTTAGGAGGTCTCTGCTGCTTAGGCAGATATTATTTAGAGCCTCTGAGTATGTATTTATGTGGTAATGTATTTTGTTTGCTGTCGCTATAGGTCTATGTGAGATTGGATTTGTGGTGTGTGTGGTTACCTTCACCACCTGATAGACTGTGCCGGTCATGGGTCGAGAGAGCTCAGCCTCCTGTTTGTCTATATAGTTGCATCTCTCACAAATATCCTTGTTTTCCCACCTTTACTGAACTAGAATAGTCCAGTCTTCAGATTTTGCTGATCTCTGGGCTGGGTCATAGTTCCTGTGTTGTCCATATCCTTATTTGGATAGGAGGAAGCTTCTTTGTTCACCAGTGGGAGTGGGGAGCACTGAGCAGCCTATTTGTCCCTAAAGGAGTGGTTCCAGCCCAGCAACTTGTAGTTTATTGGCCGTTTTGGGCCATTTCCTAGCTCTTTCTAACCCCCTGCTATAAAGCCCACTTTAGCGCGCTTTTGCACTTGTATACGACTCAGCACAGCTCCTCGTGGTGTCCTGCAGAGTTCTACAAGCAGCAGAGAGCGGAAGAGTGACTTTCCTTTGATTTATAAGTATTTTTCTGGCTTTCTATTTTTCGACTGCTGTATTTCGACTGTATTTCGCCTAAAAGCGTATTTTTATTACTTAACTAGCTCTGCAAGTTGATTTACTGTATTTCTGTTTGCTTCTGAACTGTTTTGCACTTTAAAAAGTTTGCTTTTGCTTAATTTAACTGGTAGGCTACACACTCAAGTGCACTAGCTGATTTAAAGCATTTACTGTTTGTTACTGTATCTTTTTTTGTCTGTTTGTAAAAAAAAAAAACAAAAAAAACAAAATAATATCCTTGTTTTCCCACCTTTACTGAACTAGAATAGTCCAGTCTTCAGACTTTCCTGATCTCTGGGCTGGGTCATAGTTCCTGTGTTGTCCATATTCTTATTTGGATAGGAGGAAGCTTCTTTGTTCACCAGTGGGAGTGGGGAGCACTGAGCAGCCTATTTGTCCGTAAATGAGTGGTTCCAGCCCAGCAACTTGTAGTTTATTGGCTATTTTGGGGCATTTCCTAGCTCTTTCTAACCCCCTGCTATAAGGCCCGCTTTAGCGCGCTTTTGTACAATTTTGCGTAAAGTTGCGCATAGCGCAGCATCGGGCAGCGCCGATTAATCAAGTTTGAACTATTTCTGGCTCTGCTAAGTCTGCTCTTCAGTTTTTACCTTAGAACTGCTCTACTTTCAATCTAAACAGTCTGTTCTCTATCTGAAAAGCCCAGCACTTGCTCCTAAAGCATTTTTACACAGGTAAAGCACTCTTAAACAAAAAGAAAACACTACATCCACCTACAATCCCCTTGTGTACCCATTTCCCTATAGGTCCTTTCTGACTTAGTTACACAGCAATCCCTTACACTATTCTAGCATGTCGAAGGGTCAATTACTGGTGTCCTCTCCAGTTCAGCTGGTGAATCTGGGAATCTTGAGGCAATGTTACAACTTCCCAACAAATACAAATATATGTGAGAGATGCAACTATATAGCCAAACTGGAGGCTGAGCTCTCTCGTCTCAGTACTGGCAAAACCAGTCAGGGGGAGAAGGTAACCACACACACCACAAACCCAGTCTCAAATAGGCCTATCACAATTGCAAACCAAACACATAAACACACAAAAACATACTTGGAGGCTCTAATTAAAAATCTACCAAAACAACAGAGTCCTCCAAAGCAGACATCCAAGCAACCACTACCTCAAAACGCAGCACATGCAACACATAGTTCACAAAATCAGTGTGCCAAACAGTCACAGCCCTTAAGGCCGAACAACATGCCTGATACACTTGTAATAGGTGACTCCATAGTCAGAAACACTGATGTCCCGCTCACCAGACTGAACAAGGAAAAGGTTACAGTAAGCTTCCTGTTGGGCGCTAGAATCCACCACATAACACAAGCACTCGGGTCACTCCAAAGCAAGTACAAATATGACTCAGTCATTGTCCATGCCAGTGTGAATGACCTGAGACGTACCTCCCTGGACTACATGAAAAGAGACATAGACGAGCTCTCTGATTATGTAGCCCAGGGCGGTATGACCCTGACCCTGAGCAGCATCTTACCCTCACCAAGAATGATGCCACAGTACAAAGACAAAATGATCAGCTTTAACAATTGGCTCAATTACTGATGTCATTCTAAGGGGATCCAATGTCTGTTTGCTTGGGATGACATGCTTGACAAGCCATGTAGCTTCGCAAGGGACAGCTTGCACCAGTCACCCCTGGGCTTCCGGATATTGGCCAAGGCTCTTGTCACCCCCATAGTGCCTTTTTTAGGCAAGGCTCAAAAGACAAACCTACCTCCCTAGAAAACACAAGTGGAAAAAAACTAAGGGTAATGCTGCTCAACGCCAGAAGTATAAACCTCAAGATGCACGCTCTCGAAGCCCTCCTCAGTATGGAGAACATCGATGTCTGTGCAGTGACTGAAACCTGGTTCAAGGCTCCTGAGAGCATCCCAGCACTACCAGGTTATCCCTCATATCATGCTTTTTGGCCCCAAAACTTGGAACGAACCACAAAAGGAGGGGGAGTACCCATATTCATCAAAGATACCCACACTTCCAGGTTAGTGGCAATGCACGAAGCATCTGAGACCATCCATGTGCAACTAACCGTAGGCAAAACTGCCCTACAGTTTGTAGCATGCTACAGACCACCCTCTCAAACTCAGGAACCGCACTCAGCCTTCCTGAAGACACTGGAGAGTATGAATGTCTCTCCAAATACCATCATATTGGGAGACTTCAACTACCCAAACATAGACTGGGAGCATTACTCAAGCCCCAACACCCCAGACCAAAGGTTCCTAGAATTCATAAACTCAAATGCGATGGAACAAGTAGTCACCACTCCCACAAGAGGAGATAATATACTAGACCTGATCATCACAAACATGGGGACACAATGCTCCACACCGGAAGTATACCCCTCATTGGTGAGATCAGACCATAAATTAATCTCACTGGAAATCCACATCCCTTTCCCACCCCCAGCACAAAAGACCACAGTGAAGAATTTCTCAAAAGCTGACTTCACACTTCTTAAGACTGAAGTGGTATCCTTCAAGGCCCCTGGGCCAGTGGAAACCACAACCCACACCGCTGAATCCTTTATAAACACTTTCTACGGACACCTTCAAGAATGCATGGATCATGCAATCCCAAATAAAACTAAGACCCATTCCCCCAAAGGCAGGCGTCCTGTCTGGTGGACCCCAGCCATTAACAAGTTTACAACAGGAGGAGGAAGCTACTACATGACAGAGCAAAATCCCCAAAAGGGAAGGCATCTCTGATCAGTACTAGCAAAAAACTACGATCACTCATAAAATCATCCAAGGCCAACTTTCAGAGAAAAATCGCAAAAGACACTAAAGACAATCACAAGGCCTTCTTTAATTACGTTAGAAACCTGGGTGGAAACTCCCAGATATGCTCAGAGTTAGTCCAAAATGACAAAAAATACACTGAACCCACAGACATTGCCAACATACTGGCAGACAGGTTCAGTGCAAATGTCTCCCCCCCTCCCCCCAAAAGGAGAAATATCTATCCCAGCAGAGTGTAGTCTCCCTGACATTTCAGATGCCCAGGTGAGAGCCGCCCTCTCCAAAGCTAAAAACACAGCATCAATGGGACCAGACGGTGTCCCGGGTTGCGTGCTACATGAACTCCAAGAGGAACTAAACCCGCACATAAGGCTGCTGTTTGATCTTAGCCTTACTACAGGATACGTACCCAAAGAATGGCATACAGCAACAGTGGTCCCACTCCACAAAGGAGGTGCTTCTACGGACCCTGGAAATTACCGCCCCATAAGCTTGACGAGCCTGGTCTGCAAAGCTATGGAGAAGATCATTATGGAACTCATAAACAAAGACATTGGGGATCTACAGACACTGGATCCTACCCAATTCGGCTTTGTCAAGGGCAGATCCTGCCTTTTGAACCTGGTCAACTCTTTTGAAACAGTCACTAAGGCCATTGATGAGGGTAAGGCAGTTCACACAGCCTACCTTGATCTTGCAAAAGCCTTCGACACAATACCCCACTCGGGCATCATAGACAAGCTCACCAGCTTAAATGTAAACCCATATGTCATAAGATGGGTTGCAAACGGGCTCAAGGACAGAGCCCACAAGGTCAGAATTGCTGGAGCCATATCAGACTCTAAGCCAGTCACAAGCGGTGTCCCACAGGGCTTGGTCCTGGGACCCCTCTTGTTCGGCATTTATTTTTCTGAGGTTCAAGCAAACATAGGAGGATTGTGGCTGACATAGTTCGCAGATGACTGCAAACTGGGCACCATAACTGATACTCCAGCAGACAGAAGCATCCTTCAGAAAGGCCTCATAGAAATGGATAACTGGTGCCAGAGCCATGGCCTTAAACTGAACACCAAAAAATGTATAGTCATACCCTTTGGGAAAAACAAAGTACCCACAAATTACCACATAGGTGGTAATCCATTAAGTATGGAAGAAGTAATCAGGGACCTAGGGACCCAAGCTGACAGTAGCCTCTCATTTGACACTCACATTGCCAAGGTGGTTAGGAAGACCTTCTACATTACCCACCTTATCATGAAAGGATTCACATCTAGATCAAGAGAGGTCATTGTGCCCCTATACTCTTCCCTTATCAGGCCCATAATTGAGTACAATGCCCCATTTTGGATGTACCTTACCCGACACCTGCAGCAGTTAGAAAGACCCCAAAATTACCTCACCAAGAGGATCAAGGGTCTCAAACATATGTCATATGCTGCCCAGCTGAAGAAACTCCAGCTCTATTCAGTTGCATACCGCCTACTCAGAGACGATCTATGCCTGACGTACAAGGCCATGTCCAATCCAGAATTAATGGACATGCTCCACCTCAGAAAATCCAAATCCACCAGAGCCACGAGAGCGAGAGATTTGAACCTCAACACAAAAATAAATAGGACGTGCTGGAGGGACAGATTCATAACCCAGAGGCTCCCTACACTCTGGAACAGAATCCCAGTCCATGTCAGGCAGAGCCCCTCACTGTCTCTCTTCAAGAGAAATCTTGACGAGTGGATGGGAGATCATAGGTTTACCCCGGGGGTCATCTCTGTGTCACTACTAGACAGAGACACAGTAAACTAAACCCTAAATGGGCATAGTATTCTCATTCCAAGGGGTGGTGAAAGCCACACACACTCTGGCTAGGCTTATAAATGCCCTAGGGCAGATAGCCTAGTATGAACCTATGAACCTTTATATCTGAGTTTGTTGGGAGGAGGTGAGGGTTGTCTGTGTACATAAGGCAGTTGTAACATTGCCTCAAAATTCCCATATTCACCAGCTGGACTGGAGAATACACACAAAACCAACCTTTCGACATGCCAGGATATTATGATGAAATACTCTCCGTTGACTGATCAAAAAGGATCAGTAGGGTGTTAAGTGTATAAAAGAGTGTAACAGGGGTTTAGTGCTCAGGTTTGTCGGTGTTTTGGAAAGATTATCTGCGAAGGAGTCCAGACAGAACCATGACACTTCCTTCAGCTATGTCATAAATAGCAATGTACACTCATATATGTCCTGAGTCAGGGCCAACTGTACCTGACTGACAATGCCGACATCCTGTCAGACAGGCCCATACATACATACTCACCTCCCACTGACAAAAGGCCCTATCATCATACCAGGAGATATCACATGTAGAATGGGTAAACAGCTCCTTCCAAAGCTGAAAACATGGCATCAATTGGATTACATTGTGCCCCTATATGTGAACTACAGAACAAACAGACCCTGCACCTGAACAGTCTGTTGAGCCTCACCCTCTCTACAGGATCTGAAACTGTTGAATGTGTTACAGCAACATATGGCACACCCCACAAGTGTTGGTGCACAACAGACCATGGGAACTATAGTCCTATAAGCCTATGACGTCTGATCTGCAAGGCCATTGAGTTCATCATGATTGAAGTCATAAACAGAGCTATTGGAAGCCGACAAACACACTACCCTACCAATTGTGGTATGTTCATGGGCAGATCATGGTTCCCAAACCTGCTAGACTGTTTGCAAGGCAGCCACCCAGGACACACATCACTGAAAGGAGCTACACACGTCCCACATAGACTCTGAATAGCCCTTTATCAACATCACAGACACATGTCATATCCACAAAATCAACAACCTGTGCATAAATATGTATTGTCATATGAAGGAATGACAATTTGTCCACAGATAGATCACACAAGCTAAGAATTGTGGAGTCCTGTTCAAGCTGTTAACACCTGCTAATCCACATGGTTCATTCCTGGGATTGCATAAAACAAAGTTCACACACATTACCATGTCCAGTCTGATGATGTCAGCATCCTACAAATATAGCAGGAGAAATGAAAACACCCAGTAAAGCATATAGCGCATCGTGTTAATGCGTATCTCTGTAGTATCATAACATAGGTAGGTGTCTGAATCCTGCAATTGCTGAGTGTGTGTGTGTGTGTGTGTGTGTGTGTGTGTGTGTGTGTGTGTGTGTGTGTGTGTGTGTGTGTGTGTGTACGGGAGGATGTGTGTGTGATTTCCTGTGAAAGGAGTGCCCTTTTTGGAGACTAGGAAAACACATTAAAAGAGGTAGATTCCTCTTTGGCAAGTCTGATGATGTCAGTATCCCACAAATACAGCAGTGTAAATGAATTTCACCAATAAAGCATATAGTGCATTGTGGAAATGCGTAGCCTTCTAGTATCATAACATAGTTAGGTAGGGGTTTGAATCCTGCAATTGCTGAGTGTGTGTGTGTGTGTGTGTGTGTGTGTGTGTGATTTCCTTTGAGAGGAGTGCCCTTTTTGGAGACTGGGAAACATATTCAAAGAGGTAATCTCCTCTTTGGCAAGTCTGATGATGTCAGTATCCCACAAATACAGCAGTGGAAATGAAAACTCCCAGTAAAGCATATAGCGCGTTGTGTTTATGCGTGTCTCTCTAGTATCATATCATAGTTAGATAGGGGTTTGAGTCCTGCAATTGCTGAGTGTGTGTGTGTGACACTGTTGGTCAATGTGTTGTGGGTTTTGCTTTTACAACTGTATGACATATCAGTAAAACAACAGTATGTGCATTGCACACTTCAGGTATCTGTGTGGCAAATACATATATGTACATGTGACCTCAATTGGTATCTGTGTGGCAAATACATATATGTACATGTGACCTCAATTAGTTCATAGGTGTGAAGCCTGCTTTCTACACGAATATATCTGTTACCATTGACAGTCTGTGCTGTTGCTTCTCAGACCTTAGGTCACATATGTATGTATGTGGCAAGGCCAGCCACTGTAGTGATCTGTGGCCTAGGTCATCTGTGTCACACATACCCATGACAGTTTCTATAGAATAGTGTGAGTGAGGGTTCATGCCTGGGGTATATTTCGGACATGTTCAAACACAACACAGTCTGTCAATAATGGCCATTCATTATAGGTGTACAACACCTCTGTGGATATGCATACAGACCCCCTCTTGCTTATATGATACACTGAGGGACATCAGCATACCTTTGGAAATGTGAATACCAAAGGACAGATGACATAACATGTGTCTGTATGTACACATCGGTACCCCTGCTACATGTTGTGGGCTACTACCAATGTGGTACTGTCAGGATACTATGTATAGTAAATGTGGATGACTATGCAATAGTTGGCTTATAGCTTTACAGCATGGGTTGGTCAACATGTATCTGTCTGTATGATACCCTTGTGGAGGATAAGTGTCTCATCCGGAGAATGCATTGTAAGCCACTGTATGCATTACCAGATCTGGACAGACATATCCCTAGTGTGCTTGCTTGTACCTAGGATGGCTACATGCCAAACAGGAGTGGTCCCAGGAATGGGTGGCGGTCAATACCACTGGTTACTGGTATAGTATAGTACCGGAAGGATTCAAGTGCTACTGTGTATCCTACATCTGTGTGTCAGTTGTCAAGACATCATCTAACGATTGGGTAAAATCAGGCTGTTGAGGTTATGTATACTATCAGAATGCAAACCAATGACCGATATAAACAGTATCACCCACAGTATAGTGTCAAACCATGTCATACACACATGTGTACCCAAGTAGTAACATATGTGTAGTAAAATGCATACTGGCCACCAATAGGAAATATGAAGTGTTAACACTGTATAATACAAAGCATGTCATCTGTTCCCATGTGTCCACTATGCACGTACAAGCAGACAGTGCACCTCCACCATGTTCACAAATGTACGCCTGCAAATCTGTACTGCACACATCACACGTACCATCCACTCACCAACACATGCTGCCAGTACATAAAAACAAACAAAAAACAAAAACTGAAGTAACAAAATGAAGTGGTGGCCAAACGCAGTCAAATCCACAAACAAATTTATTGTTGTTAGCGCTTTCATGCACTATACCTTAGTGCACTTCTTCAGACAACATAATATTGGGTAAAACCTCTTAAATACAAAATACAATTAAAACATAATTATCGACACACCCAGTCATTGATGCATCACTTAACTTTTAAAACGACATGCTCATAAAGAACTTCTAATGCGCACATCTTGTCTATATACAAAAGTAAAAAAATAGAAGTCTTTCTTTAACAATACGTTGGATACTATTCAAGTTAATAATTTATCGTTCCAAAGCTTTTAATTTAAGCAAACATTTGATGGAGCAAACATCGTTAATTCCAGGGTGAACATAGGCATTGGTCTTTAGCTGCCATAACAATTCTTGCTCTTCTAATTTTAAATGCCATGGGCCACCTCTAGGATTTTTAAGAACTTGCTGAACTACTAAAAATTTAAAACTATGAGAATTGTATTCAAGTATATGCATAGCTAAAGCGTTGGTACTAATACCTTTCAAAATAGCATAAATATGCTCATAAATTCTCTGCTTCAGCTGTCGCTCAGTCTTGCCGAAATAGAATGCAGGGCAAGACTGGCATAAAGCTAGGTATACTACCCCTTGACTTTCGCAATTAAATCTATCAGAAATACCATATCTAATATTGTTCACATAGAAAAAATTCCCTATTTGAATGTGCTTACAGTAATTGCATCTACCACATTTATACATTCCTTTCTGTTGTTTAATTTGTCTATGTGGTAATTCAAACAATGTTTTCAAACTCAGACCTCTTTTAAAAACCATAATAGGGTTTTCTCCTAAAATTTTATTAAGTGTTCGTTGTTGTGAAATAATGTTCCAGTTATAATACAAAATATGCCGAAATTGTAATGATAAATCGTTAAATTCGGTCAAAAAACTGGTAACATATTCCCCTCTGTCTAGATTGACGGGGGATGTTGTTTCCTTATTATTTATTTCACCACATTCATATCCTTTAGTTAATAAAGGTCCTAGGATGTTGTTACATATCTTACTTATTTCTTTGGATAAACTTTTGATTAATTTCAATGGATACCCACGATTTAAAAACATACTTTCTAAACGTTTACATTCTTCTTTGAAATCATCATCACTAGAACACATCCTAGAGGCCCTAACTAATTGGCCTTTAACTATTCCCCTTTTCTGAAAAAAAGGGGTGATTACTTGAAAAATGTAAAAAAGAGTTACTGTAAAACATCTTCCTGTATATTAAAGTTCTAAATCTCTTATGAGTTAAATCCTTATGTATTTGAATATCCAGAAAATTGGTACATAGTTCATTATATTCGAATGTAAACTCTAGAAATGAAGTGAAAGAGGTCATCACGTCAATTAGTTGTTCAGCGTCATCTCTAGAACCCTTCCAAATAATTAAAATATCATCTTGGTAGCGTGTATACCAAGTAACGTGTTTTACGTACATTGGGTGGGGGAATAAATAAGTATGCTCCCAATATGCCATTACAGCATTAGCGAAGCTCCCTCCACATGGGGAGCCCATAACAATCCCCGTTTTTTGCAAGAAAAATTCGCCTTGAAACATGAAGAAATTATTTTTCAAAATAACATCTAATAGAAATATAATTAAATCAATAGTTTCTCCAGAAAGATTTTTCATAAGCAAAAATTCTCTCACCCAATCCATCCCCAGTTCATGTGGGATTATCGTATAAAGATCTTTAATGTCAATAGTCAAAAACCCATAAGAAGTATCAAATATAATGTTGTTAAGATGGTGCAAGACATGCCATGAATCTCGGCATATCTGGACTTCAGACTTAAGAACATCCTTTAATTTATTGTCGACCCATTTTGCGCATGCATATGTGATGGATTTACGTCCATCTATAATGGGCCTTAAAGGCGGGTTTGACATATTTTTGTGTAGCTTCGGTACTCCAAAAATAACTGGGGTTAACGGTGCAGGCATGGTAAAGTAATGATAGCTATCCAAGGAGATACTAGCTTCGATAAAAAGGTCACTCAAAAAGTTTTTTATCTTTTGATATGCTTGATTAAATTCATTTAATGAAATTTTACTATAACTAGGAGTTGAAAGCATTTTACACATCCTATCAATGTATTCAGACTCATACATAAGGATTGCCCCTCCTCCTTTGTCCGGTTTCATAACACGGATTTTGTTTGATCTTATAAACTCAGTGAATTGCTTCACTTCGTTATTGCCTTCAAAATAAATCGCATTGTGATAGTAATCACTGAAAGCTACTCTAAAGTGCATTTCGGACATTTTTTCAAACAACGCTATATTATATTCTAAAGGAGGATTAAAGGTACTAGTCACTCGTTCTTCAGACAAAACGCCACCAGAGTTACCAAACATAGCCTTTAAATTCATTTTACGTGTAAATAACTTCAAATCACAGAGCGCGTGATAGATTAGGCTTAGTGTTAGGTACAAAATTAAAGCCTTTAGCTAAAAGCTCTACTAAGTTTGAAGAAATAGAAACAGAGGTAAAATTATAAACATGAAAATCTTGGTTACTACTTTGCAAAATGTTCAACTGTCCTTGGTCTCGTTACCTCTTGCGCTTGTTGTTTTTCTTTTGTTGTGGACGCTGGTTCAAATTGGAATTTGCTCTGGTAACCATAAAGTACAGTTTTGTACCTACCATAAATGTAGATGTTCGAGGATCCACATTGCTGCAGTCCTTACATATGGGTAGTCCGCTGTCCTCGGTCGGCCCGAATACCAAAGTATTAGGCTGACATCGGTCAAGGCGCTTAAAACTGACATCAGGACGTCAGGGTACTAAAGCGCATGACCGACGTCATTTCCTCAGTCTTTTCTTGCCCCAGATGTCAGAAGGCCCTAACAAGAAAGGCCAAAGCCAAAAACCAGCAAAAAATAACCAACCACCCGTGCACTAACCATATTTACAATATGTACAACACAAACTACACCACCACCTTCAACAACAGAGGGGAAGGAGGGAGGGTAAATTGGACTGCAGCAATGTGGATCCTCGAACATCTACATTTATGGTAGGTACAAAACTGTACTATGTTCTTCGTTCCACATTGCTGCAGTCCTTACATATGGGTAGAATCCCAAAGCAGAGGTAAGGGAGGATGGCAAAACTATAAAGCATTAGGAGCTGCCAAAATGCCCTGTAAAATAGCAGTGGCAAATCCAGCCCTCGATTTAGAGTAAAGTGGAAGGTGGTAATGCTTAGAGAAAGTATGCACTGAACTCCAAGTAGCTGCTTCCAAAATATCCTTAGTAGCCACCCCCCTTAAAAAAGCTGTAGAAGTGGCAGTAGCCCTAGTGGAATGAGGCCTAATCCCAGCTGGAATCTCCTTACCATGATGGGAATAACAGAAAGCAATACAAAAACCAATCCACTTAGAAATAGTTTGTTTTGAAACAGGTTTGCCCTGAGAACCCAAAGCAAAAGAAACAAACAACTGCTGAGACTGCCTGAACCCTTTAGTCCTGCTCAAATAATATCGCAACTGTCTGTGTATATCCAAAGTGTGCAAAATCCTTTCCCCTTTATTTTGGGGGTTTGCATAAAAAGTAGGCAAATGAATAGTTTGGTTTAAAGCCACACTAGAAACCACTTTAGGCATAAAAGAAGGGTTAGTATGCCAAGACACCCTATCCTTGGGGAAAATTAAGAAAGGTTCAACTGCCATAAGGGCCTGTAATTCAGAAACCCTTCTCGCAGAGGTAATGGCCAACAAAAAAGCAGTCTTCCATGATAAATATTTCAACTCTGCCGATGCTGCAGGCTCAAAAGGTTGTAGAGTGAGTTTCTCCAACACAAAATTGAGATCCCAAGCAGGAGTAGGAGCTCTATGTGGGGGTCTTATATTCTTTGCCCCTCTAAGGAATTGCTTAAACAAAGGCTGAGAAAATAATGGTGGGTCACAGTCATAGTGAGCAGAAATTGCTGCAGCATGAACCTTTATAGAGGAGAAGGACAAACCTTTGTCCAATAACTCAGTAAGGTATTGAAGCAACACTTAAATTAGGTTTAGAAACATCAAAATCCTTTGCTGTACTCCAAAATAAAAATCTCCTCCATTTATCTGCGTAAACTTTCCTTGTACTAGGCCTTCTGGCCTCCAAAATAACATTCAAAACTTGTTGTGGAAGCTGAGACCCTCCAGGGTTTAAAACAGAATATGCCAGGCTGTCAGATGTAGAGAATGAAGTTTGACATTGAGTAAATGACTGTTCTCCTGAGACAGCAGGTGAGGAATCGAAGGCAAAGGCCATGGAGGCTCCTGTACCAGACTTCTCAGTAATGGGTACCAGTGCTGTCGAGGCCAATCTGGAGCTATTAAAATCATGTTTGGCTTGTCCTGTCTGACCTTCAGCAGTACCTTTGGGAGGAGAGGCAGAGGTGGAAAGGCATACACGTGAAGATTGCTCCAATTGAATGAGAGAGCATCCACTTTCCAAGCTGTGGGATGAAACCTTTTTGTGCAAAACTTTGGCAGCTGGTAATTTAGTGGAGAAGCGAACAGATCTATGTCTGGAGTTCCCCATAACACTGTCAATCTCTGAAATACATGAGGATCCAATTTCCACTCGTGGGGATCCATAATTTGTCTGCTCAACACATCTGTTAAGGAGTTCTGTGCTCCTGGCAGAAACCTTGCCTGAAGATTTAGCTGTAAACTGAGAGCAGTCTCCCACAAAATCATTACTTGTCTGCATAGAGGATAAGAATGCGTTCCCCCTTGCTTGTTGATGTACCACATGACAGTTGTGTTGTCTGTTTGAATCAACACCTGCCCTGGAAGAAGTAAATCCTTGAAAGCTATCAATGCAAATTGGACTGCTAACATCTCTTTCAAGTTGATATGTAGATGTTGAAGTCTGGCAGGCCACGTGTCTTGTACCCATTTTCCATTTAGATGAGCTCCCCAAGCTTTGTCTGAGGCATCTGTCGTTAAAATCTGACTCGCCTCTGGCCGGGTCACAGAGAGTCCCTTGTTTAGGTGACATTCCTGAGCCCACCACAAAAACTCCTTTTGTATGCAAGGTATTATCTGAATGACAGTGTCCAAATCTTGGCAGTGCTGTGTCCATACATTCTTGAGATACCATTGTAGCTTCCTCATATGCAGTTTGGCATTGGGAAGTACCAGAATACAAGATGCCATGAACCCCAAGGCTTGAAGGACTGTCCTTGCAGTCAGCCTGGACTGACGAGACAATTGGAGGAAGTAAAGAGAAAGATTCTTTTGTTTGTTCGGGGTCAAAAAGGCCATCTGGGATGCTGTATTCAGTCTCACACCCAGAAAGCACATGTCCTGAGAGGGTACTAGACTGGACTTTATTTCGTTCACAGAATACCCCAGGCATCTTAACACTGCCATCACATACTGTAGATGATGAAGACGTTCGTCCTTTTCTTGAGCCAGAATCAGGCAATCGTCCAAATAAGGATAGATTTGTATTCCTCTTAGCCTGAAGAAAGCTACCACTGGAGCCAGAACCTTCGTGAACACTCTGGGCGCAGTAGATAAGCCAAAGGGCAATGCAGAGAACTGATAATGTGAAGTCCCAGCCCGAAAACGCAGATACTTCCTGCAACTGGGCCTGATAGGAACATGAAGGTAAGCCTCCTTGAGATCCAGAGTCACCATCCAGTGATCTTTGCCCAGCAGAGGTAAAAGCTGTTGTAACATCAACATTTTGAACTTGGGAATGTCCAGATATGTGTTGAGGATAGATAAATCCAAAATTGGTCTCCACGTGTTTCCTTTCTTTGGTACTAGAAACAGGCGAGAATAAAATCCTAGGCCCACTTCTGGCAGAGGAACCGGTTGAATGGCCCCTATTTGAAGTAGTAGAGAAATTTGTTTGTGAGCCTCTAGTCTTTGCTGAGGAGGAACGTCCGGCATGCCTTTGAAAGGAGGCAAGGTATGGAAATAAAACTTGTAACCCTGGTGTATGATATCCAATACCCATTTGTCCTGGGTAATCAACATCCAATTTTCCTTGAAGAGTGCTAACCTTCCTCCCAAAGGTGCTGCCAGGCAAGAAGGATCTGGCAGCTGAAAAAGTAGGTCATTGGGCCTGTTTACGAAAGGACTGGCCCCTGCCCTCACCCGAAGATTGTGCAGGTGAACTCCCTGTTCTAGGCCTGAAAGAACTCTGAGCTCTGCCCCTACCACGTCCAGATCTACCCCTAGACTGAGAATCATAAGAAGGATACGTCCACCCCTTAGCAGGCCAATTCCTACTAAACTTTGGAGGCTGAACTTGCAAAAAATCTTTAACAGCCTGCATAGACTTAGCCTTGTCTTCCATTTTCTTCAAGACTGACTCCACAGGTGAACCAAACAACACATCAGACTGCAAAGGAGCATCCAAAATCCTTGTCTTAACATGGTCAGATAAATTCTGATCCTTCAGCCAGGCGTGCCTGCGAAGAACTGAGCCTGTGGCAGCCACCCTAGACGAGGCCTGCACAGCATCAAAACCACACTGTAATGAATGCTTACCCACCTGTTCAGAGACATGCACCAAATCTTGTAATTCTTTACACTCAATGCCTTCCGCCAGAGCATCCACCTTAGACTTCAATTGAGAAAGAAGAAAGTTCTGATATTTCAACATATGAAACTGGCAATTCAAAGCCCTCATAGCTAAGGTAGAAGATGTATAGACCTTTTTTCCCCATCTATCCAAAGCTCTGGCTTCTTTATCTAGAGGAACCGGATTTTTACAACAGAGGCCTTGACACCCTTAGGTCCCTGACTAATAGTTTCTGGGTCCGCCCTAGGACTCTTATAAAGATATTTATGAGCCTCAGGCACCCTGTAATACCTATCCGGTTTAACAGGAGCAGGAGGCAGAGAATCAGGATTAAGTGAAGCCTCTGCAAACACATCTTCCACAACATCCAGAACAGGGGTATAGCCAAGGGCCTATGCTGGGGTAACAGCAAAAATTCCCTAAGCCTTTTCCGAGAATCAGAGAAGTCCTGACCTTCCCACTTAAAATGTTCCCTCATAGAATGAAGTGTCTCTGAAAAAGAAAAATCCTCTGGAGGAGAAGCAGAAGGAGTGGAATCATCTGCATTAGAATCAGAATAAGGAGAGTACTCCTGCAAGTCTTCAGCTGAAGACTCTGAAACATCCGAAGTCTGCTCAAAACTCCCCAACTCTGGCTCCACCCTAGGCCTCTTATCAGGAGGGGGCAAAGAACCTCTAATCAGAGTAATCAAATCTTCTGCCATTTTAAGCATGTGCTTCTTAGGCACAGACCCTGCTGAACTAGGAGAGACACCAACAGAAGCTAAAACTGGCCTGCCTCTGGGAGAAGCCTTGGAAACAGAAGGAGAAGGCCTAACCACCCTAGGAAGGGAGGGGAGTACAGTAACTAGAGAAGCCCCTTCAGCCTGACCTGCCTCCTGAGAGACCACCTCCTGCAAAATTAAAGTCTCCCCCTGAGACTCCATAGAAGTCTCCGTCGGAACCACCGGTTCCACTGAAGCCTTTGAAGAACCGGCGTCCGGAACGGACGACTCATCTTGCCTGGGTTTAACTGCTTTGTCTTTGCGCTTCGAGAAGCGGCGCCGGAGAATCCGACGGCATATTATAATTGCACCGCTTCCCAAAGACCAGCCTAGCACAATCTAACCTTCGCTTAATAGTGCGTTTATTGAACCTAGCACAAAAGCGACACCCAACAACGTCGTGCTCAGGCCCCAAACAAGGAATACACAAAGAATGATAATCCCTATGCGGTATCTGTTTCCCACAAGAAATACAGTTATTCACTTTTTCTGACATCCGGTAAAACACTGAGGCAAGAAAAAAACAAAATATTCCCCAACGGGGTACTTAGCCAACTTGGATTTGGTCTGAAACTCCGAATTCGAAAAATTTCAGAACGCCGAACAGCACTTGCAACGCTGCTTCTGCATCGGACCATGCGGCAAAAAAGACTGAGGAAATGACGTCGGTCATGCGCTTTAGTACCCTGACGTCCTGATGTCAGTTTTAAGCGCCTTGACCGACGTCAGCCTAATACTTTGGTATTCGGGCCGACCGAGGACAGCGGACTACCCATATGTAAGGACTGCAGCAATGTGGAACGAAGAACATCATTCCTGTTGTTCTTGTAAAAACCCTGGTTGTTCGCCTGTTGACCAGATTTTTGTTTTTTGCGAACCTGTTGACTTTGTTTGGAAATATGCTCACTGCGTCTGATACCATTGTTCAAGTTACCATTATTAGTTTGAGAAAGGTCCATGATGTCATCTATAGGCGCATCAACACCAGCGTCATTGTCAATGGAAACCAGAGACGCTCCTATGCTTGGTGCACTCTCCGACTGCCTAGGGGGATCTGGATAAGCACGATTGTGTTCATATGCTAATTTGTCATGGGTAATTTTCCTTTTTTTGGTTTCCATAATTTTAATCAACAAAGCCTCAATACTAGAAAAAATGTGCCTATAGTCAAATTCATACCTAGAAAAATCTAGGTCACTGGTAATGTCCTTATCCACAAAACCACGAAAAGGCAAACAGGAACACGATCAGAGACGGCTTTATAATATAAAATGATTTATTGAATCCCAATAAAGTTACCGCTTTCGGCCAAACCAATGTTCAGCCTTCATCAGACAAACAGCAGAATGTGTAATTAAAAACTTTTTATATTACTGACATGTGCTTAGTACCAATGAGAAGCAAATGCATCTGTTAATTAAATATAACCATGGTTACCTTAAGGAAATGTATTACATTGCTTATGGAAAACACTTGCTAGTGTTCCTTAAGACAATTACTTCATACAATACACAATCTTAAAAATTACTTACACTTAAATTATAAAATATGATATGTACTGAAAAGTACATCTGGTATTATGAAGTGAACATAGACTATGTATAAAACATTTAAAATACAAATAAACCTTAAACCTGACATTGTGTTCTACGTTCTTTTGAATGAAAGCGGACCCCTTGGATGTTAGCTTCTCAATTTATCATATACCACTAACATCACAAAAGAACAGCAAAATCCGAGTTTTTGGATACACCCAATTCCAAGACATATTATGAATACATGTATTCATAAATGTCTTAAGGTCTTTTTTATATATACACAACGGCCCGTATAGTCCATTTTATAGTTACAATTTTTTGTTCATGAACACTTGTTAGAATAGAATTCATGTTATAAGTTCTATACAAGAACTAGGTCTTATGTAAATACATCAAGTCATGGAAATATTTTACGATAAGCTATCAACAAAAATACTTCTAAGTTGTTCAATTAAGTTACCTATTGTGGGAAAGCCACTTAAGGACACATTTAATAGAAAGATTATCATTGATTCCTGGTATAAGATGGGCTCTAGTTCGAATCTGCCACATAAGTTCGTCAATTTCTAATCTTATTTGCCACGGGCCCCCTCTTATTTCTGGGGTTCTTTGTTGCAATACGACGAAACAAAATGAATGCCCACTGTTGTGTAGAATGTGCTTGGCTAAAGCATTGTTTTCGTCATGTCTACTAACAGCATATATGTGTTCATAAATTCTGGTTTTTATCCTGCGCTCCGTTTTACCAATGTAAAAAGCTTTACAGTGGTTACACAGAGCAGCGTAAACCACCGATTTAGAATCACAGTTAAAATGGTTGTTTACTTTATATACCTTATCATTGATAATAAATTGGGTGCCAACTTTAATAAATTTGCACTGCGCACACGCACCACACTTAAACATTCCGTGTGGCCGGTTGGAAGTAGACTTTTTCTTTGATCTCTCTAGAATTGCTTTTAAATTATCTCCCCTCCTATAAGTTAATTTTGTTTTTTCACCCAATGTGCTAGAGAGAGTACTATCATGATTTATCACATCCCAGTTTTTATTGATGATTTCCCTAATTTTGTAAAAATCCAATGAGACGGTATGTAAAAAAGTAGTACAGTAGTTGTTATTTTCCATCCGATTACCCCTAGGGACCCCTGCTGGTAATAATGAGTTCTCTGGATTTATATTCTCTTCATTATTGTTGTTACTAGAAAGGAGAGGGACAAAATGGCCCTCATTTCGTTTACTAGATACCTCCGAAATGATGTTGTTAATTAAATTAGGTGGGTACCCTCTAGATGTGAACATGTTTTTTAGTTTATTGCATTCGATCTGAAAGTCAAAATCATCAGTAACCATACGTGCTGCCCTTACGATCTGGCCTTTTATGACAGATCTTTTTTGGTAGTAAGGGTGACTACTGGAAAAATGCACCAAAGAATTTGAATATGTGGGTTTTCTATAGATAGTACTTTTGAATCTTTGATTAACCTTATCCTTGATGAGAAGTATGTCAAGATAGTTAATTTCTGTGTCAGCTATATTAAAAGTGAACTGTAAAAAATCCGTCATGTTGGTAATCCTTTCAATAAATAAGGGGATGAGTTCCTTATCCCCCTTCCAGATGCAAAAAATGTCGTCCTGGTACCTAGTGTACCAGGAGATGTGTTGTTGAAATAACTCATCTTTAAACAACAATTCAACTTCCCAATATGCCAATACAGCGTTTGCAAATGAACCACCACAAGGGGAACCCATGGCAACACCCGATGTTTGGAGATAGAAACTATTCTCAAAAATGAAAAAAATATTCGCTAAAACTAACTCCAAAAGTGTTTCAATTAAATAGATGGTGTTCTCTTCCACTTTTTTGGCAACCATAAATTCTCTCACCCAGCTAAGTCCTATCCCTTGTGGTATAACAGTATAGAGGTCTTTGACGTCTATTGTCAGAAACACTGAATCTATGGTATATCTTGTTTTGCTAATGTCCTTCAAAAAGGACCAAGAATCTTTACAGATATGTGTCTCTTTTTCTAAGAGAGGTTTTATAACACTGTCTACAAGTTTAGCACATGCATAAGTAACCGAACCCCTCCCATCGACTATTGGTCTGAAGGGGGGTGCGTGTAATCATTTATGCAACTTGGGTGTGCCAAAAAAAAACGGAATTTTTGGAGCCGCTATCTGTAAATATTTATATGTATCAGGATCAATAAAACCCTCCATAAGAATATCATACAGAATGTTGTTAATCTTTTTATAGGCCCCATGTATTTCATTAAGAGATACTTCCTTTTATACTGGTGTGTCCAAGTGCTCCATCATGTATTCCACATATTTGTAATGGTCCATCAGAACCACCCCCCCACCCTTGTCCGGTTTCATGACCCGGATACTACAATCCCTCAACAACCGGAGAAAGTCCCATTCCAGCATAGTGATGTTGTTAAGATATCTTTGGTTACTGTACATAACTTGATTCTTTATTGCCCAAAGGTCAATTTTGCACATTTTTTCAAAAACAGCTAGAATCCTTATCCAACTCATCTAATTGACTTCTCAAGTCAATCAATTGTTTTCATATTGACCAATAAGGATGTGCAAAAAATCAAGACCTTGTTTATTAAAAAATTGAACTAGTTGTAGATGAAAGTCTGAATCTTTTACAATGCCTGATGGATATTTCCACTGACGCAGACCTTTAGGGACAATTGCAAGCCTTATACATTCATTAAAGTAGGAGATTTCAATTTGTAATTTTTTGTATTTCAGCAAGCACTGATCAAATTGTCTTAGTTTCGAAACAATGTTATTATTAGATTCATGCTGTTCGGAAATGTTAGTTGATACACCTTGGTCAGCTCCAACAAAAATAGTAGGTGTGCTGATAAACTCATTCAACTTCGGTAATGTATTAATGTTATTACTTACTGGATTTTGGTCACTGTTCACATGGTCAGAAGGACCAATATTCGCTGAATTATGAGATTGATTACTCACATGATTGCTTGGTGTGTGAACAGGTGCCAGTTTGACATTATTCAATGTATTGTGCATAGTCCCAAACGTTGGAACTGGCAAATTGCATGTTGGTAAAGAGCCAGTATTAAAAATAATGCCAGTCTTTGGCCGAACCACAGTTTCAGCGTTGTTTGCCTGTTTAGACATACTCCTCACCAGGTCATCCACTCATTGAGTTAACTGCTGAATTAATGCTGTGAGGTACCCCACGGAGTCTTCTTCTTGGTTAGAGGCTCCAGGACTGTTAGGACTCATGTCGAATAAAGATTGGAATGCCGCGTTGCCACTACTAACTGCCATAAAAACAAACAAAAAACAAAAACTGCTGCCATGACATGCATGCTGCCAGTACCACACACATCAGCCAAGTGGCACATGAGCGGACAATACATTCTTGGAATTAACACTGGTGTAAACAATACTACATTGATAATCATAGCTTTAATGCATCATGCCTGCTCAGATATACCTACAAGGATATCAGTACACTTTGCTGTTGACAACATGCTAACATTGCTACAATGCTATTAGGTCACCTTGTGCATCAGCACCATGTAAGCCTGATCCTGCATCATTGTCACAGATGACAGGAGGTGGCACAGTTTCATCATATGCACAGGGTGTGTTATTGGTTTGCCAGAGCCCGACAATGACCCATCCAATCGATGTGTGTGTGTGTGTGTGTGTGTGTGTGTGTGTGTGTGTGTGTGTGCGTGCGTGCGTGCGTGTGTGTGTGTGTGTGTGTGTGTGTGTGTGTGTGTGTGTGAGGGACAACAGTACAGTATGGGTCAATGCTGATGTAATGTGTGTGTGTGTGTATGTGTTAGCCCTATGTGTTTGGTTTGTGTGTGTGTGTGTGTGTGTGTCTGCATGCACACAGTTACACCTTGTGGCAGCCAAATATGGGAGGTTGTGGGACAGCCACAGACTGTACCTGCCAGGCTGTACAGATCACTATCTCTGGCCACGGACACAGTACCTGTGCCTGCCAGGGGTGCCATGGACAGTATCGGGTACTAAGCCAGACTGGGTACTATCGTCAGAGGCAGAGGGATGTCGACTGGATGCATGTCCCTGCTGGGACTGGCCAGAGCCACGTGCACGTGGTCATCTAGGACGGTCTATTGACAGCCCAACCCCAACATTGCTGGGGCTGGTACTGCCACTACGGGAGTGACTGGGACTTGTGTGTCATCTGCAATGACTGCCAGCTGATTATGTCACTGGCATACGTCCATGTCGATGTCTCAGCCATCCTGCACTGTCCTGGCACATGGACATTACATTGCAGAGGACATCTAGTGTCTCCCCCCAACATATATCAATGACCTCGGTATAATTATGGATGGCACTGGCAAGGTCACGGATACTGTCATTGATAGCTGTGTTGTGAGCCCTCTGCACTCTATGTCCCTGCATGGTGTACCGTTCCATACGTGCCTGTGCCTGCATTACAGCCCCAAACATACCTGAGGTTGTGAGACCTGTGGGGGCACGTCTGCCAGGGGCATTACGACCGGCAATGCTCCCACGAGAACCCCTGGATATATGCCTATGTGGTACCATTCCAGGTGTTTGGGTATGGCTGCTGTGTAGGGTTACATGTGCCATAGATACCACACTATCCTGGTCAATGCCTACTGTATGCTGTTTCTCCGCTAAGGCCATTGGTGTGGAGGGATGTATCGGCAGTATGAATGTGCGCATAGATGGGGTGGACAGCTGTGTACTGTCGATTGGCGGACCAATGACAGACCCTGACAAACCTGCCTGTGCCACAACACGTGCCATCGCGTCCACTATTTGTGGCAGTGACTTCAGGTTCCCTGCTGCACTCATCCAACAATACCTCAGCACCTGTGAGAGGAAGATAGGAAGCACGCTTTACAATCTGTACAGGATGTTAGCACACATGCACACATGAACACATGCACACATGCACACATGAACACATGCACACATGCACACATGAACACATGCACACATGCACGCAAATACACTACTCAGTCAAGTTGACACACACACACACACACACACACACACACCCATGCACACACACACACACACACACACACACACACACACACACACACACACACACACACACATCGACAGCAATACGGAACATACTCATTAGTGATTGATGGTGGATTACAGTATCACAAGCCAAAGAGTCCTATCACACGTGTCAGCATGCAGGATGTGTGTTCCTCAACAGCATGCAGTGCGAGTGTAGAGAGTCCTTGTTGATAACAGTATACATGTCTTTCATGCATGTGTGTTGTTCAATGATTGGCCTCACCCTGGAACACAATGTGTACATGGACACAACATTGCTGTGCAAGTCTAAAATGCTTTCCAATGTCCTGTGCACCATCACTCATAGGTATACATACCATGGCCGGATACACACAACTGTCAGGTGTATAGCAATGAATGCTATGCGTAGTACTGTAGTTACTGTAAATGGATGTAGTGTAGTACCATGAGCCATCATCAGGCAGCATCATGTGGTCACTCAAGGCCACTAATGTATGCCACGCTGGCAACTATCTTGCTGTACCTAACCTGCACCACTTTGGCTACATTAACCATTTCACAGCCAGTTGTTACATGGGTATGTAAGGTGTTCAATAGGGAGCATTGCCTAACATGAATGTGTTGTGTGTTGAAGCATGTCGCACCACCCCATGATAGGCCTCTACCCCTCAGGTATAGTATGTGTGCTGTGTTGATGACATTTGGGATACTGGAGTATGACCTTACAGCAGGTGTCTACATATGCCATGTGTATCATAGTAACACTTACTGCATATGACAAAGTGGTGTATGTTGTGTGCATGTGTATTGACTCTGCCTATACAATGTCCACTACAGTGTACCACAATTGGTTGGGATGCTCTGTGTATTGCATGTGTTTGAGGCAGCTACTCATGTTACTGGGATGTGCAGAGTCCCACAGAGAACATGCAGAGCATGCATTATGTGTAGGTGTTTTACATGTGTATATGGCTTACAACTCTCCTATGACATGCACATGTAATATGCTATATTAAATGTAGAACACTCACCAGCATGGGTCTGCTGTCTTGCTATTACACCAGAGGAACCTACAAGGATATGAGACAGTTTGTCAGTGTCAACAACTATGGCATTGCTGCTGTGAGTTTGCAATTTTACAGTAGTACAACAGGTGACAGTCACAGGCATACAGATTATGTTGCAAATTATCAGTATTGCATGACACCGGGATTCACATCTTCTGAATCCACAGTACACATCTGATAAATGCAGGTTCTAACAATCGAGGTAACAGTACTCTACAGATATGCCATGTTACCTGCATGCTCTGAGTCGACGTGCTGGGTGACTCCAGCCTCCATGATGACACATGTCTGTTGTAGTGGTTGGCCAGGAGCCACCACACTGAGGAGCAGCTCTTCCACTCTGGTGAGGGGTGTATGTGTTGCTGCACCACCACCTGTGGCAAGCTGTTGTCTGTGGACATCGGAGGCATGCTGCCGGACATGTCTGATTAAATCACTGCAGTGATGGCGTACCTGCTCATAAGTCTGGTTATGCATGCCTACATCATTCACCTGACAGACAACATCCTGCCACAGTGCAGTGCGCCCATGCTGGTCCTGGCTGGTTCTGGAGAACAGCAGGTTGTGATGTTGTATGAGGGCATCCAGGATTACTTCCTCCTCTTCAGGGGAATATGCGGGCTTTCTATAGTGAGACATGTCCCTGGAAGACAATAAAACAATAATTGTGAGCAAGTCATGTGGCACACTTAACATTCTAAAGTACAGACATCAATGAAATGCCATATATAGCAACCTATTGGCTGTCAGTAGATACACACTTTTAATACAACATATCACTGCTCAGCCCACAACTGCCTGACAGTGCCAGGCACATACTATATATCAAACCATGTTCTGCACAGCAACAAAGTGAAACCAGTATGTAAGACTATACAACAGTGCATGGCACACTGTATGTGACACAATGCACCACCTAGCCACAGGAGGTATATCTGAAGTTGATGCATACAGACATTTGTCATCCATTGAAATGAATGTAAAGTACAGTTACAGTACTACCAGTACACCACGCTACTTGTTGATAGCAAACCCCTCAGTAACATATGTGCACATTCATCAATATAGGTGGCATACTGCTGTACTACACTATACATGTTGCTAGATATGCAGTTATATCCTGTGATACACATACCACCGAGGCCATGTTACAGGCATACCCATGCACACATCAGACATACCTACAAGACACAAAGGTATGGCAACCCAGATGAGTTTTACCTGTGTACCATACAGTACTGTGTGTCAGCATTTACAAAACCTCATGCCTGAGGTATGTAATGTGTGAGGACTACAGGTAACAAACAAAACAGTGTTTCCAAGCAGTGTGGATATACACCATACTGTGCTGTTTAAGCCAACAGCTTCAGGTAGTACTACAGTTCAAATGGGATTTGTATTCATTAGTGTGAACAATCAATAAGCATACATGTACTGCTGTAGTCTACAATGGCACACTCCAGTCAACACCATGGGACTACGTCACACCTTATGCCATACTGCTTTTCCTGCCTAGCAGTAGCATACATATCTTTTGCTGTGATCAGAGCTACAACACTACATACCATGATATAAACAGTTTCCCACTAGGCTATCACACATATACACAACTTTGACACATTCACCTACACATTCACCATCACACTCAGTAAACCTCACATAGCAAGTAATGCAACAAGTACATGCGTGTGTGTATCAGGTCCTAGGTAGCTTATAGGCTATTAGCCGTAGGGCCTATGGAAGCCTAGCCATATGGTACCCTACCCTCCAACACCCACGTAATTTAGGTTCATGTGCCCCTGTCATGCAGAGCCACAGAGGTGATTCCCAGGTTGTGTTTCCTATCTCACATCCAATCATCATGATTATTCATGACAACTGCTTATGAGGACCTTCATTTGCTATTGATAGGTAGTTTCAGAGTATTGTATGTGTCTGATATGATCATGTACCACTCCAGCATGTTCTGCTTTTTGCCATTACAAGGTTTAGATCAGTACAGTGTGTAGCTTGTATGGAGTTTAATCTGTTTATATGGAGCATGTCCAACACCTGTGGGTTTGGCATAGCTTTGTATGTTAGGCAGAGGTTGGCTCTGGGTAGGCGGTATGCGACACAGTGTAGCTGTGGTTTTGTAAGGCAGTCTGCATAGGGCATCTGTTTGAGTCTGGTAATACTCTTTGTGAGGTATGTGTCTGGCATCTACAGTTGCTGTACATGTCTTCTGAGGTACATACCAACAGGGCCATTATACTCTATGATGGATGTTATGACTGATGAATAGAGTGGAACACTGACCTCTTTTTCCATGGATGACACACCTTTTCTGATGACATGTGGACCGTACACAGTTTACATGACTAGTGTGGCACTGTGATTATCAAAAGGGACACTACTGTCCACCTGTGTCCCATAGTCTCTAATCACACTTTTGGTGTTGCGTAGACTACCACCTATGTGGTATTCCATGGGTACAGGGTTTTTAACAAAAGGGATGGCAATATGTTTACAACACTGAGTTTGAGTGTACATATGAACATCCATTGGTGTGCATATAGATATACATATAGGCACATATACAGTCCACCTTTCATGGTGGGAATATCAATTATGCACAGGTTGAGAGGGATACAGTTATGTAATAATATTACACAGTCTTGTGCAGAATGCATGGAAGGTATTCTCAGCCCATGTATCTTTAGCAGGACCCACTGTCTGGAAGACTAAAAACCTAACAAATCATACCCACAGCGTTTAAACACCACATGTCATATGCCAGCACTGTATGCTGTCTTGTTTGCCACACACTACAACCTACATATAAATATGCCCCTAACAACCTGCACCAACATATACATGTCCACCCTTCACAAACAGTTGCAGTTTGTCCATTGCTCTATGCACATGTTAAGATGCTAATATATCGGACACAAAAATATCTCTCCATATGTGTGTGCCATACAAACACAAGGTCCACACTGTTGCAAGTCCGTACACCTCACAGATGATCTGTTGGGCCTTGATACAACATGGAAAGTTGTCACATGTGTGCATACAGTAATAGTACAGGGAGTATATATATCTGCAAATGCTACATTACTATACTAGCCTGGAACAGCAGTTGCCAATGCTAAGCTACACATTATATGACTATCATGCATGTCTTACTCTGTCACATCCAAGTTTATATAGGTGTTTGCACTACTCCCCCAAACTGCCATTATACACAGTACTGTACAGAACATAGATAACATGATCAGATGTTTGATATATACTGCTGAGCTACATATGTCACAGTTATGCCCCACTGCACACAGCTACACATTAATTTGTCCATGGCAGTAGTTATGCATTCCATCAGTGCATACATACCTACTGATGCCACATATGCATGTTTCAGAGTATGTACAGTACTATTCATAAACCTCTACTACTTGCCAGTAACTACATATCTGTTACATACCTGTTTGTCAGTTTCAGGTCCGTCTGTGTATGATTTGACAACTTTTTTATTTTTTATTTTTTTATTAAGTAAAGTTTATTTACTTAAGTTTTAGTTTTGGTTATTAATTAAGTTTTTTTTGTCTTAATTAATAGTTTTAGTTAGTAATTAAGTATGTCTTATTTTTACTTAATTAAATATTTTTAGTAAGTAATAGTTTTTTTCACGACTCTCCAAGAGTTGTACGATGTCTGACATGTGCAATGTAATGATTGCATGTGGGCATAGCAAGTACAGTCTGCTTTTATAGGTATCTGTGCATGTGCATGTGATGCCCTCTGCACCAGTTGGTGCCCAGCATTTGGTAAATGCATACAGCCTGCTGTGTGTTAATTGCAGTACTCACTGTCATAGCAAACCAATGCTATAAATTGCTAAGGTATGTAGGCGTAGCCCTTTTCAGATTTCCAGAGTGGGGCCCATGCTTGTTTGCTGTGGACACTGTTGTGTAAGTCAGAAGGTTGGTATACTTCTTATATCTGAAGCTAGAGGTGTAGACAGTGATGTACATGTTGTACTCAGACCTGACTGTTGCCACCTGCAGTACAGAGCTATCAGTGTAGAGTTTAACTCACCCCTACAAATGCTTACACAACATTTATGTGACTATGTAGTTTCTTTTCTACTCATATAATTAAATGCCATACAAACGTAGTTATTGAGAAGTATTCTTTTGGCACATGAACTGTTTGTGAACTGTTATACTGTGAATATTAATGTACTCACTTCTGCAGGGTTTGTGTTTTTATTGTTTACATTAGCACAGGGTTCTCAGGACAACTGGACAATTCCAGTACTGAGTATGCCTACCTACATCCTTGGTAGACCCTAAACACACAAGTATATTTAAATTGTGGGGGGTGGGATGCTGACATACAGAGAGCATTATGTATTATTGTGTGAATGTTATCTTACTGGACTTAAAGGATTGATGTGTACCTGTTAGTTTATCAAGGCAGGTGGTTTGTCTGCATAGTTCCCAACTGTGAACCTATCCATATGCTAGTCAAATGTTACACTGTTATTCTTTGTCTGTGCAACCCACAGGTGTTTTCATCAATGGTACAATGGCATTGTTACAGTCAGTTGCTACCAGTACATGACTACATCCTTTGGTATTTCTGTGTTGTACTCCTACATAAGGGTATGTTTGTGGAAGTCCTACCAAAGCTATTTGCAGAGTGTGTAACAGCAGAATAGCTGATATGCCTGTGTGTTTGTGCCTCTGCCAGGCCTATGAAACACTCAGATACATCTTTGCATGGAGTCAGGGATAGGTAGTTAAAAGTGAGGTGCACCTTACACATAATAGAGATAGTAAGTGTAGACTTGAGTGAAGCAGTGCATATGGATTAGTACTCCTTTTATGAAGTACAAGTGGTGTCTACTGTTATTATTGTCAGTATTCATTGTGTAATACCCCACCTTTCTGACTGACGTCAGTACTTTTCAGAGGGATTCAGAGGGACACAGCTAAAATATGTTTCACAATCAGGGACATCCCTGAAAAGTAGTCACATTTAGGTAGTATGGCCTCTGCCCTAATCAGATATGCCACTTTTTGTCCTGCTATGATACTGTGTGGGGGTTGTAAAGTGCCTCTGTAACATTATTTGCTACTAGAATGTCTGCTTCTCATATCACACTCATGTAATGCATTCCACAACAATTGCTGGTAAAGATCCACAGAACAAGCTTTGTGTTATGGCCTTCCTATTTTTCCTTTACATTCACTCATTGTAATGCATGATATATTTGTTTCAGCGCCAAGTTATTGTATATCTGCTGTGGCTTAGTGGTAATTCATGCAGTCTAGTGTGTCCAAGGTCTGGGGTTTGAGACTGACAGAGGTGTTTTATTTTGCTGCTCAACAGAATAAGGGCTCTGCCATGCAGAGTGACTAAGGCACTTTTAAGCAGTTGTAAGCGGGTTTGCGCTGGTTTGCGTGATGCTTAGTGATGCTTAGCTAAGTGCACACATGCACACACTCGCTTAATCCCACTTACTACTGCTTAAAAGTGATTACTCCCGCTAACCCCTGTGCTAATTTCTTTGAAAGAAAAGAAAATTGGGAGATAGGAAAGTGGAGAAAAAGGGGGCACAAAGAGGGAAAGACAGTAGGGAAACAAGCTCGGGATGTGCAGGATGGGTTTAGGGAAGGTCCATAGCTGCCCATTTCTTTACCAGCAACAGCTGTGCATACGGAATAAATTTGGAGTGAAATTTGAAACCTTCCACCGCTGAGAGAGGGGTGAGGACAACAAAGTATGTTGTACTGCAATTATAATTATCAGTTTACATGTCCAGTGGACATGCGTGCGAAATGGGCAGCTATGTATGGGGCGTAATTTTTTTGTGGGTACAGATTGCCCTTTTTTTTTTCTTTTTTTTTTTTTTCAGGTGAGAGTTGAAAGTGAGGTAGAGGAAGTAGGTATATTTGGGGAGGTAGGTTGGGGAGGTAAACATACAAGACAAACAAGACACATATGGGCGGTGTAAGACACATGGGGTGGGTGAACACAATTGACGGGGACAGATGTTTGGAAATCGCAAGCCCATGAGGCTACAGATGGTAAAAGTGGAACTGAGATCCCCACTCATGGGCAGTCACCACTGCACCTTCACAGCCCCAAGGGTGGCTGTGCTGGGGGCTGCATAAGATGGGCAGGCTCACCCATGAGATGTGCCACTCTCGCCTCGAGCTGGCGTAGGGGATCAGCGACTGAGCGCTGGATCTCCTTACGCACCACAACCCGGACCCTTCAAAGAGTGACAGGTGGCCCTTCTCTGCCCACGCTTGCATGGGGGGACGAGCCCCATCCTCTGCAGCGCTTCCACCTGAAGGTGGCACAGGACCAACGAAGGAGGGGAGCCCGGGTTGGGCACCAGACCTGCTGGTGCCAAGTGCACTCACCAGCTGAGGAGGGATAGGTGGGTCCGCTGGGACCGGCCTTCCCATACGTTCTGTGATTAGGTTTGTTTAATTACAGCATAAACAACAGCATTCCAAATTAGTTATAACAGCATGCAGTAATATTCCCATTAACCCAACACACCAAGGTTCCAACAGTTGAACAGCAAGCATAAGTGGACATTCCAACAGCATGCAGGGATGATTGGTGGCAAAAGGCCACCATGATTGTGATGTTTGAACAGGGCACATGCATCAAAGTGAATGCAGATATTTATAGAACAATAGGACATATGTCCCAACAAATGTTTTGAGATTACACATACCCATTGAGTTGTGGAATTGCATTGTTTATGCACATACAGTAGGGTGTAGAAAGAAACCTCAATTAACATCTCATAAGTACTTTTAGTCTACACTACATTCCTATTGACTGCAGGTGTATATCCCCTACATGTATTATTACACTTGGCAAAATGCATTAGGTTGTGCAATGGGTTTGGCTAGTTCATTATATACCTGACCTATATCTGACATACTAACTGTCCAAGATGCAGATGTTACTGCTACATATTTATTGATTGTATTTATATTTCTTTATCTATATATCTGGATGTGTTCACATGACATTTTCAGTTAGATTTGTACAGAACCCTACATTTTGTGTAGCACACTCACATTTCTGGGGATCTAATTAACAAGCTACTCGTGTGCCAGATTTACTTATGCATGCCAGCCAGTAACTGCCTGTTGCGGACTGTATATATGCTTCACAGCTACTGGCACTTCCATCAACCACTTTAGATGAGACTGCCCAACTGTGGGTTGCTAGCACTTATTAAAACAGTACTATTTGTATAATGCAAGGGTACAACAACATTTCAAAGTAAGTGACACAGAGACACTCCAGGTTTTATACCTTTATTAATTACATTACACACTTTTCCACAGGCTCTCTCCTTTATTTGATATTACAGTGCATATGGATGACATATTCAAGACATATCATACCTTTATTAATAAGTTAGAACACTCTTTTTCAGGCTCGCTCACTTATTTTATATGACAGTACATGCAGATATATTATTCCAAACATATTTTACCTTTCTTAATGGGTTACTACACTCTTTTTCTGGCTCTCTGACTTATTTTATATAGCTGTACATGCAGAGGAATTCTTCAGGGCATTTTACGGCTGTATTATTGGGCTACAACACTTTCTTTCAGGCTCTCTCACCTATTTTATAACAATACATGCAGAATAATTACTAAGCTGCCTGGTGGCGCAGCCTTAGCAGCCTATTCTTACAAAAAAAGGTGGTCCAGAATGCAAAAGAATCTCAGTGAAACAATGAAAATACCTTGTTCAGGTATAATATTGGACATGCTTGCTATTTCATTTTTCTATAGAAAGCAAGAGTGGTATTAAACAGATTATTAGGTTTGCATGAATAATCACAAAGGAAGATTTCTTTATATACTACTTTTAATTCCTAAGAACTATGAACATGCCTGAAAAACTAATGCAGGTAAGCTAGAGAGAGTCAAATATTCCTCTACTCATGGGTTTAATAGCTAACTTAAGGATTATTTGCAGAATCACCAATAACTAAAATATTACAACAGATATGCTATATTATCATGATGTTTGTAGAATAGAGTAGTAATAGAATAACAAAGGACAAACTGGTCTTCTTATTTTCATGACTAAACTATCAGAAGTTCTTCCTGTGTGCTCACAGTGGAGTCTCCTACTTTATCTTATTTTTAAGTAACACTAACTGGACTGACCATCTCATCCAGGACAACATCTGTATTCTCCATCAGTCTCCAAATGTCATTGCTGAGGACAGATGCCTCTCCCTGGGAAATACTACTAAAGGAGAACTCTTAATTATGGGTGACATCAGTAGCAGTCATTCATTGACTCCTACTCTTAACCAGCCACCTACAACTACTATCAAGATCTAACAGATGCCCTTAGCAAATTAATGGACAATATCTCACAAGGAAAGTACACTTGACTGGATACTTATTTCTTGCCCAGCCATACTTCTTCAGCCAGGACCATGTTAAACTCAGTCAGTGATCACCTGTCTAGCTTCACCAAATGGTATCACAGCACAGTCCATACAACACATCATTAAAGATGATCAATAAACATTAGTTTAATTCAAGTTACTGTATCGCTGCAAACCAGTTGGTCTAGTCTGCATCATTTTCCCTAGACAATGCTACTCTTTGCAACAATGTATCCACTTCTCATCTTAATAGACTGATACTAAACACTTGTGATTTAAATCCATATTTATTATGATTGTGTATGGTAAATATATCAACAAATACAAATTACTCATTACTACAAATAGATGTGAAGCAAAGCAAAAACCTTGTTCCTTTGCAGTGAAAAGAATTTCTTTTTAACACAACAAACCACTCAACATACGTACATATATATCCTAAGCAATTCTGTCCATGCAATTTGCAGCTACTATGACAAAATAATACAGCCCAGGCTAGTCCAGACTTTCACTCCAATCCTTGAGAGATAATACAGCAATAAAGTCTGTACTGCAGAAATGTAGTTCTGATTATTTCTATTTCCTCAGCCAGCTTTGGAGATAATACCGTACTTTCAAATATTATTTCTCCAATGATCCAAGTCACAGTCTCAACATCCCATTGTAATATATAGAAGCATTCAAGTATTTGACATAAAAAGACCTCTGATTTTATTTTCAAATGAATACAATTAACTGTAGGGTGCTAATAAGTGTGAATGTTTTGGCCAGAGGGAAGTCGGACTGACACTCTATAAGGCAGCTGCCTTGTCAGATACATGCATTGCAAGTCTCTGGATGTATTCCTGATCTGAGTGCGCATTGATAAATGATTATAATTCACTAAATCTATGATGCATGAGCATATGGCAAAACTATTTACAATACAATGTATGCCATAATGTTAATGCTTCGTTAATAACTATGACGCCTTATGCATTTATGCTGTAGGCCTGGCATTTACTTTGGAACTGAATGGGTTGAACTGGAGTTCAAACCTGCTGCTTACTGTACATTCTAAATGAGTTAGTGAGGGGAGTTGCATAGCTAATAGATGTTTCTGCAGACTAAAAGACTGCATGTATATTCCTCTTGCACACAAATCAGTTCTCAGCTTGTGTTATAAGTCTAGATTTTGGAATATTAGCAATGGTTGTGATTGTTGGTAAACTAAAACGTAGATATCAGTTTGCCTTATTTATTGCATCTTTGTTTTCTTTCAGAAAGTGTAGCAGTGTCTTTGCTCTGATATCATTAGATTTGTATCCCCATATAATCAAATAATGTCAATAAAAAAAGCACCCATAAATGACGAATACAATTTGTGCACTGGAAAACAAAAATAAAAATTCTAGCCTAAAATTGATAACTTTTCAGTCCCTTGATAACAACTGTGACTCATACATTTTATTCTTAGAAAGGAAGGTAGCTCAGGGGAGAAATTTTAAGCCCAACTTAAAATCATCTTTTTCTATCATCTTGTTTTTTGTTTGTTGACTATTTGCATAAGGTAGCACTAGAAAAACAGTTAGAAGAAATATTACATTGTTATAAAAAGGGAAGATGGAAGTTGTTTTGTATTTGTTGAGAGATACTTTTCACTGCTAAATCTGTTAAGTGTCTGTCAGCCTTGTACCAACACTTTATATGCTTAATAAACTTTAGGTATTGTGTAACCCTTGCTGTGTATAATTGCTGGCTTCAGATGTATTACATTACTCCCTTTGTTAATCATCTAGTTATAATTTTTAAGTGTAACACATCTGTACTCCTCTAGCAGCAATAGCATGCCATTAATACTTGTATGCATGTATCTTTCTGCTACCAGTAATGGTAGTATAGCACAAATGGTACTTAGTTAATGCAATGCTAAATCACAACAGATTAGCAGATGTAACTAAACTTTAATAAAACAACAAAGTCATTGCCTCCATTCTATTTAATGAACTTCACAAGCGAGCTCACTAACAATTTAACGTGCTTTAATAACCTTAGCAACATATGAAATAAAACCTGCTCTATGACAGGAGATTGCTTAATTAAAAGTAATAATTTAGATTCATTAAAAGATATTGTTAAAACCTTTACTATTTCATTGTCTATATTTTAATACATGCTTATAATTTATACAATCATAAAGCCCTAGAAAAAAACAAGGCATTAAATAATACATTTAAATCTCAGTTCTGCCATCACATATCACTTGCTATAGAAGTGAAAAATCAGACTTAAAATACTTGTCACATAACTGACCATGTTTGAGTAGTGCATTATTAATATTATTCTTTTTGATTCCCTTACACATCAGTGAATTCATGTGCATAAAGTGTAAATAGTTTTTACAATACAGAAACAAAAACACCCCCTGCAAATAGTAATATTTAACATATTCTATCATACCTTGTGTTCACACTATCAAAACAATAACATAAGCTCTGTTCAAAATAAACTAACATTGTGAGGACCCTCCTTATGAATTGGTAACCTACTCTTTATTAGACTTAACTTTGACTTTAAGACAATCAGGGCATACAGTGTCAAAAGTATGGTTAAGAGGGATTCTTGTTGACTTGTCAAAGGCAGTTTCAGTGAACACAAAAAAAAAAACTTGAAAGCAATTCACTGGAAACACCTTCAGTGAATACTAAAAGAATTGTTTTTGCAAGAGCAATCCTCCTGCACTCACAATATGGGGACATCACCCCTGGAATTTTATAAACAATTCTTTTAGTATTCACTGAAGGTGTTTCCAGTGAATTGCTTTCAAGTTTTTTTTTGTGTTCACTGAAACTGCCTTTGACAAGTCAACAAGAATACCTCTTAACCATGTATATATATATATATATATATATATATATATATATATATATATATATATATATATTTATATATATATACTAACTCTGAAGTTGCACAACAGTGGAGAAAAAAGCAATCTCATCCACTGTTGATGAAAGTGGTTTTGGCAAACTGACTTCGATTTCTTTTTGAAACTACCTTTGATGAGATGACATTCTCCTGGCAAAGAAACCCATCCGGCATTCCACAAATACCTGGTTATAGTGTTTTCATCTCAGTAAAGCTGGAGGTACAGCCATTTTCTGAAGTCGTAATGCAATCTTTCAAAATGGTTACATCAACAAATTCTGGGTAGATAGTGCTCAACACAAAGTAACAATAAGTAACACACATTACAATTTCAACTTTGTAATATATTATTACACTCCCACAATGTCACCTCAACATGAATGCTTCCTTAATAAATGCATACTCCTCACCATAGCGGAAAATGCTTTTCTCGTCAGTGACCTAAATCATCCCTCCACTAAATTGGTCATCTCTAAAGCTACTTAATCTGGATGAAGCAATCTCCTATTTTAATTCTACATTCCTTCAAATTCTAAATAGCCATGCTCCCTTCCGCTCCTCCAGAGTTAGAACCAAAATAGCCCCTTGGCTCACAAAACAAACTAAAGAAAAAATGCTTCTACGAAACAAAATATGGGCAAAATGGAGAACCTCTAAAAGCTCTGCAGACCATCTATACTTTAAACAGGTAAGAAATGCTGTCAAAAAGAATGTAATCTCAGACAAAAAAAACTACTATTCCCACCTTCAGCAATCACACTCTAAAAATCCTCAAAAGTTTTGGTCTGGCATTAATAAACTGCTCAAACCAGGACATGCTAGAACTCCTTCCCCCTATTCTATTCCCAGTAATAACCCTCTGCAAATAGCTAATGCTTTTAACAATTACTTCATTGAAGCTATTCAAACTCTAACTCAAACACTAGCACCCATCACCCCCACTCCTTCACAACATACTAACAGTCCACTTCCCTCCCTACATTTGCAACCTGTTCCAACATCCTTTATCTGCAAACTCCTTCAAAAACTCAAACCCTGCACTCCCTCTGCTGATAGCCTCCCAGCAGAATATCTTCAAATTGCAGCTAAAGCCATAGCATACCCTGTTTCCATCCTTATAAACAGATCTGTCTCAGAAGGCTACATCCCCTCCATATGGAAAGTGTCTCATATAATCCCCTTGCACAAAGGAGGTAAATCTACTGATATCTCCAACTACCGACCAATTGCTCTACTCTCCCCATTAGCCAAAATTATGGAAAAATGTATTCACCATCAACTACTTCAGCACCTTCTCCACAACAACTTGCTTGCTACTTGTCAACACGGTTTTACGCCCTTTCATAGCACTACTTCTGCCCTGCTAACTTTTATTGATTGCATAAACAGGAATCGGAACAATAACTCTCTCTCAGCCACTCTATTTATTGACCTATCTAAAGCCTTTGACATGGTCAATCACAACCTACTTATCAATGTGCTAAAAGCCCAATCTCTTGACCCACAAGCAATCCTTTGGTTCAAATCTTATCTGGAAAATAGACAGCAAGCAGTACTCTGGGACAATAATCTATCCACACACCTCCCAGTGAGCACTGGAGTTCCTCAAGGTTCTATCCTAGGCCCTCTTCTTTTCTCCATCTTTATTAATGATCTCCATACTGTTTTTCCACAATCCACCTGTATACAATAAGCTGATGACTCTACGCTTATCTGTACTGCCAAGTCTTCTTCCTCTATCCAGACCCTTACACAAAATGTATTCAACACAGTTGAAAAATGGTTCACCCAACGCTGCCTTCTTCTTAACCCCCAAAAAACTAAACTACTACTTTTTACTCCCACCAAAAAATCAACACAGATCCACTTCACTATTACCTTTGACAATGGAACCTGTATTTCCCCTGATTCTACTGCTCATCTCCTTGGCGTAACTATTGACCATAACCTCAACTTCGATGCCCATGTTAACAATACTATTAAATCTGTCAATAAAAAATTAGGCTCCCTGTATAGAATAAAACCCTTCCTTACCCCACTAGCTAGGAAATCCATTGCTCAGACTCATCTTACATCTACCCTATTCTATGCATCCGCCATTTATATCAATCTTTCAAAGTATAATCTCACCAAACTGGAAACTAGCTACAATAACATAACCAGATTTGCCACTGGCTCTCCATATAGAACCCACCATTGTCTTAACCTTAAACAACTCAGATGGCTAGAACTACAAAACCAACTACATTACAATCAACTTGTGATCGCACAAAAAATCCTGCACCATCCTACTAATACTCCTGTCCTCTCTAATCTGATCTCCCCATATAAAAATCTTACAACACTACGCTCTTCTAATAAGTTACTTATTGCCAACAATTTATCTAATAACAAAGCGGGTGAGTCACTCTTTTCTAATGTTGTGGGTAGAATCTGGAACAAACTTCCTAGTACACTCACTTCTCTCTCATCTACACCAATCTTTAAGAAACACCTCAGAGATCACCCAAAAATGCATTGGCTTTGCCCCTGCTCAAAACCTGATTGGATCATACTTTTCTTTCTTCTCCTCCCCCTTTCCTCTCCTGCTTCCAGAACAAATCCCCCCCCTACAACTCTTGAATAATTACGACCAACCCACTCTTTTTTACCTGCATCTTTTCCTTCACATTCTCTTCTTTTTGCTGACTTAATGATTTATTTTTCAAGGGAATGCTAATGTTCAAATACTGTAACCTCTTGTCTGATTGTACAGGACACCTACTAAAGAACTAATACTTGATTATTTCTTACACCTACTCTAATGAAACCATACATTGTTCACAAATTAATAACTTTTCTTAGTATGTCTTGCTATGTAATTGAAACTAGTCATTTTTTGAATGTTTGAATGTTATAATTTACTCATGTTTGGAGCTTTTCTCCCCGGGCCTCTACTGAAAATGGATATGTATCCAGCTAGACTAGCCCGGTCAACAAATATAAAATAAATAAATAAAAATTGGAAAACTATGCGTCAACCAGTAATGATGGACAAAATCTACTAGACATAATAAACATGAACAGTTTTAAACATCATGACAAGGGGCAGAAATGTATTGGATAATCTCCTGGAAAACATCCTTGCTACCTGCAACCTGCACTAAACTAAACATTGTCCCACCTATTTTTGCTTTGACTTTACTTATATATACCAAACCAAATCTCATAAAATTATACCATCTTTATGGACTTTTAAATAGCAACTATGGTGCCCCAAACAAAAACCTTGTGTCAGTAAGATGGAACTGTACATGTGACCCCCATTAACATCTTTATCACCTTTCATGACCCTCTACAACACCTTAAACAATTATCAATATATTCATCACCATGAGTTATAAACAAAGTGGAGAATATTGTAAACAAGCTTAAACTGTCAAGCTGCAATCTCATGGAATCATTTTGCCAAAAGGAAAGACTACACTTCATTAAACAAAGACAATTTAATAAATAAATAAAGTAAATACTTCACCTTCAATCTTTACCCAGCCCAATGTTACAAGACTAAGGTCCACTTCATCTAACCTGAAATCAATAAATGAATCAAAAGAATCTTCTTTTGAGGTAAAACGTGCTATAAGTAACAACAATAAGTCTGTCTTTAATCACATCCAAACAATGAAGGTCTAGGAATATGAATGTTTGTACTACAACACAATTGTATCACCATAACAGAGTGAACTGATATGGCTAACATACAAGCATTCAGATTTAGAGCAAAGTTCAGACCACAAAGGGGATCTCAGACATTCTTCAACCCAGCAACATAATGCTACCTGAACTTACATCTAGAATGTCACCTCTGCCCTTAATATCAGAAACACATGTTCCATATGACCAGATGACATATCAGAAAGCCTAATCTGTGCATTAAAAAATAGCCTACTATATCTCCCAGCCACATTCTCTATCCATCATTAAAATTGTCTGTGACCCAAGTCACAGTGCACAAGGAAGGCCTTTGACTGCATAGTGATCAGCATCACAAGTACATTGTGCAGGTAGTGGAGAAAGTCATGGAGCTTATCTAGGCACATACAGGAAACCATCCATGCCCTAAACCAGTGCAGCTTTGTGAAAGGCAGAACTTATATGCCTAACATTGTACATTTCTTTGAGAGTGTGATCACGGTACTGGTTGAAGTTTTGTCTGCCTTTCCATGCTGCTCACCTTAATTTTTTTAGTGTTCAACAGCACGGCCAATACGGTAATTATATATAATCTCAGTGATTTAAAGATAAACAAAGCCATAATACTCCACAATTGACTTTATGGTACTTTAGAACAAATAAAAATAGGACTTTTTATCATCCTCTCTTACCAGTTTTGTCTCAAAAGGCTCTCTCTCCCTCTAGTGTCATTTCTTTTCAGCGTCTTTTCTTCTCTGTCATCAAAAGTGACTCATTATCTAGTTTACTTAATCTGCAAATAAATACAAGTTGGGAACCTTGTTCTTAACCCTGCTGATACCACCTCCCTTCAAATGGCGCTCAACATTATGTACAAATGAAGCAGCAGAAATTGACTGTCTTAACTAATCTTTTAAGAATCTTTTCTTTCGATCAGTAGTTCAGATTTACATATAAGCTAAAAGAACAGCATGCAAGCCAGTTTTATATATTTATTTATTTCCATTTGTTTACTAGGAAAATATGACTGAGCAAAGAAACCCTTTATCGTAGAGGCCCAGGCAGAAAAGCGCCACAATAATGAACAACTGCATAATTCATTTTGTGCTTAATTTATGAGTCTTCATTTCCAGGATTTTTCATCTATTCATTCTTTTCCAGTGTTTTTGTCACTCTTGCATTTTGGCCTAGTTACAAACTGCCAATATATTTCTGTAGGACAGTACACTCCCAGAGCCATAGTAAGTTTTTCTTATTTTGCAGCCGCAGGTGGGTGCATGGCTGTTGGACTTTGTTTTAGAAAAGTCTTGGTCATTTCAAGAGGCTGACACATTTTTTTCTTTGAAATTATTCATGAGGCCAGACTTCTTTGGGGAAGTGAGATGCCAGCTTTGAGGTACATAGTGTATTGTCTTCATTACACTAATGCTTAGGATAGCATTCTGTAAAATAACTGTTACAGAATATATCAAGTTTTCTATCTTTAATAGTCTCTCTGCAATCTGTATCCTTTCCCTATAGTGGTCTTGTAATGAAATCACATACTCACATCTACACGCCCCTCAAATCTTCCATGAACGAGTCCTCAAAGCACTTTCTAAGGCAAAGAACACTGTTTTAGTGGGGCCAGGTAATTTACCAAGCTGTGTACAAACCAACATGAAACAGGATCTATTAATGCCCCACAGGAAAGCTTTCTCCTTTTTTTGCAGGATGTGGGGAACTCCACTCCCACATCCCCGCTAATTATAGATACTGGCTCTAAGGCTATATGACAGTGAGAGAAAGGAAAAGTCCTTTAACCACACTGTTACAAGTTCTACCACTGACTAAATGCTCAGTTAACTGTGAACTAGCAAAAACAGTAAGCTAATACATAGGGAGAGCTTGTCAAGACACATTATGCTCAGTCAGGATGGATGTGCATTACACTGTAGTTTTGTACCGTCCCTGTTATGGAATGCATCAACTTTGACACTACAAGCCAACATAATGGACACCATATGACAATTATGTCACAGGAGCTTTACCTCCCACCCACTGGGGGATTTGATATCTGACATCCCACAACCTATCAGAACAGTATGTAGCTGCTTTGTTCACCACCCTTGATCCAATCACATCTCATAGTGTTGTACTTGCCTGTCACTGTATCCCTTTACCTATGTTCTGCTGAGGCTCTGCTGAGGTGCATCATCTCTGGGACATTTTACAAAATTCCTGAGGCTCCAAGACTAATCTAAGTGTTTTTTTTTTCACT
This sequence comes from Protopterus annectens, assembly GCF_019279795.1. Classification (NCBI taxonomy): domain Eukaryota; kingdom Metazoa; phylum Chordata; order Ceratodontiformes; family Protopteridae; genus Protopterus; species Protopterus annectens. Next base: position 1,130,238,505 of record NC_056744.1, on the reverse strand, counting down.
TATTTTATTGCATTTGCACTTGCCTGTAATTTTTATCTGTGACTTATAGCTAATTTATCACATTTGCTCTGTTTTAAAGCAATTTACAGATTAACTGCATTTCATTACTGTTTAACCATATTTCATTGCTATTTATTGCAATTTATTACTGTTTAACTGCATTTTACTGCATTTCATTTCTGTTTAACTGTGTTTTTCATAGTGTAAGTTCTGTTTTTGTCTGTAAATGGTTAATCTGTGCTTTTCTGTGAGTTTTACTGTGTTCTTACCCCTTAAATTGAGTAGTGCAGCCATCTTTTGTTGGAAGGGGCCTATCTTCTCTGCTAGTGGGAGTAGCAAGGCTGCCTGGACCTTGCCTGGCACAAGCAGATTGGTAAAGAAAGCAGGGGTTAGCAGGATTGGGTAGATTTCTGTGTTACTAGAATCTTCTATTTTTTGTGGTATTTAAACCTCACATTTGAACAGGTTTGGGCTTGTTTGTGCGTCACTCATCACAGCTGCACTGTTTTTAACACACTGTGAGGTATTCCCGCCACAAATTTTCACTTAGTAGCACTTGTGTGATCACCTAGTAGTATTCATCTTAGACCTTCCACCCTTTATCCCTTAGCTCTCTCTGGCCTCTCTCCCTTGGATTCTGACAGATACGCATGGACAATTTTGTATGGTTTCTCCTGCCAGTCTGGTTGATATGGGCATCTTGAGACAGTGTAGCAACTGCGTCATGTACACAGACAACCCTCTACTACTACCACCTAGGAACACAATTTATGAGAGATGCAATTACATTAAGAGCCTAGAGTCAATGCTCCCTCCCTCACAAGCCAGTATATCTGGTACTGAGAACTGTAAACCCTCCACATTTTCTTCCAAAATTGCCATTTTGCAGAGGGATTATTAGGGGGAGAGCAACATTTTGAGCCAAAGTCGGGGACAGTTGAGAGACTTTGATATACCTAATTCTATAAAGTGATTTATTTGCACGTACCTCTCAACCTCTTAACACAGGAAATCTGGACAAGGACAAATATATTGGGGGAACATACAGACAGTACTAAAAATTGCTGTTGTATAAACTTAGACAGTTGCTAGAATAACAGGTCTTGCTTTAGCATGCATTTTTATGAAGGGTATAAAGTCTGAAACTCAATGTCTGTCATTATTTAGTGACTTCATTCCTAAACGATTTGCCAGAAAACCACAAAATTTATGAGAAACAAACCAAAAATAAGAAGCAAAAATCTATTCATTCTATGAAAATCTAGACAGTTGAGAGGTATAGTTCAGCCGGAGCTGTCATTCAGTTTGCCGCCCTTCCCCTCTCACAATATCATGGTCAAATGGGGCCTCCCCCCTGCTGCCATTCCAATGTCCCATTACTTGGCTATTTCACCACATTTACCATATACAATGTAATGTGCATACTGTTTTACTTCTACGATTATTTGGATTTCATTTAAAACTTTTATTTCACATTTTACAGCACAAACACTAATAGACATTTGCTAAACAAAGCAATGCAGTCTCACAATGAAAAGAGACTTAGCATTACAACTTCTCTGCCCTTGAAACTCAGATTCATTGAAACAGCATTGAAACCCACATTCAAAGAAAATACATCTGACCAGTGGCAGCTAAAGATTAACTTTGGGCTGTTTTCAAATCATAGACCCATTGCACACAAAACATACATGTGTTCTTTGATACACCTTCCTGATTGTATTAAATTATATTCCTTGTATAATACACTACAGTTGTTAGATGGCATTTTCAATTTATTATTTTGAACATTTTTCCAGTAAACAATGAAACAAAATACATATACCTATAATGGCAAAACTGCCCAATTCAGAACATTTCCATCTTAAAATGTTTTGTGTTACCATGTACTTTCTGAAGAATATGAAGTCTGAAATTCAGATGTCTGAAAATCCAGAACTGAACAAAACTATGTGGCAAAAATCTGACTGCACTATGAGGCAAAAATCTGAATGCTTTTTCACAAGTGGTGGTGGGTAGGGAATTCGGGTTCATTCTACCTGCACCCAGGGTTGAGGGTTTGAACCTCGGTTTCTCTCTATCCATCTAGGGAATATTTAGACACACACACACATTAGTGGGTATGGGGTGCCAAACATCCTCCAAAATGACTTTTTTCCACTTATATATGTTTTGCAATTCATGCTGCTTGATGAAAAATCATTGAAGCATGGGTTATTCTTGGATGTCTTAAGAGAACATAGGGAACCCTAATGAAAACAGATAAGTAGTTAAAAAGGTAATTATCTTAAAATATGTCACATCAGTCGATTATGCAATTAGAATATAACCTAATTATAAAATACAATATATATCAATAATAAATAGAAAATTGATGGATTTAAATCAATGATTGCAATGAAAAATTTTAAGGTCAAATCCAGCCTGTCTAAAATAACAAGATAAATTAGAGTAGTGTCAAAATGGGACAAACATAAAAAATATATTATTCATTAGCTTCCTGCTGCAATAGTACAGAACATATTATTATGTTATTCATTAGCATTCTGCTGCAATGGGATGGAATATAAAATAATTATATTATTCGTTAGCCTCCTGTTGCAATGGCAATCTTTAGAAAGCAATTAACACAGCAGAAATGTATTCAGAATGTGAACGTTAGATTCCATCCAAGATGGCTGATGACACACACACACACACACACACACACACACACACACACACACACACACACACACACACACACTACAAAAGCAGTCTGTTGCAAAGCATAACATTCCTGCAAAAACAGTCCATTGCATAACCATTTCCACACACCTAAAGCAAGCACCTGTTTCCTGCAAAAGCAACCGTTTCCTCCATAAAGCAGCCAGTTGTACTGTTTCAAAAAAAAAAGCAAAAGCAGCCTGTTTCTCCATAAGCCTCAAAGCAGAAGCAGACAGTAGTTCCACTTCCTCTTTCGGCCGTAATGCTGAGCAGATGTGTGAGTTCTGAGCACAGACTGCAGATCTTGCAGTCCAATCCCCTTCCAGTCTATGAGGCTGTAACCACTGTAAGACTGGTGTCTTCTTCCGAATCCGGACTGGTTAAACAGCAGTCCAGATTCAAGTTTCCATTCACTCATGCGTGAGTTCTGAGATTTTTTTTTCTTTCCTTGGTTTTCACCTAGGGGGGCTGCAGTCCTGCAGTCCAATAGGATGAGCCGCCACTGCACAGCTATGAACTTAAATGCATGCATGATCTTTGTCATCCCACACATCTTAAGTTTCAATGTTTTAATTCTTGGTCTTAACAGCATCTAATTGCTCATTGGAAACATGGAGGTTATTTACCTCTGCTCCACACAGTACAATCTATTAATGTAAGCAGAGAGTGATAAAAAGCTCATTTGTTAGTATTTCAGAAGTTGTCTGAAATTTCTGTGTGTTTTATGAAATTCCATATGCATGACTTGTGATAGGGAAACCTATGGTTCATCAACTCCAGGTAAGTGAACTGTAAAACATCAAAACAAATAAGGTCACTGGGCTTCTGCAGCTGAACTGGCTATGTCTCAGATTGTGCACTTTACTTCTAGTCTGTTCAACCTTGGAGGTAGTATATACAGGGATCAGAGTGTAGAGGCTTGCTCCCCCCCCCCCAATCAGGGGGTAGAGAGTTCCCTTGCAAAGAAGAATTGTTTAAAGTGTTGTACAAAACATGGAGCATCTTTTTTGTTCTGTTTGCAGTGTTTTAAGGGATTACATTTTTTTGGTGAATAATTGTATATAGATTAAACATCATGTGATTAATCATAATTAGCACCTTATACATTTATGTTGACTGTTGCATTAGTTTTTTTTTTTAAATTGTAAACTTCATGGTCTCGATTTTTTAAAGCTGTGGGAGAAATAAATGGCACTTGGTTCAGTATGATTTTAGTGTTTAAAGCTTTAAATTCATTGATCGGCAATCAGGAGTTGCCTAAGGTTATATATATGTTGCAATTACATTATTTCTTGAGACCTTTTTCAAGTTCTGACTGTAAAGGATATTTGGTTACATTTTTCTCTTAATGTTATTCACAAGTGCTATGTTGTTTCTTAGAAGTCATTTGCTCTTTAGCAAAGAAAAAATATGGCCGCTGTTTATTTACTTACCCCCACTAGGTAGTAGTGATAAGCATTGGACATTGCAGTCTTTGATCATCCTGGAGTAAATTTCTTGATTAATGCTAGTAACTTTCCCTCTGCGTATATCCTAGCAGGATCTCAAGCTTTCCCACCTCATACTTGACTGCTGCCTCTTATTTATTCTAGACATGATGTATTGGCATTATGTGTCTCTGATTCGCTGTTAAACTTCAGATTACACTGGCTCCTGTTTGGTAATTCATTCCATTTTTGCCAGTCTTGTGTATATAATTTGTCTCTGCATGTCTTATGATTTTACTTTTTATTTAAGATTTGTTAATTGGGAAAGTCAGACTGGGACAGAGCCCATTTTCAGCAGAGGCCTGGGGAGAAATGCTCCAGATGCATGTCTTTGGAATGCGGGAGGAAACCAGAGCACCCGGAGGAAACTGACACAAACACAGGGAGGACATGCGGACTCCACACAGAAGGCACCCCAGCCAAGAATCAAAAGGAGAACCTCTTGCTGTGAGGCAACAACTCTGACCACTGCACAATTGTGCCATACCATTTTTCTGTTATGTACATTCCTTTCTCATGCTCTCACAGTTTGTAACTGTGTTTTTCATCCTGCTAGATCCACAAGCTTACCTGTCAACTGCTGATACTACTTACTATTAGCACCACTTTTACTGCATATTACAGTGGCTTAGCATTTTTAATAACTATGATCTTTATGGGGAGGCTTTGGCTGGAAACAAATCTTTGTTGCCAGTATTATCCTTTGTTTTGTAGCTATATGCTGTTCCTGGGATCAGCAGAGTCAGTACATCAACCACCACGTCAATCAAGAAACAAACAGAAATAAATTGTCTGAGCTAACTACCTGCAGCAGAATATGACAAAAACATCTTACAGTTCCTTACCTCATTTTTCACTATACATTTTAACCAGTTTATATATGAAACTTTTCCTCCACAGCCATTTGGTGTAATTCAATTTTGTTGACTGTCACACTGAAAGAATTCAGTTCAAGGGCAGTTGATCAAGCACCTTTAATACCGTGCAAATGACTGTTACTTATGCTTAATGTTAAGGCCTGAGCTGGTGTTAGCTTTAAGGTTTGGGGTTAGCATTATCATTTCAGTTAGAGATAGGATTAGGGTTATACTTAAGGTTATGAAAGGTTAAGAATTAGGGGTTATGGGACATGGGCATTGTATTCTGTGTGAGGGAGGGATCTGCTAAGTTTTACCTCCTACAAGAAATACTGTGACTAATTATTTATATAGATGTGTTTTCTTTTTTTTTAATTTTTTCAGCAAACACTTTTTAACTTTGTTGATTTTTTGACAATGTAGGTTTTTATGTAGTTTTGTTAATGTTAATTGCAATAAAGTAACCTATTTTCAGTTAAAAACAGGACAACAGTCCTAGGTTACAGAAGTGAAATGAGAAACATGTAAGAAATTTTAGAGGAATGGTGATATAATGCATAAAGATTATGTTAACAGTCATGTTTCAAAATACTTTCATAAGTAACTCCAAAAAATAATGATGAAAAACTATATTCTATGTAGGAGATGTGTGAAATTAGGAGTCTAATTTAGAGTGAATTTCTGAGGTAAGAGCAATGGATAAAAAATGTCTCACTGTCATGCAAGTTTACCACTATAATCATAAACATATACAAAGAATACTTTGATACTGTAAATACCCCATGAAGGATGGTATGAATTTCTACCCTAAGTATGAAAGCTTTGATAAGCTGTTAGATAACCTTTGTGTTGTCTAATATTTTCACATTCTGTTTCCAATGTACAGAGTGCTTATTATAGAACAGATTGTCCATATTGCGCATATTTGTTTACTTTTTTCATTGCACATACTTTCCATTTACATTCAAAGTTGCTTGCTTCACTGTATATTGCCCCGACATCTTGTTTAATTAGTATCTGAGCAGTCTTCTCCATACTAGGCCACTTACTGTAGTGATGCAGAGCTTACTGCAGAGAAAAAGACTCTGCACTGCCTTGTCTTAGGTCCTGCTTACTGAACTGTGCACATAGATTAAATTTTCTTAATTTTGCCAAAAATGTAAATATCAGAGGCTAATATATTACTGTATGACTACAAAGGGATATGGCAATTTTTAGTTATTTTAGAAAAAATGTTTCCTTACAATGGTTATTTGCTCAGGAGGTTATGCAAAGCTGTGAATGATTGTTATAGAGGTGCGATGAATTGGTATTGCTGGATAAAGTAAAACATTTCAGACTATGTGAAACTATTCTTTATCTTGTATGTACCCTTATATCAATAAACAAATCAGTTCAGTCATATACAATTAAAATACGTGAGAATATCATGCCATTTTTTAATTATAAATGAATACTTAGTATCTGCCACTTGTTTTTCTTGCAACAAGTATTTAAAGGCATATTTATTTATTTAGCATTTGTTAACTGGGAAAGTTCGACTTGGAACAAAGCCAATTTTCAGCAGAGGCTTGGGCAGAAATGCTCCATACGCATGTCTTTGTAACATGGGAGGAAACCTACACGAATGCAGGGAGTACATGCAGACTCCACATAGAAGGCACCCTAGCCGAGAATCAAACTAGAGAAACTCTTGCTATGAGGCGACAACGCTACCGCTGCACCACTGTGTCATCCAATTTTTACAGCAAAGCTCTCTTTCTCTCTCTCTCTCTCTATATATATATATATATATATATATATATATATATATATATATATATATATATATATATATATATATATATATATATATATATATACCAGTGTATGCAAAACAGTAAAAATAATTAGTGAATATGTTTACAGACACAGAAGAGTGGACTGAAACCTTTATGCTTCTATGGTAAACTTCACAAAATAAATCATATTTAAATTACTGGAAGGCTATCAGTTGTCAAAGTACATTGACTGTTTTTTATGTCTGTACTTCCTCTAGCAAGGCACTAATCCAAAAATAATTACATATAGCTAATCCAGATCCCCTTGGAGGTTTGAAAAAGCTTTTATTTCCAGAAGCACTTAGAATAATTGAAATCACAGCTCTGACATTTGAAACGTTCCTTTTTTAAAAATACTAATCTGGCAATTACGTTTCGGTATCACATTTGATGGAGATGGAGGCAGGAGTTAGAAGCAATTTCTAATTTAATAAACATTCACCCTGCATGATTTGCTGGTTGCTTAAGATTAGGTAGAATTAAATAGCAGATAATACAGTGGTTTATATTTGCAAATGATACTGGCTAGCTAATAAGTTGACTGCACGAATAATGACACTGGATAGCTAAAATGTATGATGCATGCATGATGACACATGGTGAGGGCTAAAATATATTTTTCTCAGTTTTTGCTATGACACTTTAAATGTCATTCTCATCCAAGAACTTCTACATAGTGAAACAATCAGAGTTACAAGAGAAAGTCATAGTTATGATGTGAGATAAGAATAAAGTATACTTAGCCAACTTCTCTGACATAGATGGTTAAAGCTCTGACAATAGCCTAGGCAACTTAAATTTTATTAGCATCTTAGATGTCAGATGGAGCTGGTGGGGGGATGGGAGTAAGAAGCCACAGTTGCCTGACTCATTCTGGGGAGAGGGACATGGCTGTGATTTGCTAATGGAACATGGGCCTATGGAGAATATGATGCTATAGTGTACATGCATGAGCTTGGGGATTCAGCATGTGAAGGCATGTGCCCTGCAGTGACAGCACACAGTGGAACTCAGAGATTTACCAATGGGAGCAGGTGATCCACTATAGGAGGTGTAGGCTGCTTCACAGGACCAGCATGCTGGCAATGCCTACCACCAAACTCTCTCTGTTGAAGAATGGTTGGGCAAACAAGGCTTTCCAGGCAGGACGAGATTGACAGTAGGGTATCATCTAGGCTGGGGATGCCTGGATGCTGTCAGATGGATCAAATGGGACGACCATGTGCAGGTAAGGGAGACATTAGGTGAGGTCCTGGTGGGGCAAACAAACAAAAAGTTGAGGTTTATGACATATTTTGGGCAAAATGCATACAAATAAATGTAATGGTAGTGATAACAACAGTACAAAAATCTGAAAGAAGTTCTTCTGTATTAGGATTACTTGTGGTTGCTACCCTATTAGGGGTTGAAGACTGAATTCTTGAGTAACGTTTAATAGAGGTTCAAGATCCCAAGGATTGGAGCCCCTTCACAGAAAATCATTGCTGCAAGTTCTGCTGGTTATGTTGCCCTTTCTGGGGGTATTTTCCCCTTTCTTTGAGTTGGTGTGACCATGGTGCTGGTATATACAAGTTTGGGGGGGGGGATCATAAAGGACTTGCCATCTGCAAAAAGCACTTAAAATGTGTTTTTGGCCAATATTTGTTGGGGAGTGGAGTTTAGGGATTCTTATCCTTGGCAGGTTACACTTTGACCATTTACAGTGGAAGCCTTTTTTGGTATATCTTATTCCTCAAAGAAACACTAAGAATAAAATGAAAGGGCATTTATATAGTATATAGAGCATATGGACCTGTCCAAGGCTTTTGATACTGTTCCCATGCAGATATCAACAGACTCATAAACCCAAATATAAATCTTATGTTGTGCAGTGGATTGCTAACTGGTTGTCTGACAGAACCCATGTGGTAAGAGTCACAGGTGCCTCTTTGGAGGGGAAAAAAAAAAAATATATATATATATATATATATATATATATATACACACACACACACACACATAAAGTAGTTGGGGGTTTGGGTTCAAAAAGGCTTGTCCCACTGTCTAGTTTGGCATGTCTGTGTAAGTCTGATGTACTGTAATGACTGCTGCCAGTGAAGTTGCTGTCACTGATGATTATCTTATTGTACGGTGATAGTAGCATATACTGGCCCATACTCATATGTGGCCCGCTAATAAACAGTGTGAAACAATTACCAGTCTCCTCCAAGAAGTCACTGATAATTAGGAAGAAAGCAAAACCTCTTCTCCTTACTAAATAATGTCATCTCTGCTCAGGATACATCCTGTCATCTGTCTATGATGTCTGAAATTCATAGTATGTTAAAACATAGCTATCCATTGATATATGTGCAGTTCCATTCGGTGTAGTATTGGCAACAGAAAAATATGTTACAACTTCGACCATGAAATGTGTAAGCATTATAAGTATCAGTACATAATTAGAGGCATATCTCTGCATCTTCATGTCATCAGATGTGAAGCCCTGTGCTCTCACAGTGGCCTAATCTCCAGTGTATGAAACATTCAACTTGTAATATCATTTAATCCATTTAATAGTGACCATTGCTGATTATTCTCATATTGAACAGACTACTCACAGGTGTCAGTCTTAATGAAGTTTCATTAAAATAAGTTGCAGAACCTTTAGTCTATAGACACAGGAAGTGTCACTTCTTCAAGGTATTTGAAAACGTCTGCTAAGAATTGTTTTGTCTGCCTTGTTCCAGTTCTGTGTAATTCTCTGCCTTCCTTCTTACAGTTATACAATACTCAGGCCATACTTGCATGATCCATAAACCCCATCTTTTCAGAAGACAGTATTTAATACATGACCGCTTGTATTCTTTTATTTGTTTTACTCAAAGTTGGTCTTACTTATATTTCACTATTATTACTAATTTGTTTTATTGCAAAGTGCTTAAATTTAACAACATAACTACCTCATTTTTAGGAGTGGGTGGGGTGGGTTTGGCATAACACTAAAGATGTTCGCCTCGGCAAGGTACAGGGTTTGCTTCTTAGCTCAGGTAATTGGCTAAGCTTAAAATGGCCCTTTAGTCCTCTTTCTCGATACCTCCCTATGCTTATATTTCACTAGCCATTTTCTGAGTAATAGTTATGTGTTGCTAATTTTATAGTCTACTAAGCTACCTTATTCAGTAATCGACTTGGCTAGTGAAATGGGTCTAATCCTATGTAGTTGACCAACTCCTACAACTGGTTAAACCCTTACTGGAAGCTATTTGGATACGAAAAGAAGGGTTTCTGATGGCTTCATTTGGAGTTGGATTAGTGTTATATATTTATTGTAAATATTGTTTGTATTTTGGTTTTCAACTGAATTTTAAAATTATGCTAAAGTCATGCTTATCTACTATGTATATTATTCTTTCTCTCTCAATAATAGGGGTTTTGTGGGTAGGCAAGGGGATAGGATTGAGAGGGTCTTGTTCTGTACTTTTTATAATTGTCACACACTGCAATTCTATTGAAGCTTACTCTGAGCCATACATCTTACACTACATATAGCCTTATGTTTTAACCCTGATTTCCACCAATCAAAGATAAGGCCTGGAACATAATTTCCTGGAATGTCAGAGGGCTTCAGGAGAAAAGTAAGATAAATTTCAGATTTTTGTTTTATTCAAGAGACACACATGACAAATGAGAATTGGTTTAAAGAAAATAATAGAAAATGGGTTAAAGACATTATTTCACTGGGATTCAGTAGTAATTCCAAGAGAGTTGCGATCATTATTAAAAATTCCTTTAAACCTTCGATTGTCAACAAAGAGGATAGATGGTGCTATTTTACATGCTTAACTCAACATTTTGACAAACCAGTTTTATTTCTAAACCTTTATGGACCATGCTCAGGACAACAAGAATTCATCCTAAAAATTTATAATTTTTTACTTAAATTCCCAAATCACCTTTATATTTTAGGCGGGGATTGGAATATGGTTATTGACGCTAAAATTGACCGCTCCAGCAAAGCTAAAGTTCATAGCACTCAAGACTCCCTAGCTTTGAGAGAGTTAATTTCTGATTTTGATTTGATGGATCCGGTTTCCTTTGATAGCTAGTCTGGAAATATTAATTTTTTTCACATATTTCTCCAAGTGTCACCACTCCTGGTCTCGTATACACTTTTTTCTAGTGTCTAACATCCTAGCTAAAAGGCAAATTAAATTCTTAACTGAACCTAGATTCCTTTCAGATCACTCAATGATCACTCAATTATACTCTTAGGAATAGATTTTACACCAAATATATCCCTTGTAGATAGAGGCTCTAACTGGTCTCTAAACAGTAACACACTAAAGGACCAGAAAGTAAGTGAAGAAATGACCCTAATTCTACAAACCTCTTTTCTGCTTCTCGAGACCTGGATATCCCTTTTGATGTTAGATAGGCGGCATGCAAAACTGTACTTAGGGGAATTTATATTTAAAAAATCAAGTTATCTTAAAAAAATGAGAAAGGAGAAGGAAAATGGGTTAATGTCAGAGATTAAGATTCTACATGATAAGCTCCTAGCTAACTACTCCCTGGGCATGGAAAAGGAGATGTTAAATAAGCAAAGAGAACTTTTTGAACTACATCAATCTAACTACTCCCTCCAAGAATTAAAATATATTACTAAATACACCGAATGGATTCAAACCCCTTCCAAAGCTCTAGCTAGATTGATAGAAAACAAGCGTAAATCCCCTAGAATTGCACTTATTCAGTATCAAAATACACTATATAAAACAGATACACAAATTATTCAACTATTTCACCAAATATATTCAGATATCTATGCTAGCAATAATCTTCTTTCCTCCTATGCTGAGATGGAAAACTATCTGAAAAGCCTTACTTTTCCAAAACTAAATGAATCTCAGAAAAATATCCTCTCAGCCCCGTTGTCTATCTCAGAGATCCTCGAGGCCATAGATAATCTTAAATTAGGGAAAGCTCCAGGTCCAGATGGCTACTCTCCCGATTTTTATAAAACATTTAAATCTATCCTAGCTCCCATCCTGCTTAAATTATATGAGTGTATCTCAAATAATGGTACTACCGGCCATTATATTAACCACTCAAAACTATACTAACCCCTAAAAATAACCTAGATTGTTCCAACGTAAATAACTATAGGCAAATCTCTCTTATGAATGTGGACATAAAAATTATTTCAGCCATTTTGGCATAATGGTTAAGGTGTTTACCTTACAGACACAAGGTGCAGAGTTTGATTCTCACATAGGGTAATTGGCTAGGCTTTAAATGGCCCACAACGGTAGTTAGCCTAGTAGTAATCTATGAATCTATGAATCTATGAAATCCTTGCAAGCAGGCTTAAAAGAAACTATACACTCCTTAATCTCTGCAGAACAAGTGGGTTTTATGTCCAGTAGACATACATGGGACAATACTTTAACCTTGGAAACCATGATAAACCTCACCAAAAAAGACAAAAAACCTAGATATGCTATGACTTTAGATGCTTGCAAGGCCTTTGATGGGTTAATTGAAACTTTCTGTTCACGGTATTGTCTTTCTTTGACATCCCCCCTGAACTTGTCAACATTATTAAAACTTTATACAAGAGCTCTTACACATGCCTTTATATAAACAAGCAATATTCTCAACCGATAAAAATTGCTAATGGTACTGGGCAGGGGTGCCCTCTTTCCCCTCTTCTGTTCAACTTATATTTAGAACCCTTCTTCTTATATATTTTACAGAGAACCTATCATTCAATTCCTAAAATTTTCAATACTAATACTAGCTTGACTGCCTTTGCAGATGATCTGAATCTTTACTTCGAACATCCTTTGTCTGACACCAAGAAACTAGTTGACTCTTTGAATACCTTTGCCTATATTTCAGATTACCAAATTAATCAAATCAAATCCTTCATTTTCCCGATCAACCCTCTAGCACATAGGCAGCATCTCTTTCCAGACTCCTCTTTTCGTATGGTATACTCCCTCAAATATCTAGGAGTTTCATATGATCACTCTTCTTCTTCCATTCTACACTCTAATTTATTAAAAACTTGGTTTTCTATTTCTCAAGACATGCTGAGATGGCAACAGCTCAAACTTCCTATGTTAGCTAAAACTTCTATCATTAAAATTAATATTCTTCCAAAGCTTCTTTATCATCTCAATGCATCTCTCTCCTCCACTCCAAATCTCTTCTTTAACAGAGTGTACAAAGCCTTTGCGAAATTCATATGGCACCCTAAGGCTTAAGAGTTTCTTATCAAAGACTTACTTTACTGAAATTTAAGGGTGGTCTAGCATTGCCCGATCTCCATTTGTACTACAGAACCATACATGCAAACAGGATAATTACAATTGCCAATCGACAATCAAACTCTCCTACTTGGACTCCTCTTTGGGTCAAAATGTGGTATAACCATGCTTAACCCAAAAGCTCTTCCTTTCTTAAGCAAATCAAACCTTAAGGAACTAAAACTCTATCATTCCTTAAAAAATATAATAAAAACTTTTCAGGAGTTATTCCAATCCCTTAATCCAGGGAATGCACTTCTCCTCTTTCAGCAAATCCATCTTAACCCAAACTTAAACCTGAACTGCAAAATGATTAGTTTGATGATTCATTCTATGGGATATTCATAAACACAGCCATCTTTCCCCTAACAGATCTTCAAATCACTTTAAATTTACCTAAAAAATATATACCATTATTTTGAGGCAAATAAGGGAGCTTATTCTATCAGTACTCCACAGATATCCCAGCACTGACACTGATCATAACTTAGAGGTCAGCCTATTACAAAACTTAGTCAGCAAGAAAAATATGGTGTCCATGGCTTACAAAACCTTTTTTTCAATTCTAGTTCAGGTAAAAATTATTTTTGCAGATTACTGGGATCACCAAGGGACTAACTTCTCGATGGAGCAGAAACTTTTAGCTATTAAATCTACCCTTCTGTTCTCACCCTTTAAAAAACTTATCTATACACAATTTATGATTACAAACAATTTATATTTCACTCCAGTCCACTTAAATTTGATTCGAATGTATCCACTTCTTGTTCCTGCTGCTCTTAACCACATGCAGATATTATTCATATTTTGTGGTTTTGTAGATACTCCCACAGTATCTGGTGCTCGCTCAAGGCAAGACTTGACAAAATGGGCTACCACAAATCAACCCTGTCCTGGGAAATGGCATTACTACATGTTACCAGCCTTAACATACCAAAACTCAAACTCCATGCCCTAATTATACTCTGCCTTTTGGTCAAATTCTACATAACTAAACACTGGCTAGATTGCTCCAAGTTGTCCTGGAGGGGTTTTAAGGATTTGGCTATCAAATACATTACTTCTCAGAAACTGTTGCTAACTAACCCTCGTAAGCGGACTTTATATCAGAAATTCTGGAACTTTATATTTGTACTCCTGACTGATGATTAACAATGGCTTGTTTTATGTCCTTTTTAGCACTTATCTCTGTTCACCTATAGATCCTTTAACCACTTTGTTCCCTCCCTATTACCTGTATTCCATTTGAAAAAGGCAATTTTGTGATCGATATTTAATTTTCCCCTTTTCTTCTGAAATCTGATTATTGACCAGGGTGAATTGCAGTTTGTATGTATGTTTTATCTATACTTTTCTAACTAGCTCTGCATTTACAGATCTCTTTTTTTGAAATAACTTTTTCTGTTCTTATCAGCACATATGTATATAGTGTATTATAGGTTATGCTTTGGATCCTTTCTGTATTACTGCACAGGATTAATCCATTTATTGTTGTAATAGTGTGATTTATGTATATGTTAAAATCAATAAAATTGCTATTTGAAAAAAAAATAAAATGGCCCTTCAGGGATATTAGCCTAGTATTCACCTATACACTGTATTTATATGTATATTAAAATACACATGAAAGTAGCAGTTTGGAAAATGTGGTAAAGAGAAGCATAATTGCAAAATGGTTTGTGGAATGCATTTTGTGAAGACAAAAAATGGCAGTCTGTTGCCTTGTCCTGAACTGGTTCTTTACCTTAAATTCATTACTTGATGGGGTGGGCTCCAATTCCACTGTAACCCAGAGCAGTAAAAAATAGGTATTATAAATGTAATGACTTTTGGATGGCAAGAAATTACTTTTCTTATAAGACATGGATTTACAACATTATATAATAAAGCTGGTGTGAAAGTACTGAAATATACTAGAGGTATGTGCATGTATTATACATGATGAAATGAGCCTAGTAAAGTTTGCAGTTTTTACCATTTTTACTCTGAGTTTACAAAATGTATATTCCTTCAGAGAACTTAAACATGTACCATCTTGCCTTTTTATTTTTTACTTACATTTCTTTATTTTTTGTTTGCCTGGATATTCAAACTAGAATACATAGGTTTCTTCAAAACACCTGCAATGCAATGAAACGATAAAGTATTTGCTTATGAGATAACAAATGTTAGCGAGGTTTGCTCAGTGTGTATGTTGGTGATCTTAATTTCTAAGAATCTGTTGGAATAAGTATCATTCAAGGGATTTAAATGATGACAGCAGTCTTAATGTAATAAATAAGCTGTCCTTAAGCAAACTTGTTAATGCACCCAATAAAATAATAACATTTTGAATATGATGCTAAGCTTGGATCCCACAAAAGTTTTGATGTGAATGTAATTCTACCTCTTGGAAATTTTGATCATAACTTTATTGCTGTATTACTTTTAAGGTGTATTTAATCTACCTGTATGGTCTGGTACAGTACCTATTCAAAGGAATTATTGAAATTGGTTTGATGAGATGGACTATATAAACATAGAAAAAAACTGGGAGATATTCTATAAGAAGCTGAATTAGACATTTTTTATATTCCATTATATAACGTATTATCCCCAAGTTATAACAACTCTATTCCATGGCAGAACAGAAAATTACTGAAACTATCTAAGAATAAGAAAATGTTGCAGAAAAAAATGAGGGCCATTCCATCTACTTTCAATATTAGTTGGTATAAAAGTGTTAGGACTCTTAGGAAGGCTGTATGGTTATCATAAAGGAAGT
The DNA here is from genome assembly GCF_019279795.1 of Protopterus annectens. Classification (NCBI taxonomy): domain Eukaryota; kingdom Metazoa; phylum Chordata; order Ceratodontiformes; family Protopteridae; genus Protopterus; species Protopterus annectens. The sequence goes on along the minus strand of NC_056744.1, from coordinate 1,130,222,578 downwards.
AAGAATTTAAATTAGATTATTTTAACAAAGGTAGTAATAATTTTTTTTCAAGCATACAAGTGCATTTAGGAAGGAATCAAATACTAGTATTGTTCTTAACATGAATGGTAGGAATGTACTAAATGAAAAAGTGGTTGCTGGTTATTTATTGTATGTCTTTGCTAGGGAGTGTAGTAACCAATCAGTTATTAATGATCTCAGTATTCATCATCACTCAGATGAATTTTGTCTGGGTATTAAAGATGTTTGGATAATGCATTAAATAAAACCAGGAAAGGTGCAGCACCAGGGCTAGACTGTGTAAATGGCTTTTACTTGTGGATTATAAAGATTTTATTAGTACTATACTCACCTACATTTTCCAATCTGGTTATGTCCCTAAGCCTTGGAAAAAATATCCTGGAGAACTAATGTGATTTCTTAATATTCCAAAGTTGTATTATCTCTGAGTAATGGTATTTCTGTTGATGTAATTTATCTTGGTATGTCCATAGTTTTTATCTCAGTTCCCTACTCTTCAATAATTATCGTTGTAAAGAAGTGGCGGGTTTAACTGATTTCATGTGGACTGGGGTACACGTTAGTTAATTCATAATAAGTCTGTCATGAGAATAAAATCAAAATCTATTTTCTAAAGAGTATGATACACTGAGTAGCGTTATGCAAGAGCTCTTCAAGATCTCATACAACCATACACCACCACTAGAACACTCCGTTCCAGTGACAAACTCCTAGTTAAATCCACCAAAGCTAACAACTCAGCTGGAGAATCCTTATTCTTTAACATCATTCCTAAAATAAGGAATAAACTACCGACTTCCATCACTTCCATCTGCACCATAGTACAATTTAAAAAACTTCTATTTATTCACTTGGAAAAATCCTGGCTTTGCTCTTGCTACCTACCTCACTAACTCTATATTCTCCACTTTTTATACACACCCTCTGACTTTCTTTAGATCTACACTTTACAGTACTATCCTATTGTGCCTTCTTCCTTCCCTATATATACTTACTCTTTTACCTCAAATCATTTCAAGTCTTCCTCAAAAATATCATACTGTGCTTTCTAATATATATGCTAGTCTAGTTTGTATAATACCATATACTCTTTGATGTACAAATTTTGTTAAAATTGTTAAGGTGTCATCTCTTTCGGTTATTTATATTTGCAACGTGTACTTTCATTGTTGACCTGTACTCTATAATTTTCTTGTGGTATAATGTTTGTTTTTTCATATTGTTGGAGCTTTTCTCCCAGGGCTTCCGCTGAAAATGGACCTGTGTCCAGTTGGACTTTCCCAGTAAACAAATGTTAAATAAAATAAATAAAGAGTTGGTAGGGAAGCCATTTCATTTATAGGTTCATAGGTAAGTACTGGGCTAGCTGTCCTTATGGGCCATTTTAAGCCTATTTTCCTTTTTTGTGCTCAAAATAACCTACTCCATTTGGTTACAGATTGGTCTTATCCATCCCAAAGTTAATAATTATATATTACCCCTAATGACAATAACTGGGATCATACTATATATAATTTGAGGGAACCCATGCATAGGATAAATCTTTTAGGAGCTGCCTCTGTCCATTAGGAGTATAGGGAACAGTCCTGGGGTAAATTTTTCTAGTTCTCATCCATAGATCTAAGTTGCACTTGAAAATAGACAGGGGTGAACTTTATTTTATGTGGATGAGGAGTCTGTTCCATAGCAGTGGTATCCTTTGCAAAAGATACCTGTCCCTCCAAATCATTGTGGCAACAATTGTAGATTTTCCACGTTTGTATGTCCATAAAATAATCACTGCATTTATGTTCTAATCAGTATTATCTACAGAAATATCTTGATGGATTGTACAAATGGAGAGTTGATAACTGGATGCCCTTTTAATGCATTAAATCCAGTGTTATGCACATAGGTAACAAAAATCAAGAATGGGAATATGCTTTAGCTAATAATTTAATTGTTAAATGTCATAATTATATTCACTTTGGAGTCCTGATATCTGAAGATCTTACATGGGCCACACATGTTAGCAAGCAAATCAGGATTTGTTTTGCCATTATGAGGACTATAATTGAAACATACTCATCTAGGAGTTCATCAGTATTAATTCTTTTCTTTAGAAGTTTGATAAGGCTTATTTAAGTATATAATAGGTTACTGGTTTGGGGATAAAGTTTTCGGCACTGTTTCAGACTGGAAGTTGCCTTCTAATGACCTCTTATGATGACAAATAAAGAAAAATATATACCCTTTCTAGAAGGGATGATCTTGATGAGAAAATGTTCTATAAACATAAAAATTAGCTGAATCAGCAAATATTTTACAGAAGGAAATATAATGACACAACAAAAGGACCCAAATTTAATAATGAATACAATTACAAACAACTCACAACATTATTAATACTTACATCAACATCAGAGTTCAGTGTTTCAAAAATTGACCAGTTGAGTGAATGAAATAATATATGGGCAGGAAAAGAACTCTGCATATAACCAATTAAATGTTACATAAGATTATCTTACAAATGAACATATTTTATTTTTCCAAGAGACTATAATATGTAATTATAAAGTTTATGCTCTAACAGAATAATATTTAACTTTGTAGGTTTTCTGGAAGAGAAAAATAGGCCTAATCTAGACCAACAAGCAGAATTGTGCTTATATGGAGTGACAATGGCCATTCTAGCTAGACAGGAAAGCAGGGATATAGTTTTCTAGAATGTAACAACTCACGCCTGCCCTTTCATCATCCAACCTGAAAAGTGCATATTTCAAAACAGCATATGTTTTTACCACTAAAACACACAAAAAAATCCTGAAATTTCTATGACATTCCTGAAATGACAGGCTTAAGCAAATAGCCCAGTTTAACCAACTAGGCATTTAGTTATGATAAATATGCCATTTTTTTATTTAAGTTCTAGCAAGGCATGAAGCTTCTGCAAATATTTTGATGCAATCAGAGAACATATTCATAGTTTTTAATGACAGCACATTTAAAGACAGAGGACCCAGCTATGTTTATTTACACTAGTGCATACACTTCAGTCAAAACAAATACCAACTCTTTTTCCTTGTTAATCCCAGAAATTTGAACTGTATTGTTGACATATATTGAATTTTCTACCCTGAAATGAAGTCTTGTAACCACCTCTAATTGAAGATAAGTGCAATACGGTTTGGCATGCAGTTTTACTGCCTGAAATATATGCAAAAACTATGTGTAAGTGACCATATATCAATTACCTTCTTAGAGCGCTTGGTAAAGCCCTCAGAAAATGATATGTAGACCTTTACATGCAATCTTCCATGCCTTCCTTAAGAATTTACATGAAGTTCACTGCTGAAGTTTGCTGATCAGTACTGCTGTTGTTAGTATAAAGATTTCTAGAAGTTAAATTTTCTGATGAAAGTAAATGTAAAATTTTCTATAGAAATATATGTGTTTGTTTTTTCTGATACAATATGGTCTGGACATGGTCTGGACATGCACTGCATTCTTCCAGCCTGAACCTACATCTTGCAGTGTACCCTTCCTCGACCATGTGGCAATGTCATAAATAAAAACGTGTCAGATAAACTAGCTCACATACCTGTTTAAGAAATGATACATACATAAAATGAATAAAGACATATTGCTTTATTCTATGATTTCACAAATTAATTATATAACTTGTTTTACATTGCTGTAACTTAATTATCTGAACAATTTCACTTTTAAAGACATTGCATACTAATTCAACTAAAACTTTTTGCCTCAACTATTCCCATGCTTTCTGCCTGGATCACAGAATTTTTGGCTTCAAATCTTTCTCTGCCAAACCTCTCCTTCTTTTATTTTCTAATATGTACTTTTGACTTATCTGCACTTTAATTTCTTGGTTAGCATGTATAATTCCTAACAAGGTTATTTATTATTGTATAAAATGCATCTGCCTATCATTTAATTATTTTTTTATCTTTGTAAATGGGGTCTATATCATATGAGTGAATGTTAAGAATACTGAACGTTCTAAAGAGCGAAAATGCCAGACCTCGAACTCCCCGCTAAATATATATTCTAACTCTGGGATCGCACTACAGTGAGGAAAGGGCAAATATTCCAACCTTCACTATACTGCAATCCCACAAGAAGCACTTTGAGGTCCGGCATTTTTACTCTTTAGAGCGTTCAACATTCTTAATATTCGCTCATATGATATACACCCTTGTAAATGAATATATGTTAAACAGGAACCCAGTGAGTCCCTGAAACAACCAAGCACATATCACATTTGGTTTGCATCAGGGGAGCCCGCAGAATTCTTTGCAGGGGGATGGAAACCCAGAGCCCCCCCCCCACACACAACCATTCCAGTGTCCCATTATTTAGCTATTTCTCCCCAGTTGCCATAAACACTATTCAAAACTCACAGTGTGCATACTGTTTTATGGTTTACTTCTACAATGATTACAGATATTTGGATTTAATTTACAACTTTTATTTCAAATTTCATAGCATGAACACTGACAGACATTCGCTAAACAAAGCAATAGCCTTACAATGCAAACAGACTTAGCATTAAAACTTCTCTACTTTTGAAACTCACATTCACTGAAACAGCATTGAAACCCACATTCAAAAAAAATGTATCTGGCAAGTGGCAGGTTAAGTTTACCTTTGGTCTATTTTCAAATCATTGGCCCCTTGTACACATTTTTAGAACCATGTAAAAGTTTTCTGATTCACCTTCTTGATTCTATTAATTATAATATATAATAATTGAATAATATCCCTTGTATACTACAGCACTACTTGTTTGAGTGTGTTTTAAATTTATAGTTTTGAAATTTTTTTCAGTAAACAATGAAACAAAACATATGAACTAATAATGACAAACTGCCCAATTCAGAACATTTCAACCATAAAAGGCCACTCCAATGTCTGTCATTACAATCCACCGGTATCAGTCAATATGCACAACCTCTGCAGAAGTAAAAGTCATCTGAATAATTCCACATTAAAGCGATCTGAAACTAATAAAGAGGTTGTTGCTAGAAAACAACTTTATATTTCAGTGTTTCATCTACAAATTCAGTGCCTGCTGCCCTTAAATAATTAATTGCCTATGTTACATTAAAAAAATGGTAAGCTGGTATATTGCAATAGGGAATGGGTGGTGAGCTGAAAAACAGGTTCATAGTTAGTTACTAGGCATCTCGTCCAAAGGAGGACATACTCAGGACTGCAGAACCCCACTCCCTTAAAATGCAAATGTACATGCTGTGGGAGTATAACCTACAGTCCTCTTCATCAAGATGCAAGTGTGCTACCTGCTGTACTACTAATACTACTTTAAAATTCTGTACCACAATAGTGATACCATTTGCTAAATAAAACAGTTGCACATTTTAAACAGAATTAGCATGAGCAGCAGTAAACTTCTCTTATCTTGAAGTTCACAATTCCTTGAAAATGCACTTGAAAATAAATTCCACCTGCTAACGCTAACTAGGGCATTTCACTCTCTCTACACACACACACACGCGCACGCACACACACACACACACACACACACACACACACACACACACACACACACACACACACAGACACACACACACACCTAAACCTGTTAGGCCAAGAAATTTGGACAAAGCCTAAAATAAATAGGGACAGATTATAAATATTGCTTTCGTGAACTTAGAAAATTGCTAGAATAACAGGATTTGTGTTAATATGCAGTTTTCTTAAGGATATGATGTCTAAAACTCAAATGTATGTTATTATTTAGCAACGTTAACCCTTTTAGGAGGAATATGGGGCAAAAATCTGGATATTCTGAAAAAACCTGGACAACTGAGGGGTATGCTACCTCCCTCTTATACAAACATACACACACACACACACACACACACACACACACACACACACACACACACACACACACACACACACAATTCCTCTCCATCTCTTAGCACAAGAAATCTGAACAAAGCCTGTTATAATGTTGCAGACAAAGGCTCAAAACTAGGGACATATTTGGAAAGTTGCTAGAATAACAGGATTTGTGTTAGAATGCATTTTCTAAAGGATATGAAGTCTGAAACTTAAATACATGTCATCATTTAGTAACTTTAATCCTTAGCTCATCCCAATGACTTGTCAAAAAAAAAAAAAACAGCAGAATTTTTATGAGAAACAAACCAAAAATATAAGGCAAAAATGTGGACATTCTGTGAAAATCTGTAGAGTTAAGAGGTATGACACACACACATACATCCCCCTACCTCCTTAGAAAGTGGATAGAACAACAAGGTTTGCATTAGTATGCATTTTTTGAGGATATGAAGTCTGAAACGGAAATGCCTGCCATTATTTTCTGACTTCAGTCCTCAATGATTTGCCAGAAAAACACAATTTTAAGAGAAACAAACCAAAAATATGAGGCAAAAATCTGGATAACTGTGAGATATGCCCACCCACTTACACACACTCCTACCCCCTTCTTACTTACACACACACACACACACACACACACACACACACACACACACACACATAAACACCCTATCTCCCTCTTACAAACACATATGCACAGAGCTACCTACTTCTTATAGACACACACACACACACACACACACACACACACACACACACACACACACACACATGCACACACCTACCTTTCCCTACCTACTTCTTACATACATGCATACACACCCCTACCTACCTCTTACATCCACACACCCCTACTTATTTCTTACACACACACACACACACACACACACACACACACACACACACACACACACACACACACACACACACACACACACACACACACACACACACACACACACACACACACACACACCTCTTAAATACTTAAGCACACACCTACCACTCACTTGTACCTTCATCCGCAGTCCTAACGTCTTCTGGAATTAAATTTCCACACTGGTGCAGAAGATGAAGATGTAAACCATTGGTCGCACAGACACAGAAGCATCTATGCAACTGGACACAAAGGGTGTTCTTAAAGAAGAATGTCCTTAAAAAAAAAAAAAAAAAAAAAAAAAATATATATATATATATATATATATATATAGTTTTTTTAATTTAAAGAAAATTGATCTCCTGGCCAGCCAGTTCCGGGGGGGGGGGGTGCAAATGCAACCCCTTGCACCTGCCTGTTGGTACCCTTGGTTTGCATGTAAACTAGAATTTGTCAGGTTGTGTGCAACTATAAAATAATAAATATGTTAAAAAAACATTTTAAAAGTATTTTCTACATAGGGGCTGCACTCCCATGTTAGGGACTTCATCTTTTCACTCCCTTGCTTTATTATCCTCACTCCAAAGCTGCTGCACCAAAGAGAAAGAAAAAGAGGGATTAATGACAGGCAATAAAATACTGTTGTGGTCTTTCACCAAAAGGCATGACGTGTAACCACCCATCATGCACCATGGCTAGAGCTTTATAACCTTGTTTCTATGTGAAGTGAACAACAACACACAAACAACTCTCAGCTCAAACACTTATACTCGAGGATCTGTGAAAATGCACATGTACTATGTCCAAATGAGCTAATACGTTTTTCTTGAGTTCAAAATATTTTTTCAGATTTTGCTATACATGTGATTGTGCATCTGTTGTGATCTTTACATTTCTTAGACATATACTTTTTCTTTTACTGTATAGCAGTTACATAATTATTCTGTAAATAAGTCTCCTGGCTAAATCACTGTGAACCCAAACAATGACTATTGCATCCATATCAAAATCTGGCAAACTTTATATTTGAGAAGTCTTTTTATAAATATACTCAAGTCAGGATTCTTTCTTTTTATATAGATTTTCTGATTCCTAAAATACTTTGCATATTGTCTTTATGACTATACTGAAAATAAACATGTGGATACTGGAAGTGTTTATTCTTATTTCTTAAAATATTTGGCTAATTGCCTGTAGATGTATTGGGTGCTTGACCAAGATTTGAACATGTGCATTCATAATATAAATGCATAAAATGATAAACCACAGGGCACCCAGATGTAATAATAATTAACCTGAAGTTGGGACCTTCACAGTTTTTTTTTTTGCTCCTTTATACCAAGTTGGTGTCTTCTTTACTGACATGCATACACTAAAAGTAATGAAGAGTTTGGACAAAAAGCATGTATTTCTAATGAATGACGGCAAGAGAAATAAGCATACAGCTAACACAACAGTATACTATTGTGACCAATACATCTCATCCTCTTAGCTCAAGAAATCTGGACAAAGCCTAAAAAAATATGGGGACAAAGGCACAAAAGTAAGAACAGACTTTTAAACATTGCTCAAACTTTTTTCTAGAATAATGGGATTTGTGTTAGGGTGGATTTTCTGAAGGATATGAAATCTGCAAAATAAATGTAGATCATTATTTAATGACTTCAGGCCTTACTGATTTGCCAGAAAACCACATATTTTGTGAGGAACAGACCAAAAATATGAGGCAAAAATCTGGATATTCTATAAAAATCTGTACAGCTGAGAAGTATGCTGTGACTAAATGTCCACAAAGGATGTCAGCTTCTTCTAGAAACAGAAATGGTTTATATTTCAGTACAAAGCAGCAAGCGCAATCAGGTGGCAGGAAGAGGTTCATACTGTAATCTCATCATTTCAGGATTCAACATAACTTGTTTTTCATGTTTAAGAATTTGTTTCTTAAATGCCATTCTACAGCCTTTCTTAGACTATGCACTCAACCAGCTTAGCACTATCTCTCTCTCTCTGTAGATATATATATATATATATATATATATATATATATATATATAAATAAATATATATATATATATATATATATATATATATATATATATATATATATCATATGTTTAAAATCATTTGCAAGTTAACCCAATGACTATGAAAATGACCTGGTACTTGGGACCAATATGCTCCCCCAGCTTGTAGTCTATAAGGTCATTTATTTGTGTCTCCAGATACAGTACAATCATTTATATCTGTTATAGTAAATGAGCCTTTCTTTAGCCCATTTCAGCAATCTTGCATTATTTTTCATTGTCGCTGCATTCACAGCTATGGATCTCAGACTTGCAATAAGAGACACAGAGTTTAAAAAATTATTAAAATATAAGTCACAAAAGATGTAGAATCACTAGTCAGAAATTATCACAATTTGTCACATTATTTTTAAAAAGCTGTTGCCAAACCTTTGACAAACTTGCTATGATTGCTACTAAAGACATTAACACTAACAAGACTTGAAATAATATGTTGTATCACAAGTCCTTTTCAAGTAGTAAACATTAACTGCTGAAATGCAATATTTATGTTTTGTGTGTTTTACTTATCTGTTTTAAATTGACTTGTGATCTACTGATATTTGACTGAGAATTTGAAAAAGTATGCATATTAAAAAGTTGCACTGGGATTCATCATGTTCAAAGGGGTATTGTTTAATATCAAATTTCAAACATAAATTGTAGGACATTTGCACTAATCTTGGTGTTAACATTTCAGATCAATTGAACATTTTGATGGAGGGTGTCATCATAGAACATAACTTAAGATGCACTGTTGCAAATTAATTTAACCCAGGTATTCTACATCAGTTAATGAAAAGTGAACACAAATGTCAGAACAAATTGGCTCATAAACCACATACTGTATTCTGTTTCCCAGTTTTCAGCACTGCAAATAATACACTTTCACTATAAAAGTGCTTTTATGTTCTTGGACTTTACAACAAATTCTTATGTACATTAAATAATATTTTATAGATTTCCTGGGAGAACATTATATATATATATATATATATATATATATATATATATATATATTATATATATATATATATATATATATATATATATATATATATATATATATATATGTCTTGTAGTAAAGGTGAAGGAGATAGAGGATGTTATAAATAGAAACAAAGTCCAGGAGGACTTGCAACAGAAGAAACCAAAATTTTACAGCCAGATGTACAGAAAACATAAACAAGGACTAATAATCATAAATGGTTAGCAAACACTTTGTAAGTAATTTTTCTCACTGCATGTACTAATTAGTAATTGCTCCTCTATCTCTTTCCTATTAGCTAAAATTGATTTGGCAGTTTAATATGACATTATCAAAGCCACAATTTAGTGCTAGCAGTAAAACCTTACACTCTTTCACAGATAATAAATTGTGCATTGGTTGCTAACTTTTGCATTCATTCATTTCTTGGTTTCTTTCCGCAAAAACATATATTCATAAATTAAAAATCTGCACTGTTACCTTAAAGAATATTCCTAGTCTGACCAAAAAACTGTGGCTCCTTCATCTCCATGCTGAAGGCCAAACACTATTTTGAATGTAGGACTAGATCCAGGGAAGTGGCACAATTACATGCCCTACTCCCTCGTTTTAAGAGTAAAAGTCATTTTTGGACTATTGACAATTCCCTATTGACTAATGAGTATAAGGAGAGCTGAACTAATATAGCAGGGTAGTTGAAGGATTTAAGGCCTTCATTTGTTTTGGTTAAAAAATCACTAGGCCTTTCCAGTTGAGTGATATGCTTGGATTTGTGCATGCCAATGGGGGCATTGTATTCAATGATGGATCTGATAAGGCAAGAGTACAGCTGTAAGATAATGTCTATGGATTTTGAACATACTATCATGAAAATTAACTTGGGCCAGATAGAAAGATTTCCTGATTATGACGGAAACATGATGATCAAATGAGAGAGAGTGTTGCGCATAGAAGTGCCCATGTTTCTTATGACTCTAACTGCTTGAAGAATACCACTTAGCTCTTGAATCCTGAACAGCAGGAGGCTATTTAACACTTTGCCTCCTAAGATCTTTTAAACCAGGAAACTACTTGCTTCCAGAGAACTTTTCTCCAAAATGCTCTACCGAAAACATACTTAATTAGATTTAAAATATCTGATAAATGGTGCGAGTTACAAACAATGTAAAATATCATAGCGATTTGCTAGACAATGGGCTGCTGTTAGTATCAAAGGTACGTCTGCAGATGTTGATTTTTGTTGCAGATTTATTAACGAAAAACTGTATTTTGTTTACCAAGAAAATAATATGGTTATGGTCAAACAAAGGGTTATATCTCTGTAAGTGTACAAGATAGATCCAAGAAATTGTGATGGAATTGTTCACATTTTCAAGAGCTTTCTAATTTAGATATTCCAAAATGTTTGCAAATTATGAATATAACAATTTAGCAGTATTTCAAAACAATATTAAGCTGCAAAACAATTTTTGTTAGATGTCAAGTATCAGTGGCAACACTGTGTGCCTTAATGTTTTGTTTAAGATGGCACCATTTGATGAAAATATAGGTAATAGTCATAACTAATTTACCAAAAGACCATTGATATCTCAGAATGTTTTTGCATTATTCAATGTTTTAATATAATTTTTACTAATATTCACTGCTTGAATACACCCCAACAAGATAGTTTCACACTCCGATTATGCATTATTTATGTAAACACAGGACTATGCCATATTGTCTCATAATGTTTTGCAACCCCCCCCCCCCCTTAATAACTTCAGCTTTGCACATCACATGCTAACCAATTCATTGGCATGCTCAGCAAATCATGTCAGCTTGTGGATGCCACCCTGCTGCCTTAGTTTTACTTATGTATCTTTGCCAGAATTTCATCAATTTGACTTTGAAAACAGTGACAAGTATTCACATTTCTGAAATTCAGGGAAGCCTCCTGTAAAGATGAGCATACTCTTACAGGGCAGAAGGGAACTATGCTTTCCTGATGACTGTACTATTTTAGAAAGCATTGAGTTAAACCGTATGAGTTGTTTTGCAGAAGACTACTATGCTCAACTTTTTTGCATTTAACTTAAGACTGTTTTCAATATACCAGGTATGTGCATATTCCAGCCCCTTTTGGAGCAGTTTAATATCAGTGGGGCAGATAACAGTGACCAGATTACAGTCATTAGCAAATGTGGTCAACCACACTTTAGGGATAGTGTCTTGGATGTCTGTAAAATAAATGCCCAAACAGGAGAGGGCCCAACACTGACCTCCATGGTATATCATTATTTACAATTTTTAATTCAGAGTGTGTACAAACATTTTTTACAACTTTGGATTCGATGAATAACCAGTTTGCAATCCAGTTATCGATGTAAAATTTTACACTAGTTTTGTCCAACTTTTCAATAATACCACCATTGGGAATAGTGTCAAAAGCATTGGCCAGATCAAGATAAGCAGCTTTTGCAGAGTATCTACTGTCCCCAACATCTATAATCTTTTCAAAGAAGTTTACTAGATCCAGGAGTCAGGATCTGACCTTCAAAAACAAAAATTAGTATGGTCTAGATCGGCTGAGTTGCCTGTGTCGGCATAAGTGAGTTCTGCTATGATAAGATCCATGGCTTTGCATATATGGCTAGTTACGCTGATGGGCCTATAATTCCCTTGGGGTTTGTAGGGGTGCCAACCTTGTTTAGAGAATTTACAGTGGCTGTTCTCAGTACACCAAGGACAAACCCTGTGGACAGGCTGAGTCTAAGCAATCAGAGTAGAGTCTTGGATAGTGCATCCTTGGTACGAATGAGGATGCAGCCTGGTATGTTATTTAGTCCCATAAAAAACATTATTTTTACCTTTTACTTGGACTCTAAGATGTATTTCAAAGTGATTACAGGGCAGGGGAAACAAAATCCTGGTTTACTGGGCACAGCAATGTTGGTAGATGGAATAAAGTAAGCACTACATTTTTCTGTTAATAAATTTTCTATATTCATGGGATTGCAGTATGTGATATTAACACAGAAGAGCTCAGTGCATTGCTGAACACTGTTCCTTAATTTCCTAACATACCCAAAGAAAGATTTTTAGTTTACTTTGGTATCTACAGTAACCTTAAGTTAGAACTCTATGTTTTCTAATAGTGTTCCTTGTTGGTCTACTTTGTTGCCTTAACTTAGAACTCTATATTTTCTAATAGTGTTCCTTGTTGGCCTATTTTGTAGGCTTAACTTAGAACTCTATATTTTCTAATAGTGTTCCTTGTTGGCCTGTTTTGTTGCCTTAACTTAGAACTCTATGTTTTCTAATAGTGTTCCTTGTTGGCCTATTGTGTTGTAGTCTTTGGCTAAGGTGATGGGGATTTCCTACAACCTTTCATTATTTTCTATCCTTTGTTATACAGTTTATTAATGTGGATGTCCCACCAGAGACATTTATCCCAGAATTTCCAGTTATATTTAGAGTGGTTATGTAAGTAAAAAACCACAGACCACCAGGCTAAAACAGTAAACTTTAATGCAGGAGTGGTAAGCGCTTTTGGAAAACACCCTTCATTAGACAACTTGCAACAATAAAACACACTATTTAAACAAATTACAGCCAATCAAAGATCAACATTTAAATAATTGCTCTACGCCTCTTTAAAATTGGCTTTAAAGGCACAACCCCATTTAAAACAGGGCTCCTATCTGCTCCAAGTTCAATAATCCACTGTATTTCACAGAATTCAGTGTAATTAACAAGATCACCACCTCTAGGGTTGGATTTATTGACTTGTAAAACCATAAATCTAAAAGAATGTCCCTGATGTTTACTAATGTGCTGATATAAAGCATTATGTGCATCTTTTAGCCGTATGGCAGATAAATGCTTAAGAATCTTTTCTTTCAGCTTGCAGTTGGTTTTCCCAACATAAAACAAACAACATGACATACATCTAGTCAAATAAATCACATTAGTAGAAAAACATTCAGCTTTAATCTTAAGGGAATATTGTGTGTGACTTACTGGATGTATAAACGTGTTATTACTGGAAATAAATCTGTGCGCTTTACAGCGCATGCAAGGGTAGGTCCCAAACCTACCAGTGACCCCAACATTATTATGGTCTTTATCACATTAAATCTGTTTCAAATTCCGATTGCGTTTAAATATAAAATTAGGTTTATCACCAACCTGTCCCCTTATACCATCGTCAGTCAATAGACTTTTGTAGTTATTCCATAGTATATTACAAATACCATTTATATCACTACTATACTTGATATATTACTGAGGAATACTCTTATGCTGAATACGATTATTAGAAAGTGTAGCTCTGTTGTCTACACCATGTCTAGAGTACTATCGTACTGCTCTTGTCGCGCTATACTGTAAACTATCATTAACCATATCATCCACTTCTCCAGGATGGCATCCTCTGATGGTTAATCTTTCAGTCAGATCACGTATCTCACTTTGAAGTTGCTTATCATCAGTGCACAATCTAAAAGTCCTAAAAGTCTGACCTTTGATAATGTTATGAAAAACATACCTAGGGTGCATACTGTCCTTAGCTAACAGACTATTCCTCCAACACGATTTTCTAAAAACAGATATATTAATTCTATTTAAATTGTCAGATTCTAATTTCACATCCAGGAAATCAATCTCAGTATGTGACTATTGTAATGCAAAATGTAAAAAAGTAGTCATAGACTCTGCGTAAATGACAAAATCCCTCAATGCTTCTACTGTTCCTGTCCAAAACAGGAAGACGTCATCCACAAACTGAGAATAAAATGCTAAAAACGTCTTCCATTCATGGTCAGTTTTAAATAAAACCTCCTCTTGCCATTAGGGTAAGACTAAGTTGTCATCTGCATTAGCACAGGGGGTGCTCATGGCTACCCCTCATCATTGTCAATAATGTTGCTGTTCAAAGCGGAATATATTATTCTCTAAAATAACTTGTAATAGTAATGTTATCTGTAACACCGTCTTCCTGTCCAAAGAACTATGCACTCGTAAAAACTGTTTAATGGCTCACAAACCATAATCATTAGGAATGACAGTAAACAAATTCTGTACAACTAAAGTAATCAACGACAAAAGTTATCAAAAGTCCTACCAGTGAGAAACTCGTATAAAAAAGTCAGAAAATGAGCACTGTCCTTCAAAATATTAGTTACCGAAGATACTATGGATTTCAGTTTAGATTCAACCAAAATGGAACAAAGTTCAGTGAACCAACCCCTACGCGATACTATCGGACATAGGGGAGGATCTGACACATTCTTATGTATCTTAGGTAAAGCTTTAAACATGGGTAAAACTGGATGTTCTACAGAAATGAAATTAAAAGTCTCAAAAGATATAACATCACAATACTTCAACTCTGTAAGTATAACTGACTCGTGTAATAATTTGCTTAACTTCTAATGGTGTAATCTGAACACAAGTAATTTCTTGTTCAAGCATGAATTTAACCTTATCTATATAATAAGTAACATCCATCAACACAATAGTCCCACCCTTGTTTGCATGTCTAATCACTATTTCTGTATCATCTGTTAGAGCTTTCAAAGGTTCCCTTTCTTCCAATGTTAAATTATGAAAGCGTCTGTCTTTGCTGAAACTTTTAAAATGTCTAATTTCATCCTCACAGGTCTTTATAAAGGTAACTATCACTGTGTTAGTGGGTGGGACAAATGTACTAGGCTTTCTCAAATTGCGCATGTTAACAGTATTAATATTACCAAACATTTGCTTAAGTTGTAAATTCCTTCCAAACTGTTTCAAATCTAACACAATGTTTGTATATCTTGACGGCTCAGCCGGAACAAAGTTCAATCCCTTATTGAGCATACGAAGTTGCAGAGAAGATAAACTGACACTAGAAAGGTTATAAACCAAATCATCAGTACCTGTAGTCAAAAGGATATTTTTCTACGTTTCCACTCCCTGTTTTTGATACGTTGATTCTGTCCCTTCAGTGGTGAATCCAAATTATTCCCTTTTTTCTTCTTCACTGGTACAGGTAACTCCAGGAAAAAACAATCTAGGATTTAAAGTCTTGGGTCTGGCTCCTGGCCCAAGATACGTTGAAGCCATCGCACCCATGATAGAAGTATTGCCTTGGTTAAATCCACTGGTGTCCACGTTTCTCTCCTTCATCCTGCTCTCAGCTAGTAATGTCTCTGTCACGCTGCCTATGCTTGTCGATTGTGATTGGCCCATGGTGTAGTGTGTGGAAGCTGCCTGATTCATTGATGGTAACTGCTCGATTCCCCTGGTGGAAATGGGAACTTTATCACTGTTAACATTGTGAGACAAATCTATTCTATCAGTCCTTTGCTGAACTTTTGGCCAGAGAAAAGTGTTACCACTGCAAAAATCCTGAAAGTCCCTGTTGAGTTTCCTTGTCTTGACCTGCTATAGTTTAGTGTTGAAAGCACTGATGGCACAATACAATGAGCCCAACTTTAACAGACAGCTCTCACTAGGGAATCTACTTTCAATTTCTGCTTGATGTTGGTCAACAGACTTTATCAACTGCTGTTCCAGTGGGGTAAAATATTCTGTAAGTAGATGCATATACTTGAAACTGGTCTGTATATTAATTTGCTGTTAATGAGCTAGTAACTCTGAATGAACATCCCCATATGTTGGTATACACAGACACCTCATTCCATGAGGCACTATATGAAAATGCAAACATGCCTCTAGATGAAAACGCTGCCATTGCAGTCTTTTAAGTTTATATAATTAATTTTCAAATAATGTGAATAGTTCCATAAAAGACTCACCATCTTCCACCAAAGGTGTATCAATAATAGTCACATTGTTCTTTGTGAGTCCTACATTCATGACAATTATTCTCCAACACAGCCAACCTTTTCATCCTCTCATGAAAAGTCCTTGCTACAGGTGTAGTAGGATTATATTCAAGCTCAAGTGGATCATTCACAAAGTTAGCCATGTGTGCCTCTCACCTTACAAACCAGAAAAAACAAAACAAACAGAAAGGCTGACGTTATCTAAGGTCCATAGCAATAAAATCCACAGGAAATGCAAGTAAAAAAACACAGACCACCAGGCTAAAACAGTAAACTTTAATCCAGGAGTGGTAAGCTCTTTCGGGAAACACTCTTCATCAGACAACTTGCAACAATAAAACACACTATTTAAACAAATTACAACCAATCAAAGATCAACATTTAAATAATTGGTCCACACCTCTTTAAAATCTTTTAGATTTATGAAAAGTATAAAATAATCCACAGGATAAATGCTCCATTGTGCAAACAAAATAAAAATAGAGATACCAAATAATTAGTCAACAGCGGAGGGACCAAGGTACACAGAGTCTCTGAATCCTTTAATATAAAACTGTATATTTATTGTCACAAATAAAATGGTGAGCGCTTTCATATTTAAGCTTCATCAGACCTTAAATCTTTCACATTAAAGCTTCATCAGACCTTTGCGAAAGTGCACACCATTTTATTTCTGACAATAAATATACAGTTTTATATTAAAGGATTCAGAGACTCTGTGTACCTTGGTCGCTCCGCTGTTGACTAATTATTTGGTATATCTCTTTTAGATTTATGGTTTTACAGGTCAATAAATCTAACACTAGAGGTGGTGATCTTGTTAATTACACTGAATTTTGTGAAGTACAGTGGATTATTGAACTTGAGGCAGATAGGAGCCCTGGTTTAAATGGGCTTGTGCCTGTAAAGCCAATTTTAAAGCGGCGTAGACCAATTATTTAAATTTTGATCTTTGATTGGTTGTAATTTGTTTGAATAGTGTGTTTTATTGCTGCAAGTTGTCTGATGAAGGGTGTTTCCTGAAAGCACTTACCACTCCTGTATTAAAGTTTACTGTTTTAGCCTGGTGGTCTGAGGTTTTTTACTTGCATTACTTGTGGATTTTACAGACCTTAAGTGCCTTCAGCCTTTCTGTTGGTTTTGATATTTAGAGTGGTTAGGTATAAACTTTTCTATGCTACTGTTTAGATGCTGGTAAAAAGTGGAGGTGAATGTGACAGTCCTGTCATTTGAGTCATTTGCAAGAAATTTGCTGAGAATTTTGCATAGGTCTTCTACTAGGTGAAGTAGGTTTGCCCTGAAGAAGTCCCTAAATATGGTTTCATTTGGTGGTGGGTGGTACCATTAAGGCTGACAGAGAAGCTAACTAATTTTTGGCCTAATTTAACCAGGGATGAGAAGATGCATGGTGGGGCAGAGGCTAGGGCTAGTTTGATAAAGATCAAATCAAATTATTAGAGCCTCTAGTGGGTAGTTTTACAATTTACTCTAATGCATTGGTATTAACAAAGTCTAGGAAACAATGAGCATATCCAGTTTCAGAGGTGTAAGTGTACCATTTAATGCTTGGGTAATTAAAGTCCCCTAGCAAGAAGGTATTTGATTTAATATTTAACCCCTCAGTGGTATTAAGGTAATTTCCATGATCTTTTG
This sequence comes from Protopterus annectens, assembly GCF_019279795.1. Taxonomy (NCBI): domain Eukaryota; kingdom Metazoa; phylum Chordata; order Ceratodontiformes; family Protopteridae; genus Protopterus; species Protopterus annectens. Next base: position 1,130,204,296 of record NC_056744.1, on the reverse strand, counting down.
GAGAACATTTATGAGGATATTTAGCTAGCAAGGAAGTAGATTTTTTTATGGGTGACTTTGGTAATTTGATGTGAGGTGATAATGTTTTGACAATTACAGATAATCCCACAGTTAGCCAAAGGCTTGAAGGCATGGCAGATACTAAATCTGGGTATAGAGGCATAGCCGATTCCAGCACTAGGTGACCTAGACAGTTGGCTACCATGTGTGATGGCTGGGGGGGGGGGGTCTGGCTTCACTGAAAATATATCCTGTAAGTAAAAAAGTAAAGCCCAACTTCTGTCACCAACATTAAGACTTTGCAGGAGACTTAACACAACACAGCAAGCCCCAGAAACCTCAGCATTAGGATTTCTGTAACACAAGCCCCATTGGGAAACCACTGGAGATTTAAGTATTACATCCACGTGGTAACAAATTTAGGGCAAATAGGGCTATGAGTACACAGATGCAGATCAGGGGTGAGTGCACAGATACATAGCAGCAGCTAAGCCCCAAGCCTCTCAGCACTAGGTGTGTGTGTGTGTGTGTGTGTGTGTGTGTGTGTGTGTGTGTGTGTGTGTGTGTGTAAAATGCCCTAGCTAGGGACACTGTCTCGATAAGTGACTTTGCTCAGAGTCAAACCCTGATCCTAATTATTGGCTAGCAAGTACCTTAAACCTCCAAACCAGCTGTCAGATCTCGTTTAATTTTCTTTCTTTTTTATTGTTTCTGTAAATCACTGAGGATTACAGTCTGTGTCTGGGTAGAAATGGTAGCATAATTGCTTTTGGTACAGAAGGCTGTGGGGTGACATCCCATACCAGGTGATTGTTGAGACAGTCAATTGTTTTTAATGTAACATAGACAATTTGTTCTTCAAGGGCTGCAGACTGATATTGATGAATTATAATGACACCAGTTTGGGTGGCCTTTTGTGGTTGAAATGTTCTGAAACAGGTGTTTTTTTCATTGTTGGTTCATGTATTTTGTTTCACTGCTTACTAGAAAAAATGTTAAAAACTACAAATTTGAAACATATTCTAACAAGTGGTGCTGTTTTAAACAAGGAATATAATGCAATCAGGAAGGTGAATTAAAGAACACATGCATGCATGCATGGCCCTAAAAATGTGTGCATGGGGTCCATAGCTTGAAAACAACCCAAAGATACACTTAATCTGCCAGTGGTTAAATGTATTTTCTATAAATGGGGGTTTCAACGCAGTTTCAATGAATGTGAGTTTCAAGGGCAGAGATGCTTACTGTTGCTCATGCTAAGTCGGTTTTCATTTAGAGACTGTATTTTTTTTGTTTAGCAAATGGCTATCAGTGTTTGTGCTATAAAATATGAAATAAAAGTTTTAAATGAATTACAAATATCTGTAATCATTGTGAAAGTAGAGAACAAAATATAATGCACACAGGTTTGAACAGTGTTTATGGTAGCAAGGGACAGCTGGTCAGTTAATAGGACACTAGATTGGCTGGGGGGAATGGGCTGGCTGCCGGGGGGGGGGGTAACCCTTATCCATTATGCTGCCTTGGATCCTGTTTGACTATGATCATCATCTGGCTCTGTATAGAGAGGGTGCTTGCCATTGCACTGTAACCATGTCTCTACAACAACACAGATATGAATATGCTTGAATTGCAGGGGAGCCTTAAGTCCTACCATTTTTCAGACTCCTAGTATTGAGTAATGCTCCATGATGTCTGAATTTCGGTTTGAGCCTGTTACATGGAGATATCTAGTAGGGAGACTCTTTGCAGCCTCAGCAAATGTTATATGCTTAGTGGTGTTGTAGATGTATGCCTTCATACACACACACACGCACACATGCACACACGCACACACACACACACACACACACACACACACACACACACACACACACACACACACACACACACACACACACACACACGTGTTCACCTACTTCAGTAATTGTTTAGATCTACCACTGAAATGTGTTAACTAACAATTTATTTTGCATATTTGATGTATTTTGCTTCATGGCCAGGCTGGATATCACATGCCACAAAGCTGCTAAATGCATTGTTAACTTTGTCAGGAGGGTCCATTATTAATATTTCATTGGAATTAAAGGTACCTTAAAATAAGTAATGAGTTAAAAGTGTTTCACTTCCTGTTCCCTCACCAACTTCTCTATTTTACACTCTATCCATCTGTTCTGCTACCTAGACAGCATGATCCTTCTAGAAGTGTTACATTATCAGAACCAAAGCTTTGACTGTCATTAGATCCGTCATAATGAAGGTGATGTATCCCTGCCATCTGAAATACCTTATGAGAAAAATATCACAGCTTTGGAGAAATCAATCATACCTGTTATCTTAACAAAGTCTTGGCTTGTTATTTACATGTTTTATTTCCAAAATACAACCCCTGTAAGTAACTATTGTAATGAGCTCAGCTGCTGAGCCTTCCAGATTTCTCTTACTTCTTTTTCTTTCTTAGTCTTATCTCCTTCTACACCCCCCTTCTTATGTCTGTTTTCCTCTCTCCTCTTTTCCCTTCTCCTTTCATAGTTTTCATTTCTTTTATCTCTGTGTTCATCTCTGTCCCTACTTCCTTCCTTCTTTGCCCTCCTGAATTGTTGTACCAGATAATGTATACTTACACCACATTATTTACATCCTTCATCTCCATTGTCAGTGTCTAAAAACTCTGAGCAGAAGTTCTGACTTTGTACTGGTTTTTGCACTAGATAAGGCAGATAACATGCATCTGTCCTGAAAGGCATAACTATAGTATTTTTGTGAGTTTCATGCATATTGGTTGTGATAAGTGATGAAAGCAATTGCTCAACTTGATTTTATTTTATCTTTAAAGTGTGGTTTTTAATATTAAAGTGCTGCTGCCATTCACCATTTCCATGGTGTTGTGTAACTTTTTTTCACACCATCAGTTTTGGTTGTTTTCATACATATTATGTTGTTAATACAAAATGATTATTTGTGCATCTCATTCTTTTTGGCTAACAATTTAGTTATTTTGTTTCTGATGATGTTTTCTGTTTGCTGTTTGAATTTTACAATTCTTTTGTTTAATGCCTTTGCTGTACACTTCAATATTCACACTGTTTTATTATGGTATGCATAGCGGTGACTTTTCACCACATGCCTCCAATGTATATGGACCGAATCAAAGCTGAGAAATCTAGTTATGAAAATAAATAAAATTATGAACATGAAATGGCCATTCTGTGTAGAAGCTCCTAGAGTTTATTATCTATGAATCTCTGACTATAGAGGAGATATGAAATAAGTTGGTTGGCTGCTTAATCAACTTGACACTGAATCCTGAGCCCTGCAGAGGTCAATTTAATGATGGTACAGAAGGGTTGTGGTGCTCTGTTTTAGAAAAAAGTGGAATTCACTATATACTTCTTTTTCGTAGGCTTCACTGCATGCCCTCCAGCTGACCATCAGTTGTTTCTTGTTCATCGCCATATTTTACATGATGTATATTTCAGTATGCTATTTACCATCTAAACCTTTTGTTTTCAAAGGCAGGAAGTTGGACTAGTTTTTGAGTACTCTTCAATACAACAAATGTATCAGATAGAGTCAGCGAAACACATACATTTACAACAATTAGCAAATGGCTAAAAACCAACAGAAAAACAAAGGCTGAAATTGGTTTGTGAGACCAGATGGGGGAGACATAAAAGAGGGACACTTCTGAATAAAAAAACAAAAACCAAGGTTTGTGAGACCAGATGGGGGAGACATAAAAGAGGGACACTTCTGAATAAAAAAACAAAAACCAAAAAAAAAAACAAAAAAATTATGACAAATGCCAGTGCATTTCAATTACAAAGTCTTGTTTACTGTTGTTTTGCAGTAAGCAAGATACTGTTTGCCTTTATCAAATAGATCAGCTGTGTCCTTGATGAGCAGTAGGCCATTAATTTATAAATATTGAGCAATGAGATTATGGCTGTCTTCAAAGAAATGTTAGAAAAGGGAAGCTTTTATGATAAGGGTGATATACCCACTGGGTACCCCCATAGTCAGAAGACTTTCAGGATCGACGTGGGAGGAGGGTCTCCAGAGGTGAACTGGAAAAGAACAATTTTATTGCCTTTCTGGAGCAATTTCTTTCAGACCTTTCAAGCTGATTTATGGTAGTGGTATCTACAGGCTTTGCAATAATCCATCATGCTTGAACAACCAATGCTAGCATGAGAGAACTTGCTCACAACTATCTTAAATGCTTGCCTCTACCAACAACCTTTCCCAAGAGACTAGACTTTGTTAAAGGACATGCAAATTCTTATCAGCCACTTCTGCCTTGCCAAGTGAGTTGAAGTAGACACTTACATGGACAAATTTTGATATATTCCAAAATACTGCTTTCAAATTAAATGCACTTTTACTCACTCAAGTCACAACTGCTAGAGTAGAGCGTGTTAATTCATCCTTAAACTTCATAGTCTAAATTGCAAAGAACCATGGGAAAGAATGATGTAACAATTTAATGTTACTGTTTATATACCGAGACATCCCCATAGACTAGTCTGCAGTAAATGACTCAATCAATGAATTTATTCATTAGAACATAACCTTAAAGAATATTATTCCTGAATCTACTTAGTTAATAGTAGGACATTTCACTCAATTAAATAATTGGGTCAAATAGTTCAGTGGGAAACTTAGAACAGACTGAAATTGAATTTAAATTGAATTTAACGGAAATTAGCATTTGCTTTTTAGGACTTTTTATTTTGACCTCAGACTACATTTTAATACAACATGTATTATTTTGTGTTAATGGGTTTTGTTTTGCTTCATTACGTGTGTAGATAACTTAAGTAATTTTGCATTTGTACTGATTATCTACTTAATAAAATTATTTACATTTGCTGTGGTACTTAATGTGGTTATGTCATCATCAGTGGAAATATTGCTAGAGAGTCATCATAGTGATCCCTATAGAAATTTAAGCTCCAACTGCTCGAATTACAGTAACTCGTATCCTGGGATACGCATGGCTGTAATCTCAAATGTCCAGCTGCTTGCACTTAAACGTGAAAGTGAGTTTAGCCATACAGCTGCTGTACCATCTGCTTGCATCCTAAAAGACAGATGGAAGCAAGTGCTTGTCACAGAACAGGTAAGTGGGGAAGAGAGTGGAGAGTGTTATTACATTTACAGGGGATGGGGAGTATACTGGTGACTTTAGGGTTAGGGAGGAGATGTAGTTTTTAGGTTTAGGAAGTGATCATGGATGGGAGGGGGAAGGGGATTTTTGGGTTTAGGGAGGGAGCTGGAATGGGAGGGGGGAAAAGGACTTAAGGTTTATGGAATGATCGGGACTTTAGGGTTGGGGTAGAAAGGGGATGTTAGCTTTAGAGAGGGATAATCAATAGGTGAGAGTTTTTAGGGGTAGGATCAGAGTTTCTGTAGGGATAGTTAACATGATGGGGATTGAGTTAATGACAGTAAGAGTACTTGTTGAAATGAATGAGTGGCAGTGAAGATGCATGTCTTGAGCACATATAGTAGACCCATCATTGTGGAAATGCAAAGTTTGTTACTCAGAACTGGGACTTTGATTTGACATGTGTGATGGACTATTTCTCCCAGGTATGCCCTGAAATGACTAGCTGGTTCTGCCTATAAATTTGCTGTGTGCTAGACAAGGGACTAATTACTACATTTATTACCAAAGCTGTACCAAAATTACATGCAAGTAAAATAGTTTGCTTTTTATTCACACCTGCTGTCAGTGCAGCCCGCAGTGGTTTACTGACTGTAGCCCTAATAGGTCTACTTTCCACATATCTTTGGTGGTCTGATTTACAGAGTTAATTTCCATTTTGAAAATGTTTGGGCCTGCCACTGAAATCAGAAGCCAGTACACTGACTAATGAACTTTCAACATTAGAATGCACTTTTGCCTGTTTATACACCACAATAAGTATTTTCTAAAGTACATTCCAAATCTGTAGCATTCACTGACAGCCACCTCAGCCTGGAGATGTTCTAACTTCTCTGGTCTTTTATGGCTACAAGAACTTTTTATTCTTTGACTCTCAGTAGTAGTGCTTTTATATTTTCTGTTTGTCTGAGTATTAATAATGCTTTTGTTGTTTTATTAAGGTATGGGTAGGTTTCGTTAGAACATTCAGAATAGTCACTTGCTGTTATAACGTGCAATGTAGCAATTTGCCATTCATCACATCTTCTGTTCAGTACTTGTTTCACCCTTTTACAAAGTTGCCTCTTTTTAAGTCTTAGTAAATTGGTAGCTTCCACAATTCACATAAACCTTTCATGTTCAGTATTCACTTAACTTGCTTTCCAATGTCTTTAGCACTTTATTGTATTTTTACATTAATCCATAGAATACTACATATCCAGTGGTAAAACTAACTTTCACACCATCTCATCTTTACATGGTTAACCTCAGTCCCTGCTGAAGTGTATCTCATCGTCCATATTATATTTACTCTGTGTTCTTTCATAAATGGATTTATCTTCCATTTGACATATGCTGCCTGCTCCCCCACCCCCATTTTTTTCAACTTCAGCAGTATGTATGTATGTGCATGGTATAATGTATATCTGTCAAGAATAGTGATTTCCTCAGTAATAGTTGACAATTCACCTGCAACACTGAGACAGTCAACTCTGCTAATGTATGCCTCCCAGCCCTAAGCATACGTTTAGTACCTCCCCACAAATAGGTGATTCCCTGCATATTTTATTACATCTCTACAAATAGATGATTCCCTGCATGTCTTATTACATCCCCACAAATAGATGATTCCCTAAATGTCTAATTACATCCCCACAAATAGATGATTCCCTGCATAACTTATTCCATCCCCACAAACAGATGATTCCTTGCATGTCTTATTACATCCCCACAAATAGATAATTCCCTGCATGTCTTATTACATCCCCACAAATAGATGATTTTCTGCATGTCATTACATCCCCACAAATAGATGATTCCCTGCATGTCTTATTACATCCCCACAAATTGAGGATTCCCTGCATATCTTATTACATCCCCACAAACAGATAATTTCCTTCATGTCTTATAACATCCCCACAAATAGATGATTCCCTGCATGCCTTATTACATTCCCACAAATAGAGGATTCCCTGCATATCTTATTACATCCCCACAAATATATAATTCCCTTCATGTCTTATAACATCCCCACAAATAGATGATTCCCTGCATGTCTTATTACATCCCCACAAATAGATGATTCCCTGCATGTCTTATTACATCCCCACAAATAGAGGATTCCCTGCATATCTTATTACATCCCCACAAATATATAATTCCCTTCATGTCTTATAACATCCCCACAAATAGATGATTCCCTGCATGTCTTATTACATCCCCACAAATAGATGATTCCCTGCATGTCTTATTACATCCTCACAAATAGATGATTCCCTGCCTATCTTATTACATCCCCACAAATAGATGGATTCCTTGCATGTCTTATTACATCCCCACAAATAGATGGATTCCTTGCATATGTTATAATTCATATTTACGTAACGGGTTAAATATTATTCTGCTTTTTCCATGCCTATTTGTTTTCCCTGTATTTCCTGTCCTAATGTAGTTGTAGTCCAGTTCCCCAGATCACTAGTAATACTAATATTATTTCCATGTTGCATCATTTGCTGCATTCTGTAAGAAATTCTATGTAATACTGCAAATAATTTTACTTTGGCATGAGATAGTGTGTGTTTGACTGGCGTCCTCAATGGTTTCCCTTCATTCATGTTAGACTTCATTCATGTTATATTACTCATTCCACTTTACTGCTACCTAATCCCAATCCTCATTTCACCTGTTTTATAGTGTAATATAATGACAAAACTGACTGCACTCAGTTAGGATTCCCTGGTATTAGATTTTAAACAAACACTACAATAAAGGACATAAAACAGTAAATGTTTCACTTATCCATTGATAAGGTAAGCTTTTCATCTTCAGAGCCTCCTTTATACTTGTTTACTCTCCATTCTCTACAGCATTTACACAACCTGACCACCAAACTCCTCCAGCAAACTAAGACAGCTTTAAGATGGTAAAAGGCAGCCAAAAACACATTCACAGTAAGAAACTGTTTGCTGAATATAAAAATACACAAAGGAACCAGAACCAGGTCCACTAACACAGCTTAACTTTGAAACCGCTCGACTATCATCTTATTCCTTCAATTCAAATGTGTTTCTTTCCTTCTTTTGTCTTTTAGGCACTGGTGTCTTTGCACACCTCTTACAGTTATGGATTTCTTTTTACTATAAGTAGTGTGGTTAGGTCAGCACACCATTCTGCGTATAGGGTCAGAGACAATAGCTATGATTTTTTTTTAAAATTGAAGGCTGCAGGGCTGCAGGGTTGACTTTGTGGGCTCTGTTATTTCTCTTCTACCTGCAAGTATACTGCAGAGGCTCTTCTGGGATCCAACATACATCCTGTGTTCCTTTATTATGTTCAAAGTTGCCATCATTAGGAAGGTTAAAGACCGGACTCTTCAGTTGAGATTAGACTCTCCATCTGCCTTTGATTCTCAATATCTGCTAGTTGCTGGTTGCTACTGTGGCTTTGGGTAACAAGTTCACCTACCTATTTGTGAAGACGTTGTGTAATGGTATGAGGCAGCACTGTCTCTCAGTGATTAAGTCTGTGTGTCTCACAGCTCCAGGGTGCTACTGTGGCTTTGGGTAACAAGTTCACCTACCTATTTGTGAAGATGTTGTGTAATGGTATGAGGCAGCACTGTCTCTCAGTGATTAAGTCTGTGTGTCTCACAGCTCCAGGGTGCTACTGTGGCTTTGGGTAACAAGTTCACCTACCTATTTGTGAAGATGTTGTGTAATGGTATGAGGCAGCACTGTCTCTCAGTGATTAAGTCTGTGTGTCTCACAACTCCAGGGTGCTACTGTGGCTTTGGGTAACAAGTTCACCTACCTATTTGTGAAGATGTTGTGTAATGGTATGAGGCAGCACTGTCTCTCAGTGATTAAGTCTGTGTGTCTCACAGCTCCAGGGTGCTACTGTGGCTTTGGGTAACAAGTTCACCTACCTATTTGTGAAGATGTTGTGTAATGGCATGAAGCAGCACTGTCTCTCAGTGATTAAGTCTGTGTGTCTCACAGCTCCAGGGTGCTACTGTGGCTTTGGGTAACAAGTTCACCTACCTATTTGTGAAGATGTTGTGTAATGGTATGAGGCAGCACTGTCTCTCAGTGATTAAGTCTGTGTGTCTCACAGCTCCAGGGTGCTACTGTGGCTTTGGGTAACAAGTTCACCTACCTAATTATGAAGACGTTGTGTAATGGTATGAGGCAGCACTGTCTCTCAGTGATTAAGTCTGTGTGTCTCACAGCTCCAGGGTGCTGCTGTGGCTTTGGGTGACAAGTACACCTACCTATTTGTGAAGATGTTGTGTAATGGTATGAGGCAGCACTGTCTCTCAGTGATTAAGTCTGTGTGTCTCACAGCTCCAGGGTGCTACTGTGGCTTTGGGTAACAAGTTCACCTACCTATTTGTGAAGACGTTGTGTAATGATATGAGGCAGCACTGTCTATCAGTGATTAAGTCTGTGTGTCTCACAGCTCCAGGGTGCTACTGTGGCTTTGGGTAACAAGTTCACCTACCTATTTGTGAAGACGTTGTGTAATGGTATGAGGCAGCACTGTCTCTCAGTGATTAAGTCTGTGTGTCTCACAGCTCCAGGGTGCTACTGTGGCTTTGGGTAACAAGTTCACCTACCTATTTGTGAAGATGTTGTGTAATGGTATGAGGCAGCACTGTCTCTCAGTGATTAAGTCTGTGTGTCTCACAGCTCCAGGGTGCTACTGTGGCTTTGGGTAACAAGTTCACCTACCTATTTGTGAAGATGTTGTGTAATGGTATGAGGCAGCACTGTCTCTCGGTGATTAAGTCTGTGTGTCTCACAGCTCCAGGGTGCTACTGTGGCTTTGGGTAACAAGTTCACCTACTTATTTGTGAAGATGTTGTGTAATGGTATGAGGCAGCACTGTCTCTCGATGATTAAGTCTGTGTGTCTCACAGCTCCAGGGTGCTACTGTGGCTTTGAGTAACAAGTTCACCCACCTATTTGTGAAGATGTTGGGTAATGGTATGAGGCAGCACTGTCTCTCAGTGATTAAGTCTGTGTGTCTCACAGCTCCAGGGTGCTACTGTGGCTTTGGGTAACAAGTTCACCTACCTATTTGTGAAGATGTTGTGTAATGGTATGAGGCAGCACTGTCTCTCAGTGATTAAGTCTGTGTGTCTCACAGCTCCAGGGTGCTACTGTGGCTTTGGGTAACAAGTTCACCTACCTATTTGTGAAGATGTTGTGTAATGGTATGAGGCAGCACTGTCTCTCAGTGATTAAGTCTGTGTGTCTCACAGCTCCAGGGTGCTACTGTGGCTTTGGGTAACACATTCACCTACCTATTTGTGAAGATGTTGTGTAATGGTATGAGGCAGCACTGTCTCTCAGTGATTAAGTCTATGTGTCTCACAGCTCCAGGGTGCTACTGTGGCTTTGGGTAACAAGTTCACCTACCTATTTGTGAAGATGTTGTGTAATGGTATGAGGCAGCACTGTCTCTCAGTGATTAAGTCTGTGTGTCTCACAGCTCCAGGGTGCTACTGTGGCTTTGGGTAACAAGTTCACCTATCTATTTGTGAAGATGTTGTGTAATGGTATGAGGCAGCACTGTCTGTCGATGATTAAGTCTGTGTGTCTCACAGCTCCAGGGTGCTACTGTGGCTTTGGGTAACAAGTTTACCTACCTATTTGTGAAGATGTTGTGTAATGGTATGAGGCAGCACTGTCTCTCGATGATTAAGTCTGTGTGTCTCACAGCTCCAGGGTGCTACTGTGGCTTTGAGTAACAAGTTCACCTACCTATTTGTGAAGATGTTGTGTAATGGTATGAGGCAGCACTGTCTCTCAGTGATTAAGTCTGTGTGTCTCACAGCTCCAGGGTGCTACTGTGGCTTTGGGTAACAAGTTCACCTACCTATTTGTGAAGATGTTGTGTAATGGTATGAGGCAGCACTGTCTCTCAGTGATTAAGTCTGTGTGTCTCACAGCTCCAGGGTGCTACTGTGGCTTTGGGTAACAAGTTCACCTACCTATTTGTGAAGATGTTGTGTAATGGTATGAGGCAGCACTGTCTCTCAGTGATTAAGTCTGTGTGTCTCACAGCTCCAGGGTGCTACTGTGGCTTTGGGTAACAAGTTCACCTACCTATTTGTGAAGATGTTGTGTAATGGTATGAGGCAGCACTGTCTCTCGATGATTAAGTCTGTGTGTCTCACAGCTCCAGGGTGCTACTGTGGCTTTGCGTAACAAGTTCACCTACCTATTTGTGAAGATGTTGTGTAATGGTATGAGGCAGCACTGTCTCTCAGTGATTAAGTCTGTGTGTCTCACAGCTCCAGGGTGCTACTGTGGCTTTGGGTAACAAGTTCACGTACCTATTTGTGAAGATGTTGTGTAATGGTATGAGGCAGCACTGTCTCTCAGTGATTAAGTCTGTGTGTCTCACAGCTCCAGGGTGCTACTGTGGCTTTGGGTAACAAGTTCACCTACCTATTTGTGAAGATGTTGTGTAATGGTATGAGGCAGCACTGTCTCTCAGTGATTAAGTCTGTGTGTCTCACAACTCCAGGGTGCTACTGTGGCTTTGGGTAACAAGTTCACCTACCTATTTGTGAAGATGTTGTGTAATGGTATGAGGCAGCACTGTCTCTCAGTGATTAAGTCTGTGTGTCTCACAGCTCCAGGGTGCTATTATGGCTTTGGGTAACAAGTTCACCTACCTATTTGTGAAGACGTTGTGTAATGGTATGAGGCAGCACTGCCTCTCAGTGATTAAGTCTGTGTGTCTCACAGCTCCAGGGTGCTACTGTGGCTTTGGGTAACAAGTTCACCTACCTATTTGTGAAGACGTTGTGTAATGGTATGAGGCAGCACTGTCTCTCAGTGATTAAGTCTGTGTGTCTCACAGCTCCAGGGAGCTACTGTGGCTTTGGGTAACAAGTTCACCTACCTATTTGTGAAGATGTTGTGTAATGGTATGAGGCAGCACTGTCTCTCAATGATTAAGTCTGTGTGTCTCACAGCTCCAGGGTGCTACTGTGGCTTTGGGTAAGAAGTTCACCTACCTATTTGTAAAGATGTTGTGTAATGGTATGAGGCAGCACTGTCTCTCGATGATTAAGTCTGTATGTCTCACAACTCCAGGGTGCTACTGTGGCTTTGGGTAAGAAGTTCACCTACCTATTTGTGAAGATGTTGTGTAATGGTATGAAGCAGCACTGTCTCTCAGTGATTAAGTCTGTGTGTCTCACAGCTCCAGGGTGCTACTGTGGCTTTGGGTAAGAAGTTCACCTACCTATTTGTGAAGATGTTGTGTAATGGTATGAGGCAGCACTGTCTCTCGATGATTAAGTCTGTGTGTCTCACAGCTCCAGGGTGCTACTGTGGCTTTGGGTAACAAGTTTACCTACCTATTTCTGAAGATGTTGTGTAATGGTATGAGGCAGCACTGTCTCTCAGTGATTAAGTCTATGTGTCTCGCAGCTCCAGGGTGCTACTGTGGCTTTGAGTAACAAGTTCACCTACCTATTTGTGAAGATGTTGTGTAATGGTATGAGGCAGCACTGTCTCTCAGTGATTAAGTCTGTGTGTCTCACAGCTCCAGGGTGCTACTGTGGCTTTGGGTAAGAAGTTCACCTACCTATTTGTGAAGATGTTGTGTAATGGTATGAGGCAGCACTGTCTCTCGATGATTAAGTCTGTGTGTCTCACAGCTCCAGGGTGCTACTGTGGCTTTGGGTAACAAGTTTACCTACCTATTTGTGAAGATGTTGTGTAATGGTATGAGGCAGCACTGTCTCTCAGTGATTAAGTCTGTGTGTCTCACAGCTCCAGGGTGCTACTGTGGCTTTGGGTAACAAGTTCACCTACCTATTTGTGAAGATGTTGTGTAATGGTATGAGGCAGCACTGTCTCTCAGTGATTAAGTCTGTGTGTCTCACAGCTCCAGGGTGCTACTGTGGCTTTGGGTAACAAGTTCACCTACCTATTTGTGAAGCTGTTGTGTAATGGTATGAGGCAGCACTGTCTCTCAGTGATTATGTCTGTGTGTCTCACAGCTCCAGGGTGCTGCTGTGGCTTTGAGTAACAAGTTCACCTACCTATTTGTGAAGATGTTGTGTAATGGTATGAGGCAGCACTGTCTCTCAGTGATTAAGTCTGTGTGTCTCACAGCTTCAGGGTGCTACTGTGGCTTTGGGTAACAAGTTCACCTACCTATTTGTGAAGATGTTGTGTAATGGTATGAGGCAGCACTGTCTCTCAGTGATTAAGTCTGTGTGTCTCACAGCTCCAGGGTGCTACTGTGGCTTTGGGTAACAAGTTCACCTACCTATTTGTGAAGATGTTGTGTAATGGTATGAGGCAGCACTGTCTCTCAGTGATTATGTCTGTGTGTCTCACAGCTCCAGGGTGCTACTGTGGCTTTGAGTAACAAGTTCACCTACCTATTTGTGAAGATGTTGTGTAATGGTATGAGGCAGCACTGTCTCTCAGTGATTAAGTCTGTGTATCTCATAGCTCCAGGGTGCTACTGTGGCTTTGGGTAACAAGTTCACCTACCTATTTGTGAAGATGTTGTGTAATGGTATGAGGCAGCACTGTCTCTCAGTGATTAAATCTGTGTGTCTCACAGCTCCAGGGTGCTACTGTGGCTTTGGGTAACAAGTTCACCTACCTATTTGTGAAGCTGTTGTGTAATGGTATGAGGCAGCACTGTCTCTCAGTGATTATGTCTGTGTGTCTCACAGCTCCAGGGTGCTACTGTGGCTTTGAGTAACAAGTTCACCTACCTATTTGTGAAGATGTTGTGTAATGGTATGAGGCAGCACTGTCTCTCAGTGATTAAGTCTGTGTATCTCATAGCTCCAGGGTGCTACTGTGGCTTTGGGTAACAAGTTCACCTACCTATTTGTGAAGATGTTGTGTAATGGTATGAGGCAGCACTGTCTCTCAGTGATTAAGTCTGTGTGTCTCACAGCTCCAGGATGCTACTGTGGCTTTGGGTAACAAGTTCACCTACCTATTTGTGAAGACGTTGTGTAATGGTATGAGGCAGCACTGTCTCTCAGTGATTAAGTCTGTGTGTCTCACAGCTCCAGGGTGCTACTGTGGCTTTGGGTAACAAGTTCACCCACCTATTTGTGAAGACGTTGTGTAATGGTATGAGGCAGCACTGTCTCTCAGTGATTAAGTCTGTGTGTCTCACAGCTCCAGGGTGCTACTGTGGCTTTGGGTAACAAGTTCACGTACCTATTTGTGAAGATGTTGTGTAATGGTATGAGGCAGCACTGTCTCTCAGTGATTAAGTCTGTGTGTCTCACAGCTCCAGGGTGCTACTGTGGCTTTGGGTAACAAGTTCACCTACCTATTTGTGAAGACGTTGTGTAATGGTATGAGGCAGCACTGTCTCTCAGTGATTAAGTCTGTGTGTCTCACAGCTCCAGGGTGCTACTGTGGCTTTGGGTAACAAGTTCACCTACCTATTTGTGAAGATGTTGTGTAATGGTATGAGGCAGCACTGTCTCTCAATGATTAAGTCTGTGTGTCTCGCAGCTCCAGGGTGCTACTGTGGCTTTGAGTAACAAGTTCACCTACCTATTTGTGAAGATGTTGTGTAATGGTATGAGGCAGCACTGTCTCTCAGTGATTAAGTCTGTGTGTCTCACAGCTCCAGGTTGCTACTGTGGCTTTCGGTAAGAAGTTCACCTACCTATTTGTGAAGATGTTGTGTAATGGTATGAGGCAGCACTGTCTCTCGATGATTAAGTCTGTGTGTCTCACAGCTCCAGGGTGCTACTGTGGCTTTGGGTAACAAGTTTACCTACCTATTTGTGAAGATGTTGTGTAATGGTATGAGGCAGCACTGTCTCTCAGTGATTAAGTCTGTGTGTCTCACAGCTCCAGGGTGCTACTGTGGCTTTGGGTAACAAGTTCACCTACCTATTTGTGAAGATTTTGTGTAATGGTATGAGGCAGCACTGTCTCTCAGTGATTAAGTCTGTGTGTCTCACAGCTCCAGGGTGCTACTGTGGCTTTGGGTAACAAGTTCACCTACCTATTTGTGAAGACATTGTGTAATGGTATGAGGCAGCACTGTCTCTCAGTGATTAAGTCTGTGTGTCTCACAGCTCCAGGGTGCTACTGTGGCTTTGGGTAACAAGTTCACCTACCTATTTGTGAAGATGTTGTGTAATGGTATGAGGCAGCACTGTCTCTCAGTGATTAAGTCTGTGTGTCTCACAGCTCCAGGGTGCTACTGTGGCTTTGGGTAACAAGTTCACCTACCTATTTGTGAAGATGTTGTGTAATGGTATGAGGCAGCACTGTCTCTCAGTGATTAAGTCTGTGTGTCTCACAGCTCCAGGGTGCTACTGTGGCTTTGAGTAACAAGTTCACCTACCTATTTGTGAAGACGTTGTGTAATGGTATGAGGCAGCACTGTCTCTCCGTGATTAAGTCTGTGTGTCTCACAGCTCCAGGGTGCTACTGTGGCTTTGGGTAACAAGTTCACCTACCTATTTGTGAAGATGTTGTGTAATGGTATGAGGCAGCACTGTCTCTCAGTGATTATGTCTGTGTGTCTCACAGCTCCAGGGTGCTACTGTGGCTTTGGGTAACAAGTTCACCTACCTATTTGTGAAGATGTTGTGTAATGGTATGAGGCAGCACTGTCTCTCAGTGATTAAGTCTGTGTGTCTCACAGCTCCAGGGTGCTACTGTGGCTTTGGGTAACAAGTTCACCTACCTATTTGTGTAGATGTTGTGTAATGGTATGAGGCAGCACTGTCTCTCAGTGATTAAGTCTGTGTGTCTCACAGCTCCAGGGTGCTACTGTGGCTTTGGGTAACAAGTTCACCTACCTATTTGTGAAGATGTTGTATAATGGTATGAGGCAGCACTGTCTCTCAGTGATTAAGTCTGTGTGTCTCACAGCTCCAGGGTGCTACTGTGGCTTTGGGTAACAAGTTCACCTACCTATTTGTGAAGATGTTGTGTAATGATATGAGGCAGCACTGTCTCTCAATGATTAAGTCTGTGTGTCTCACAGCTCCAGGGTGCTACTGTGGCTTTGAGTAACAAGTTCACCTACCTATTTGTGAAGACGTTGTGTAATGGTATGAGGCAGCACTGTCTCTCAGTGATTAAGTCTGTGTGTCTCACAGCTCCAAGGTGCTACTGTGGCTTTGGGTAACAAGTTCACCTACCTATTTGTGAAGATGTTGTGTAATGGTATGAGGCAGCACTGTCTCTCGATGATTAAGTCTGTATGTCTCACAGCTCCAGGGTGCTACTGTGGCTTTGGGTAACAAGTTCACCTACCTATTTGTGAAGATGTTGTGTAATGGTATGAAACAGCACTGTCTCTCAGTGATTAAGTCTGTGTGTCTCACAGCTCAAGGGTGCTACTGTGGCTTTGGGTAACAAGTTCACCTACCTATTTGTGAAGATGTTGTGTAATGGTATGAGGCAGCACTGTCTCTCAGTGATTAAGTCTGTGTGTCTCACAGCTCTAGGGTATGGAGTTCAGTCCTAATCTCCTATCACTTTCTGTGTGGACTTCACATGTTCTTCCTGTAACGACATTGGTTCTCCCATTTTCCCATTTCACAAAATATATATTGTATTTACTCTTGTTCTAGTGTCTTGAGTGTAACTGAAAAGGGTCTTTGGTATCTAGTTTACTTACTTAATTAGCACATTAATAAATTAAATTAACATTAACTAAACAGTTTGATTCTGGAACTCTATCAATCAAATCCTGCACCCAGGAAACCCTACAGCACCTAACTCCTGTCCAAATAACACCCCCTTAAAACTGCCACCATATTCAGCTCCTACTTCATTCCTATAGACCTCTAACTCCTCCAACCTTGCTGATCCCCCCACTCTCTCAAACATCAACTCCTTCTCTTTGAAACATGTTCCCACCAGCTACATAAAAAACCTCCTACTTAAGCTTAAGCCATGCTCTCCATCTGTGGACAACCTACCTCCATTCTTCCTTAAGTTAGCTGCTAACTCAATAGCCTACCCCATCTCCATTATTATATACCGACCTATATGTGAATCCACTGTACCATCACTCTGGAAACTATTTGCTTTTACCATACCTATCCATAAGGGTTTTAACTCCACAAAACTCTATATACCAGCCCAAAGCAATACTTTCCCCCATCTCCAAAATATCTGTACATAAGCAACTCATGGACTACTTACTTCAAGAAAACCTACTCACTAACACCCAACATGGATTCTGCCCCATTGACAGCACTACTACTGTCCTTATTTCTTTCACTAACTCAATCTCCCTAGCCAGAGACAACAAACTCACTTATTGTCTTTTTCTAGACCTCCCCAAAGCATTCAGCACTGTCTCACACTCCATGCTACTTTCCAAACTCTCTGACCTCAGCCTTTCCAGTACAACTATTTCCTACTTTCCTAGCTATCTCTCTAACGGACAGCAATCTGTTAAATGATTCTCCTCACTGTCTCCCTTTCTCCCCATCAAAATGGGAGTTCCTCAAGGGTCAGTTCTTGGTCTCTTACTATTTAATATCTTCACTAATAACCTCCATACTTCCTGTCCATACTCTTGTCTAATACAATACTCTGATGACTCCACAGTCATCTCTACTTTTGACACCCTTTCTGACCTACATACCCTCACCCAAAACTCCTTTAACTCTATCAAAAATTGGCTCTCTAAAAACCAACTAATCCTAAATCCTAAATCTTTTATTCCTCCCAAAATATTTCACGCATCTTAAATCTACCTTCTCCATTACTTCACTTAACAACACTGTCATAAATGCAGAAACTCGCCTCAAACTTCTTGGAGTCACAGTCGAGGACCAACTCAAATTCGACCTGCATGTCTACCACTGCATAAAGAAAACGCACCAAAAAATAGGCTTACTTTATAGAAATAACAAATTCTCCATAAAAGACTCTAGACTGTCTCCTGTTCATGTCTACCTTCTCCCTAGTCTTGTCTACAGCTCACAAATATTAACTAACTTACAAACCTCCCTTCTAACAAAACTTGAATCCACCTATAACAAAGTAGCTAAGTTCGCACCTAACCACACCTCAAATACACATCACTGTCAATCCCTCAAACTTTTAAATTGGCTAGAGTTCCCACACCATCTTCTAGTCTCTCAGCTTCCTATCATCTCACTTTATACTCCTAGAACCCTTAGATGCTCTGACTAACAACTCTTGGAAATCTACAAACCCAAAAAATCTATAGGCCAAAATTTTTATAGCTACACTCCTGCCCTAGCCTGGAACAAACTACCCTTGTCCTTTAGAACCCCCCCCCCCCCTGCACATGAATTCAAAAAAGCTGCGTAATACCTGGACTTGTCACTGTGAAAAACGCAGTCTAAATTCTCCTCCCTAAACAACACCACTCACTCCTATTATATCTGTTCTCTGCTACTATTCCTTATAACGACTCTACCACTGCTTCCCTCACACTTTCACCCTGTTCAGAACTGCTTTCTCAACTTCTACACCTAACTGGCTTACTGACTCTTTTTGTGTACTATGACCTTGAGATATGTATCTGACCAACTTGTTTACCTTACTTTATCATACATTTGAATTCAAATGTTTTTTTGTTTGTTTTTCTTTATGTTTGAGCGCATTTACTGCTGTTGTACACTTGTATAACCTACTTGAGTACCAGACTCTGCTCTCTCTGTATTGTTATCATTATTGCTATGTATTTTAACCTTTGCTTGTTCTTCTGTGGATCTTTTCTCCCCAGGCCTCCACCTAAAAAAGGCTCTAGCTCAGTCCGACTTTCCCGGTCAACAAATGTCAAATAATAAATAAATAAATAATTTAACATGTTTGACTGCTTTCATTTAGTGCTCTCTCAATATACCCTAGTGAATTTGTTAGTTTTGTTCTTCCTTTCCTTACCTTTTAACATTTTAATTTTATTCTTCTTCAGTACACATTCTTGTTTCCAAAACTCTATATCCTGCCTTAAGACTAGACAGTAATTTTATTTACACTTAACTTAGATTACCCCATACAACTTTCAAATGTGGCACTTTAAGTGTTCAGCCTTTATTTATTAGTTAAATGAGATCACTATTCATGTTCACAAATGCAAATTAATCTTGATTGATATTCTTGGACTGATATTTATTGGTTAGTCATAAGCTAGTTGATACACCTTTCCTCATACTGTATTACCTAAAAAAGGTCCCTACCTGGCAATCGAACATGCCATCTTTGTTTTCATATTAACAGTGATACCTTTTTTTATACTTCATATGTTGAAGGCTGTGCCCCCTAACAAGTAATAATTTAGTAATAATTAAGCCCAAGACCTCATTTCCACCAGCTGGGGCATATGCTTTCTGGCAAAGATGCTGATGAAGATAAGATAAGAGATAGGTATGTATCCCAGAGACTACCCCTTCTATGGAACAGGCTCCCCCTCCATGTGAAGCAGAGTTCCTCTCTACCCCAATTCAAGCACAACTTGGACAACTGGATGGGAAACTAGAAATTCATCCCTGGTTTGGCACCTGTGTCTCTAATGGACACAGGTAACCTGTAAATGGTTCATCTCCCAAGCCTATGTTTACACTTATCAAGGGTATCAGAACTTGTCAGAGATTTGGAATGCATGACTAGGCTTAAAAAGGCCCTTGTTGTTGTTAGCCTAGTAAACACCTATGAACCTATGAATGGCAAGTCCTGTTTCAGGCACCATGGCCAGCTAACAATTAGGGTCTTTAGAATACAGTTCAAATAATCCTTTCTAGTATTATAATAATATTATTTTTGTTATTCTCACTATAATAATCCACTTCCAGGCAGAGATTGGGTACTATTCTTATATGGCTTTCTGGAAAGTCGAGGACTCTGGATGCAGCAACCTTGGTCCTTTGTACATACTATTATAAAGCATTACAAACTGGATTCTTTTTCAAGTTTTGGGGAATTATTTGAATTTAGATTACTGAAGCTGCAATCTGAGGCACTATTTGTTTTATTTTGTAATATAATTAAAGTGGATTTTTAAAGCTCAATTTGAGGCAGCCACAATTCTTTTGAAATTGGTATTTTGAATTAATTGGTCATTTGCTTTAGATAAACCATGTGTTTTTGTGTGGGAATCTGTCCATGGTACTGACACCACTGTTGTGGTAGTTGCTAGTTTAGAATCTTCATGGAAAACTATAAGCATCTTAGAGCCAGTTTGCACCACTCTGCTATTACTGGTAATCTTCATATGCTGAAATGATCTGAGAGTCAGTTTGCTACGACATTATTACTGTCAATTTTTAAATTGACTGATGTTACCACTTCTAGTAAATTTGAAGAGTGATACATTCTTTCCTGACTTCAAGAGCCGAATTACCCAAAAGGATAAACAGGCATACATCTGTTGGTAGTCAGCCTTTTTGAACCTGAATTGCCGCGCAAGAGTAGCATATTTTTCCCCAGAACATATTGTCCAGAAATTTAATACGTTTAGTCTGCTCTTGTCTAACTTTTTGTTAGTTTCAGTTGACTCTTGACATCATGGGCTGCCCAGTATAACCTAATGCTTAGTCATATGATAACATGCCAAATTTAAGTCTGTGAGAAATATAAGATATGAGACTATATCAGTGTCTACACAAAAATAGAGGGATAATTTCAGAATGATTGCTAAGTAGTACTTTTTAAACTTTACTAGCATTAGGCAATGTGATTGTAAATGATAATTGAAAATTATTGTTGTTACTGTTCACAGACTGATGTAAGCAAGGCAGAATGCTGTAAAGGCAGTTGAGTGGTACTTATAGCACATAAGGTAATTGCATTATTATAGTAACACTTAAAAATGAAAGCATCCCATTGCTATCAGGGAATATCTGGCCTAATACACAGCCACTGTCATTTTAATCAGCTTTATATCACTATACCTGACTATACCCTCGTTATCTGTGGGAATATCTAGCCAAACAGAATACTATCATCTTAATCATATTTTATTCACATATACCCACTGTGTTAATTGGCTATTGTTCTTTAATCTTGGGTCTATGTCAGAAGCTCAAGTTTTCAGAAACTCGGAATTCATATTGCCGAGATGATATGACTGAGTTTCTGAAAACTCACAAAACAGCAAAAATCTACCTTTTTTATGTTAAACTCCACAGCCCCTGTATATTATATATACTAGCTCTGAGATCACACTACAGTAGGGAAAAGGGTAAATTCCCTGATCCTCAGTGTTTAGTGATCTCCATTTAAAAGCTTCAGGATTTCGGAAACTCGATCGTATCATGTCAACAATATGAATTTCAAGTTTCTGAAAAGTCAAGCTTCTGAAGCGGACCCATATACACACATACATATCTCTCTCTCTCTCTCTCTCTATATATATATATATATATATATATATATATATATATATATATATATATATATATATGAATATATACATATACTACTATCAAAATAGCGAATGGAGATGCTCCGCAGCTGGAAAACTCAAAAGATGGATGTTTGAGATTCTACTTTAATGAACATCTCTGTGTTTGAAAGTTCACATCAGCGAATGCACTGTGCATTCGCTGATATAAACTCGAAGTACTGTACAGAGATTGCATCCTTTTCTCACTGTAGAGCGAGCTCAGAGTTGGAATATATAGTTAGCAGGGGTTGTGGGGGGGGCTTGTTCCTCTGCAAAAACATGATAGAGTTGCTGGCGCTGTGTCAGACTCCAAGCCGGTCACAAGTGGTGTCCCACAGGGCTCGGTCCTTGGCCCCCTATTGTTTGGCATCTACTTCTCAGAAGTACAGGCCAGCATGGGAGGACTTTGGCTGACAAAGTTTGCAGACGACTGCAAACTGGGCGCCATAGTGGAAAGTGCATCGGACACGGATATCCTTCAGAAGGGACTCACGGAAACAGATAGCTGGTGCCAGAGCCATGGCCTGAAGTTAAACGCCAAAAAATGTATAGTCATACCCTTCGGGAAAAACAAGGTAACCCCAAGCTACCATATAGGTGGCAATCCACTAAGCACAGAAGAGGTTATCAGGGACCTGGGGACCCAGGTTGACAGTGGCCTTTCTTTTGACACTCACATTGCTAAAGTGGTTAGAAAGACCTTCTACATTGCCCACCTGATCATGAAGGGATTCACATCCAGATCTAGTGAGGTCATTGTTCCCCTGTACTCTTCACTTATCAGACCAATGATCGAGTACAATGCCCCATTCGGGATGTATCTCACCAGACATCTGCAGCAATTGGAGAGACCCCAAAAGTTCCTCACCAAAAGGGTAAAGGGACTCCAAAATCTGTCATATGCTGCCAGATTGAAGAAACTCCAGCTCTATTCAGTCGCATACCGTCTGCTCAGAGGTGACATGTGCCTGACATACAAGGCCATGTCCAACCCGGAATTAATGGACATGCTCCACCTCAAAAATCCAAATCCACCAAAACCACTAGAGCAAGCGACTTAAACCTTAGCACGGATATAAATAGGATGTGCTGGAGGGATAGATTTATCACTCAGAGACTCCCTATGCTGTGGAATAAAATCCCGGTCCATGTGAGGCAGAGCACCTCGCTGACTCTGTTCAAGAGAAATCTAGACCTGTGGATGGGAGATCGTAGGTTTACCCCGGGAATCATCTCTGTGTCACTGCTGGACAGAGGCACAACAAACTAATGGGCACAGTATTTTTTCATATAAGGGGTGGCGTAAGCCACAAAAATTTGGGCTAGGCTTATAAATGCCTTAGGGCAGATAGCCTAGTATAAACCTATGAACCTATGAACCTATGATGTGAGGTGTAGGAGGGGCTTGTTCTTCTGCAAAAACATGATGTGAGGTGTAGGATGTTAGTTTATCTGTGCTCCTATATGGACATCACATGATCTGTTTGACAATGTTGAATCTGCTGAATTCGTTCAGCAGATTCGACATTGTTATCTGTTAAATGTTTTTTGATTCGCTATTATTTCTTGGTGTTCTGAATGGGATTTATTTTGTCCCTCAACATTTTGATAGTAAACCGTACATATATATATATATATATATATATATATATAAAACACAAACCTTGTGGAAATGAAGGAAAGCAGCAGGTGCTTGTTTCACAGCAAAAAATAATTGATATAACTCCAGCAGTATTCAGCAAAATAATGATTTAATTCTAGCAGTGAAATATTATCTTGGAAGGTCCATGGAAGTAAATATTGTGGGAAGAAATAGCCAGGGAATTGTTATGGCTAGGTTTGTATAGGCCCTAGGGCCGATAGCCTAGTACCAACCTATGAACCTATGAAAAAAAAAAAACAGCAGAAAGTCATTTTTGCAGGGGGGCAAGTCCCTCTGCACCCATCATGTGGGAGGCTGCACCCCCCACTCCCCCACTAATTTATATATACTAATTCTGAGATTGCACTACAGTGGGGAAACAGGTATAGTTCCTTATCCCCACTGTAGCATGATGCTGTGCTGAAGTGTTTTTTTTTTGTAATATTACAGGTTCATTGAACTGGTAGTCACAAAAGTGCACTTTCATGTAAGTGCCCTTACGGGTAAATGGCTTCGTACTTTTTCTTTTCGAAAGGATGCGTTTTTCGATAGAAAAATTAGACCCATATTAACAGCAAAGACTTCAGTTCTACTGCAATTCCCAGTTACAATCACATCCGGAGACTGTCCAGTTTTGCAGCTCTCCTTTTACAAAGCATAAGGATTGATGTATGACAGACAAATCAGGGAGATAAATGTATTTCACTTTTAAACAAAGGGGCTAATAGCTGGTAAAACTAGCACACACTTTCAAAATGTGGAGGTATTCATTTATATTGGGGTTTTATAACTAGAAACTAAACTTGATAAGCTTAAGAGCAAGATGGGTAGTGCTAGTTTATAAAAAGGATGAAGAACTAGGAAAACGGTTGCTGGGGAAGGTTATGAGTGATTGTATGTTAACATTTCAGACTGCTGTGGCTACAGAAAGTGGTTTGTCTATGCTGGAAGTGCCAAAGATGTGGTGGGGGAGTGAATAAGTATTGTTTGGGAGATATCTTCATTTATGATCAGATGATGAAGTTATATTTAGTTAGTTTTGGTCCCCTTGGTGAGACCAACTAGTTGGTACCTTTTAATAGATGATTCTGATGGTTCAGCCGAGCTTATCATTAAAAGACAGACATGGCAGCTATTACCAAGTTTAAAGACTTTTTACTACAAGTTTTTGTCTCCATGCCTGCTGTCCTTCAAGCCTTACCCAAAAAAGATAATGCCCATTCATTCTCTTTCCTGGGATTCTTATCCACCTACAGGACCAGAGTTTTCAGGCATCCCTAATGGTACTTTATACCATTGCTGACATCCTGGAAATGAGGGTATTTGTAATGCATAGCCTCTCTCCGGGGTAGAAAGATGTGCAATCTTCATCACCATGGTAGCTCATAGTGCCTCCATAGAAAAAGTGCACACTTCAGTTCATCCATTTTGAAGGCTAGCACCAGGTTACGGTTTGTGGAGCCTGAGGCCTGCCCCAGGCCATGCATTTGTATCGGTACTGCTCCTCTGAGGAAAGATAGCAATGCATGACCAAATCTACTCTGCCCCCCCTTGGACATGCCTTTCCACCCCAGACAATTCTGGTGACAACTTAAACCACTAGTCAGTCTTGGGTCACCTGAGTCACAGTCAGGGCTGCATCCCCTTGCACAAGAGGAGCTGGCAGTTTAAAGATTTCTTATTGGCAAATTCTGGCTGGCTTACTGTAGCTAAAATCATTGAACTGATTGGACTGGTAGGGACATCTTCACCCATCCATCCTCTTTCTCTTACCTGAATTTTCTCTCATGTAAGAACAACTGTTAGCTAAACAGTAACATAGCAGTAGCTACTTCCTAATCCACAGAAAGTGTCAGCCAACATCTCACCATGTGTTTTGCAACTGAAGTCTGGTACTATTTTGTATAGGAATCTGTCTCAGCCACTGGCCTAGACTTGACACTAGAAAGGAAATGAAAGCTTTCCAGGCAATGTTAGTGAACTGTTAGTCACAAAGGCATGAGGAAGTCAATCGGGGATATCAGATGGAGCTTCACATAGAGGATGATAGTAGAAATCACATGGATTTACAATCAATAACCTTATATCTAGGCACTTTATTTGGAAGAGAACTTGACAGCATGAAGGATGGCAATTTGCTTCTTACATTTAATATAGGTCACAGAGATTCAGTGAAAGAGAAACAATGACACTTTTCTCAGAGTTGATCTTAGAAGCCCCTGACTCACAGTACTGCCATTATCAGAAAGTGGAAATATAAGATACATTCTTTGGCTGTGCCATATAATAGGATAATGAAGCACATTGTGGGAAAAAAGAAATACAGACATTAAAAGAAGCTCATATACATTTGTAGTCCATATAAGATATTTTTGAGGTTAAAAAAAAACAATAGTCATCACTTAGAATGAGGCAGAAGGTGTAACACTTCATAAAATATCAGAATATAATAGAATACTTATGTTTTCCAACTATTGCACAGAATTGCAAGTTAAGGCTGGATGATTGCTACTTACTATGTAGAGTTGAAAAACATTAATTGAAATGAAAGAATTAGTTTTGTTATGCTACCATTTATTTTTTTTAGTTTGCATAAATTGTGGTGGTGATGCGGCTGCCTCTACAGTCTTCCTGAACCCCAAGTAGAAATAGAGGGTAAAGTCTATGTTAACAGAACAAGACAGGCTTGGATCTTGTCTTCTGAAATGCTGGTTATGCTATTACTAGAAATCTATAAATGTATGCAGTAGCCATACCTCTCAACCTGTTAGAGCAAGAAATCTGGACAAAGTCATAAATAATGAGGGGACAAAGGCCCAAAAATAGGGACACTTTTTAAATATTGCTCTTACAAACTTAGTAAGTTGATAACAGGTTTTGTATCAGCATGAATTTCCTGAGGGACATGAAGTCTGAAACTCAAATCTCTGTCATTATTTTCTCATTTAGGTCCTCAGTGATTTGCCAGGATTTGCCAGAAAACCACAATTTTATGAGAAACAGACCAAAAATATGAGGGAAAAATTAGGATGTTCTGTGAAAATCTATACAGTTGAGAGGTATGACACTACCCTCTTCCATCACTGTTGTCAAAGTTTAGCAGTTCTATGGATCAAGAAGAATTAATTTCAACCACAAAGTACTTGGGGCAAAAAGTATTTGTGCAACTAAATTTGATATTTACAGCTCTGTAACTCTTGAGAGATGCAAAACATTCAAATTCTGACTACAAGGTTACTTTTCTGCCAGTTAATTAAATAATAAATGTACAAAATGTTAAAATATAACTGTTTTACCTGTTTCTGCTTGTAATAAAGTACCACAACATTATTTGAGCTTACCTAACTAATCACAGCTAGCACACAGTTGTTTAAAATGTAGCTGGATTTATATTTAGGTTCATAGGTTCATAGGTAGGTACTAGGCTATCAGCCCGAGGGCCAAAGCAATCCTAGCCAACAATGTACCATGTATTGTTAAATTCCTGCCCTCTATCGAGCTGTGCCCCAGACATAATCCCAGGGGTGAATTTCCCATCACCCATCCACTTATCAAGGTTTTTCTTGAATAGTGCTAATGACGAGCTCTGTTTGATGTGGATCTTGTTCCAGAGCATGGGAAGTCTCTGGCATACAAATCTGTCCATCCAGCATGTCCTATTTATTGCTGTGGTGAGGTTTAGGTCCCTAGAGCATGTAGCTTGGGGAGATTGGGATTTCTTCAAGTGGAGCATGTCCAGTAATTCTGGATTTGACATAGCTTTGTATGTCAGACAGAGGTCTCCTCGGAGTAAGCGGTATGCGACCGAGTAGAGTTTGAGTTTCTTGAGCCGGTCGGCATAGGTCAATTGTTTGAAGCCAGCAATCCTATTGGTGAGGTACTTTTGGGGCCTCTCAAGTTGTAGGTGTCTTGTGAGGTACATCCCAAATGGGGCATTGTATTCAATGAGGGGTCTGATAAGTGATGAGTAGAGGGAAACAATGACTTCCTTATTTCTAGATGCGAACCCTTTTGTGATTAAGTGAGCCATGTAGAAAGATTTTTTGACCACTGTGGCAATGTGGTTATCAAATGAGAGGTTGCTATCCACTTTGGTCCCAAGGTCTCTTATCACACTTTCTGTGTTGAGTGAACTATTTGGTAATTCATGGGTACAGTGTTTTTGCCAAGGCAATAACAATGCACTTTTTGGCATTTGGTCTCAATGAGGCCCTTTTGCAGGATGTTTAAGTCGGCAGGGGAATCATTAATGACACCCAGTTTGCAGTCATCTGCGAACTTGGTTAGCCATAGACCCTTGGTGTTTGCTTGCACTTCAGAGAAGTATATACCAAACAGGAGGGGTCCCAGGACTGAACCCTGGGGTACTGCACTTGTCACTGGTTTGGAGTTGGATCTGGAGTCAGCAACGCTTACCATGTGGGATCTGTCCGTGAGCCAGTTGACCACCCATCTCGTGATATAAGGGTTTATGTTAAGGTTGGTGAGTTTATCAATGATTCCTGAATGAGGGATAGTGCCAAAGGCTTTAGTGAGGTCCAGGTAGGCTGTGTGGACTACCTTGCCCTTGCCTATGGCCTTTGTAACTGTTTCAAAGAAGTCTACCAGGTTTAGGAGACATGACCTACCTTTTACAAATCCGAATTGGGTAGCATCCAGAGTTTGGAGGTTACCTATTTCTTTGTTTATGCGTTCCATGATGATATGCTCCATGGCCTTGCAGACCAGGTTTGTGAGGCTAATAGGTCTATAGTTCCCGGGGTCTGTGGTGGCTCCTCCTTTGTGGAGTGGGATAACCGTTGATGTGCACCATTCTGTGGGCACATAGCCTGTGGTGAGGCTGTGGTTGAACATGGATTTTAGGTGGGGGGCTTGTTCATTTTGTAGTTTGTGTGAGATGCAACCTGGGATGTTGTCCAGTCCCATGGATGCTGTGTTTTTGGCTTTAGAGAGTGCTGTTTTTACCTGTGTGTTTATGATTGTTGGGGCTCTACAACCATCTTGTATAGTAATGGGCCCTTTGGGAGGTGAGGGGGGAGTAAAGTTTGCATTGAAACTATCTGCCAATATTTTGGCAATATCAGTTGGCTCTGTATATTTTGTGCTGTTCTGTTGTAGCTTGGTGCAGATCGGGGTGTTGCCATGGGAATTCTTTACATAGCTAAAGAATGCCTTGTGATTGTCTTTGGAATCTGTGGCAATTTTTCTTTCAAGATTAGCTTTGGAGGATTTTATGAGAGATCTTAGTTTCTTACTGAGGCTCGTCAGTGAGTTTCTCCATACCTGTTTTTTACTCTCTTTTGCAACAGTTTCTTCCTTCTGTTGTAGAGTTTGTTAATGGCAGGGGACCACCAGATTGCCTTCCTTTTTTTGGGGGATAGCATCTTGGTTTTGTTGGGGATAGCATGATCCATGCACTCATGCAGGTGCTTGTAGAGTGCATTTGTGTAGGATTCAGCAGTAGTGACTGTATTGACTGAGTTATCCATCTGCAGGGGTGTCATAAAGTTAGTCACCTCAGTCTTGAGAAGTGTGAAGTTCGCTTTGGAAAAATATTTTACGATGGTTTCCTTGTGTGGAGGTGGGGTCGGGATGTTGATATCTAGGCTGATTAGTTTATGGTCTGATCTAACCAGCTGGGAGTTGATCTCGGGTGTAGAGCACCGGTCACCCATGCTGGTAATGACCAGGTCCAGAATATTGTTGCCCCTGGTGGGGGCATTGACAAGTTGATCCAGGGCATTATAGTTTATGAACTCCAGGAATCGTTTAGCCAGGGGTCAGTACAAGAGTAGTTTTCCCAGTTAATGTTTGGGAAGTTGAAATTGCCCATTATTATGGTGTTTGGTTGGACCCTCATTTTTTCCAATGTCCTCAGGAACGAGGAGTGAGTATCCTGGGTCATGGTGGGGGATCTTTAACAAGCTACAATTTGGAATGCATTTTTGCCCTGGGTTAGTTGCACTTGGATGATTTCAGAGGCATTGTATTTTGCAACTAGCCTGGAGGTGTGGATGTCCTTGATGAATATGGACATGCCTCTGCCTTTCGTGTTTCAGTCCAGGTTTTGTGGCCGAAATGTGTGGTATACGTTATAGCCTGGTAGTGCTGGGGTGCTCTTGGGAGCCTTGAACCAGGTCTCAGTCACTGCACAGATGTCGATGTTTTCCATTTTGAGGAGTCCCTCAAGTGAGTGCATTTTGAGGTTTAGACTCCTAGCGTTGAGTAACATTCCCTCAGTTTTTTGTTTCCTGTAGTTCTTATGACGGTGGGTTTGTTTTTTGAACCTTGCCTAAAAAAGGCACTATAGGGGTGGCAAGAGCCTTGGCCAGTATTCTGAATCCCAGGGGTGACAGGTGCAGGCCATCTCTGGTGAAGCATCATGGCCTGTCAAGAATGTCATCCCAGGCAGACAGATACTGGATCCCCTTTGAATGACACCAGAAGCTTAGCCAATTGCTGAAGTTGATCATCTTATCCCTGTACTGTGGTATCATTTTTGGTGAAGGCAGGATGCTACTCAGGGCTAGGGTCATACCTGCCTGGGCTACAAGATCAGAGAGCTCTTCCATGTCTCTTTTCATGTAATCCAGGGTGGTACGTCTCAGGTCAGTCATTTACACCAACATGGACTATGACACACTCATATTTGTACTTGTCTTGTAGTGACCTGAGTGCATCCATTATGTGGCCGATTCTGGCACCCAACAAGCAGCTGACAGTAACCTTCTCTTTGTCCAGCCTGGTGAGTGGGACGTCAGTGTGCCTGACTATAGAGTCACCTATCACATGTGTGTTGGGTATCTTGTTTTGCCTTATGGGCTGTGGTTGTGCTGCACACCGAGTTTGTGGGCTATATGTTGTTCTCACATGTGTTATGAATACAATTGCTTGCAGATGAGTTTTGCTTCTTGCAACAGTAAAATAAGAATTTTCTGACTTGAAAAAAGTATGTTAGTAGTACATGTTTGATCATCACATTGTGAGAATAATAAAGTGATTTATAGGTGATAAGATTTTATGGAAACATTTAATGACATTGCAAATTGGGTATAAAAACAATGAACCCACTCTGCTGCAAAGGCTGTAATCTGGTCTTTATTAGTATCATATTAGTTTTAGAGCATTTTAGCTGCCAGACAAAAATAAATAAACAAACAAACAAAATTAAGCAGCGCCATGTATTTATCCTGGTGGATAGTCTAATGTTGGAAACTGTCTGCTTTGTTTCATTTTTTTACTATGCCTTTGTACAAGGCATTTCTTACAAGTCCCAAAATGCTGTCAAAAAGGCATGTCCCAGTCGTGTTGGAGTATATGCAGACTTAAATTTGTGATTTATAGATTAAGGCTCTATGCTATTTGCAAAGTAATTCCTGTGCTATTGAGCTGATTTCCCGCAGCCTCCATCTGCCTAGTGTGTGATTTTTGGCAAGTTAATTAGCAAGGTGGCAGTTTTGAGCAAGTTTCATAGCCAGACAGGGTTTCTACATCAACAGTGTGGGTTTACCTTTAAAACGTAACTCGCAGTTGTCTGTCCCTGCTTCATGAAAAAAAAAAAAGTTGCTGAGTTCTATCACAACAGCAGTGGTGGAGCAAGTAATTGTGTGGTGTGTTAAAATGGTTATGTTCTTATTGATTTTAGGTGAGCTTAAGTATCCATTAAAAGCTGCCCTCAGGTAGTTGTAGCTGAATAGACCATTATGTTTTTTTCTACAGATTTCAAACCATGGCACTTGATTCCCAAAGCATCGCATTTAAAATGTCATATTACATTTTTTTCCTGCATTTCTCTTTCCTTTCTTCTGATATCCGGCTCTGAATCATATTTATGGACTATAGTATTCATACTTTAACATTTAACTAATTTTTTTGTTTTTCTAGTTATTTTCCTGAAGCATACACTCTTATGATTTTACTTCATGATTTACTCTGAAATAAACTCAAAGCAATGGCAGAGTGCATTAGGTCAGTATATTCAGCGACAGTTTCTTCTTGTCTGGGTCCAGCTGGGTTATTTAATAATCAGTTGCCAAGTGAAAAATCCATGCTTGAACTGTTTCTATTTGGAAAGCAAACCTCACGTCATTAAGATTAAACAGCATGCACAGTATACTATCTATGGTTTTGTAACTACTTTCACTTGTGATACTAGACTTATTAGGGAACAATAATTATACACCTGTGACCAGCTTTTAGCTAGTTCAGTCACTGCAATGAGCAATTTTATAAGTAGGACTGCAGAAGCATGCATGTTAGTTTGAATGACCCATAATTCCATATTCATTTGGTACAAATTGAAAAGAAAAAAAAAATGAAATATTTATATATTTTTTTACATTGGCTCAGTTCAAGAATTGTAATGGCAAATGCAAAAAAGCTGGTTTGAAAAGCAAGCTCAGAGAGCTTTACTTATTGTAAAATCAATAAAATACACAAGATTTCATGCAGTTCATATGCTTTATTATGTACTATAATGAAGGAGCTGCAAACAACATTTAAATGTTACCCAAGATCATATAATCGTATCATTTAACGTTAAGTCAAAAGTAATTTTATTGTCATTTAGATCTACACGTGTAGATTAAATGAGATTCCATGAACTCAGCTCATCATGGGACAGACGAAATAGAAATCACGCACATAGAAAGGCATCATTTAAAACAACATATAATACTACTACCACCATCTTATAAATCAACTCTGCACTTAAGTATAGAGCTACATATATTCCTAGAAACACACGCTTCTTAAGATACTAAAAATACACATCTAGCAGCAAAGTTTAAGTAACAGTACTGCACATGAACTATGTACCACATTATGGTGAACAAGCACATAGCAGTAGCAGCTGAAGAAAATACATTGCACCTTGGTTAGCAGTATAAATTATAATCGATGGCTGGGCTTAATAAATAAAAGATAAAATAATAACACACAGTGAATGAGAAGTCCCAACCTCCTAACCTGTCAGTGATCAGAACTAATGTTGGAATTAAGAAGTCTGATCACCTTCGGATAAAAACTGGCTTTGAATATAGTTGTCCTGCATCGAATACTGTTGTATCTTTTACCCGATGACAGGCTTATAAACAGATTGTTTGCAGGATGAGTTGCATCATTTAGTATTTTGATGGCTATCACTAGGCTCCTCGGTGTATAAAGATCCTGGATTGTGGGCAGACTAATGCCAGTTATCCTCTCAGCAACTCTCACCACACTCTACAGTGTCTTCTTATCTGCGACCGAAAAGCTCCCATACCATACCGAAAATCTGGATGTTAGGATGCTTTCAATTGCTGATCTGTAGAAGATGAAAAGTGCTGACAATGGTAGTTTCGCCTTTTTGAGTCTTCTCAAAAAGTGGAGACATTGGTGCGTTTTTTCACTATGTGGCAGGTGTTCCCAGTCCAAGAGAGATCATCAGAGATATGAACTCCTAGGAATTTGGTACTGCTTACCCTTTTCACCATCTCTCCATTGATCAGGAGCAGTGTATGGGGGGTTTGCCTCTTCCTATAGTGTACGATTATCTCTTTTGTTTTATTTACATTCAGGTCAAGGTTGCTTCTTGCACACCAGGCAATCAGTGTGTTAACCTCTTCTCTGTATGCACTCTTGTCCTCTCTCCTGATGAGACCCATGACTGTGGTGCCATCAGCAAACTTGATGATATGATTTGTACTGACATTTGCTGTGCAGTCATGGGTGGGGTCTGAGAACGCAACCCTGAGTAACACCTGTTTTGAGTGTTATGTTCTAAGAGGTATTCGTGCCCACACAAACCTTCTGTGGCCTGTTAATCAAAAAGTCCAATATCCAACTGCAGAGGTGTTTGTTGATGCCCAGATGTACTAGCTTATTGATCAATTGCATAGGGGCAACTGTGTTAAATGTTGAGCTAAAGTCACTGAATAGCATTCTCACATAGCTGTCCTTGCTCTCCACATGTTCAAGAGCAAGATGCAATGTGACTGCTATTGCATCAGCCATAGATCTGTTTTCTCTGTAGACAAACTGCAGTGGATCGAAAGTTGATGGTAGTTATGTAGACAGGTGTTTCTTGACGAGCTTCTCAAAACATTTCATAACTGTGGATATTAGTGCAACAGGCCTGAAATCATTCAAACTGAAGGGTGAGGCTTTTTGGGTAGAGGGATTATATTTGATACTTTGTAACATAAACGGACCTTTGCCAGGCTAACCGAGGTGTTAAATATATCCAGGAATACTGAACATAGTTGGTCTGCACAGCTCTTTAACACCTTACCCAAGATATTATCTGGACTGGCCATCTTTCTGGGATTGACTTTCTGTAGCACCCTTTATACTTCCATCAGACTAAGGCTGAGTACTGCATCATACTGCTCTGTGTGTAACCTTTGCAAAGTTGTGGTGTTCCTCTCCTCAAATCTTCCAGAAAAGGTATTCAGCCTGTCTAGGAAGTCAGTGTTATCATCTCATTGTGCAGCTCTCGTTTTACACTCCATAATTTGTTGTATAACCTGCCACAACCATCTGGTATCCATCATGTCCTCGAAGTGGTTTAGTATCTTCTTCCCATATTCCCTCTTAGCCTCTTTTATGCCTTTTTACAGGTTTGTCTTTGCCACACTTAAGGCTTCCCTGTCATTTGCCCTAAATGTTGAATTTTGTGCATTCAGAAGATCATCAACCTTACTTGTAAGACATTGCTTTGATTAACTCTTGTGATGATGCTTCTGATCTCTGTGATATCATCAATGCACTTTATGATGTAAACCATCACGGCTTCAGTGCATTCATCAAGGTCAATGTGCTAGCCTGTTGTGGCTGCCTCCTTGAAAATGCTCCAGTTAGTACACTCAAAACAATCCTGGAGAGCTGATAATGCTTCCTCAGACCAAATCCTCATCTCTTTCACCGTGGGTTTCTCCCTGACCAGAGCAAGTATATAAGCAGGCATCAGCATGTTAGAAAAATGATCTGAGCCGCCGAGGTGTAGATGCTGCACTCCTTTGTAAGCTTGCTTTATATACTGGTGTACACTTTATCCAAGGTACTCTTACCCCTTGTTGGAAAGACAGAGATGTAAAAATAAATGCAAAATAAGTAAATAAAATAAATCAGTGCCGTAAGTATCTATACAACATATATATAAAACAGTCCTTGAATCACCTTATGATCTATTACCTTTATATTTTGAATATTGAATATTTGTTGCAGAATCTTCTCCATGTTTGTTAGCATGTACCACCTCTTCCACATGAAAACAAACTTAATTTTGGAACCCAACTCTGTAATGTGTCTATAAAGTGCCATTTTACTGCTAATGTTCATTCCGTGTGTATTTTGCTTATTTTAGTTAAACTAAAGTTTCCCAAACTTGTTTTTTTTTCACACTGTCATTTTCTATTTGCAATTGTTGTGATCCAGTGTTTGAGTTAATCTTTTGAGCACTGTCGTATGTTTTTAGAGTTTTATGCCAAGTCTGCTTTTAGAAGCAAGAGCTATGGCTATGCTGCTATAATGATCTTAATCTAAGAAGTACAATGCCATGAAAGGGCCACATATACTTACAGAGACATATATTTTGTCTGTACCTCTTTCATCTGCAGTTTCCCCTTACTCCATAAGATATAGAAGGAAATAAACATCTAAATTAAAGGTACATGCATTTTTGAAACTGTACTGAAATTAGCCTGCTCTTTGTTTTTATTCCCCATGTAGAAGCAAGCACATGACCCATGCTTAAATATTACAGATGCATGGCTTGGCTAGTGATACTGCCTTAAGGTTCACATGTCTGTTGGGTGATTCATTTTCGGCTTCATTACATGTGCCATGTGTTATATATATTGCACAGAATTTACTGCATATGAGGCAAGGGAGGAGAAACGATCCTGGGTCTCTCTTGTCTCATTATGTAGTCATTTCAGTTTTGTTTCAATCTGCTCTCTTCATTGCCATCATTAATTGGGTAATAAATAAGGCAAATAAGAAGTTCAGCCTAATGAGCCCCTGTCTCGACCACATCAGGTGATTGTATAACAGACAAAAAAATCATATGTTTTCCTTGTTTAGGTAACATGAACTCAGGTCTCTTTTGAGTTATTTGTGTACATATAGTCCATATAAAGATTTTCAATTTTTTACTGGTCTTTGTGAGTGGGACACAAGAATATACATACTTTTTTCTTACACACACACACACACACACACACACACACACACACACACACACACACACACACACACACACACACACACAAACATACACACACACAGAGTTTGCTTCAGTGATTTTTTAGTTGTCTAAAATGAACATTGTTTTATGTTTATGTACAAAATTAGTGGCTGCAGCGGGTATTTAAATGTTTCAGGCTCTAAGTACATTTTTTCAGTACATATGTTTAAGTGTTACCTATCTAAGAATTGAAGTACACTACTTGGAGTTACTCCTTGCAGAACATAAGCCACCAAAGAACAAACTTACCAAGTCTGTAAAACTTCAGCAAGGAGAACATTGTGATACCTGCAGTGTAAAACTGGCAGCACAAATATAAAGGAAAGAAAATAAATATGTGTATATGTGCACGCACACACACACACACACACACACACACACACACACACACACACACACACACACACACACACACACACACACACACACACACACATAAGGGTAACCCATACATATATATATGCATGGGTCACCCTTACTTAATCAACAGACCACTCCATCGAAACTCACTTCATCGATGCCGCAAAACATCGACAACCCGACGGCCGAAGTTACTCACACAGTAAGTAACCGTTTGGCCAGAAACCAGAACTTTGCCCCGTACCCCCGCGGTAGTGCATTCTTGGAGTTGGAATATTAAGTAAGGGGGGTGTGGGAGCAAAGCCCCCCCCCATAGTGGGGTGGGGGGCATAGCCCCCCCACATGTGTGTGTTTGTTTTAATGGTAGGTTTCTAGTTGTGGATAGGCAAAGGGTTACTTACCCTGTGAGTAACGTCGGCCGTTGGGTTGTTGATGTTTTGCGGCATTGATGGAGTGAGTTTCGATGGAGTGGTCTGTTGATTAAGTAAGGGTAACCCATATATACACACACACATATATATATATATATATATATATATATATATATATATACATACATACACTCATGCACATGCATGCTTTGAGACTATGTTGCTTCTTTGAATCACAGTTCTGTTGAACTATTACTCATCAAAAACATTTAACAAAATTCTCATTTTACAGTCAAGAAGAAAATGTTACCACAGGTCCTGCAAAGCAGCAGATCCATACAGTGCCCCCTTCTCAGGGTGATGTGTTGGAGACAGTGGTTTCAGTTTCTGAGTTGCATCATTGATGAGTTGCAATTTGACAAACTCTGTGAGTCCCTGTTCTTTCTACTTCTTCTGTTCTCCCATTTAGCTCACATATGAGGTGTTAGCTGAGTGAATGTGTCCACACATATTTTTGGGAAGAGACCTCAGTGTTATTGCCATACTGATAGCCATAACTTTAAGCTACCACCTGGGTTAAGCTCTACAGTGGCTGTTACCCCCCCCCCCCCCCCACACACACACAAACACACACTCAGGATGAGAAAGTAGACTTGCATCTGTTGAGTCCCATCCCTAGAATACTCCCTGGTTCTGACTATGGTTGTCAGTCCTGTATTCCTGATAGGACAGCTGGGCATTCACCTCATTTGCCAACACAGCAGCCATGTTCTGACCTTTATTATATTTCTTAAACTTCTCAGTAAGGTAAGAAAAAAGCCTTTGTAACAAGAAAAAAAAAATTTAACAGTACAGCTTATTATATTATATTATCTATGTTTTGACTTATTCTTAGCTGACTATTATCAGACCTTTTGAAAGACACAGCACTCCTGAACCATATTTTATATTTTCATCTGTTTTTTGAGGAATGCAATTAGAACAAGTACTTGCACCCAAAAGCCTGATGTCACTCAAATGAATTTTGATCTTTTACTGGACACAGCTGTATATTTCCAAGGCTGCCAATGTGTTTTTCGTTAAGTGACATAAGTGTCAGTGGATATGAAATTGAAAGTACTGGGCTGCATGTTTTATCAGATTTGCGATTACTGATATTTAACCAAAAAGGCATGATGCCAAAATCTCAACTATTCAAGTTTGAGTTTCAGTGTATTTATTTTATCATTCTGAGCTGTTATAAAAATATGTAAAAGAATTCCATATGTCATAAATAACACGAGATGAATACAACAATTATATGGCATAACACCTACTTATGTCAAGTTTTCTTCTTATATTACTCGTAAGTTAATATTTGAACAATCTTATTCATTGCACAGCCGTCTCCCAAATTTAGGGTAATAACACATCACTTATTTCTTGTTATTCTCTTAATATTATGTGTATTTCTTAATACTATATCAGTCATACCTCAGGTTGAAAGACAAATAACATCACATTTATAAAATTATCCACAACATTCTTATAGTTTGGCCCATATGGTCTAGTCATTAACTTAAATATGGGAGAGGGTTGGCTTAATGGTTAAGGTCTTAACCTCACAGCTAGAGGATTCAGGGTTTGATTCTGCTCTCTGATTGTTGGCTAGGCTTGTAACACTCTGTCGACTGACAGC
The DNA here is from genome assembly GCF_019279795.1 of Protopterus annectens. Lineage (NCBI taxonomy): Eukaryota > Metazoa > Chordata > Ceratodontiformes > Protopteridae > Protopterus > Protopterus annectens. Next base: position 1,130,166,469 of record NC_056744.1, on the reverse strand, counting down.
CTAATATGTACTGGGGAGGAGGGGGGGTTGGCATAATGACTGAAGTGTTTACCTTACAAACACAAGGTGCACAATTTGGTTCTTGCCTTTAGAAAGCATACTAGGCTTAAAAAGGCTCCCTGTGGTCATTAACCTAGTAATCATCTATGGACCTACATCAGTCTACATTTAATATAAACTGAACATTCTAGAACAATATAAAGTTTATGTGCAATATGTGCCATATTACAAGTACAATATCGAGTAACTAAAATGTTTGCAATATTTGTTTGGCAAGAGATTAAATGCTTAAAATTCATACTTGAAATCATAAATGATTTCAGCTGTCTGAGTTTATTAGAGAACACGTATTTTTTGTTATTGTCTTGAAGCAAACACTCTGCATAAAATGTAGAGTATGACCTATCTGTTCATCATTTATACCCCCAAAAGTGTTGTATAACCATGCTCAAATTCAGTGGGTAAGTTTTACTCAGAGATACATTTTCTTAAGTATATTTTTAAATATCCTAGTCCACAGGTATTTGGACTGTATTTACTCTTTTTAGTATCTTACAATTGTTGAACTTGTTTTGGTTCCTAAATTCCAGAATAATATCCTCCTTTAATGCAGAACATGGGAATCATAGGAAGCTTAAGGCCACAGAGTCTTGTAACCATTATGCCTTACAAGCTTCAACCTTAAATAGTACCTCTCCTCTCAAGGAGGGTTATGATAGTCAATACTGTGGTGAACTTATGAATATCCATCCATTTATCCAGGTCCCATTTGAATAAAGGTAGTGTATCACATTGCTTTATCTGCAGGGGAAGTCTATTTCAGAGGTAAGGGAGACATAAAGTAATGAGTCAGTCTACCCACGTTATTTTATACATTTGGTGAAGCATGTTTAGATCCATTATTCTGGTATTTGTGGGACTGTTTGCTTTGTACATGGACAACTAGGTCCTGGATTGTTCTGAAGGAAAGGCTTAGGGTTCCTCTGAGGAGCTGATATGACTCAGAAAAGATGGACAGTGCTTCTAGCATTTGCTGGTAGCGTAATGATTTTTAAGCTTATGATTCTCTTTGTTAAGAACCTTTGTGGTCTATCCAACTGTTTGATATATTTGGTGAAGTAGCTCAGAAAGGAGAATTGGATTCTGTAATTGGTGTGATCCTTGGTGAATACAAGGGGACAATAATATCTCTAAATTTAGATGATATTCCCTTGGCAATCAGCTGTGCCATGTAGAAGGATTTGCTGACTACAGTTGCTGAATTTGTCAGCCAGAAGATTTTCGGTGTACATGCATATGATTGACCGGTGGATGGTTGAGCAGGAATGGCTGAAATGAGTACAGCAACATCTCAAAAAATGCGATTGCAAGTGTTGCGGATCGCAAAATCCTGTCCCCTTTTTGACCCATGCTAGCACTCATTTTAGGGTGTAGAGTGGTCGGAAATGTCGATTTCAGTGGTTTTACAATATTTCAACCATTCAGCATTACAGGATTCATGGCGAAAAGTCGGTAAAATGTATGGTCGAGCAATGTGAGCTCGATCATATGAATGTAAACCAAGATTTTCTATATCTCCCAGTTCCAAGAATGTGGCTCAAATTACCACCAGTTCTACACACTGTTTGTGTGCTGCCTTTGAGGTTTCAGACATAGCTAAGAGGGTCTTTTGACTGCCCTTGGCCTAGGATGCTATCTTTAGCTCAACATTTGCTTTGTTTTCCTTAATTGTCCTTGTAATTGTCAATTCAGTTTGATGAGAGAGTTTTTATCTTTTTTGGTGTTAGATTTCCTAATTTTAGCTTTTGACTTTTTTCTTTTTTTGTACAGCCTGTTTAATTTTGGATTCCACCAGGGTGGTTGATTTTTTTTTTGAGTTAGTTTAGGGCTTACTTCTGATTGGCACAGCAGCCTCTGTGCAGTCATTGACATGCTTGTACAGAGCTTCTGAGAATAACTCCATATAGATTACTGTGTTATATGTGTGTAATGGGGAATGAGATTTTGACAGGTTATCACTTAATAAATGAAAGTTTGCAGGGTTTACAAACTGATTCTTTTTTCAAAGGAGACTGGTTTGAGGTCTAACCTTACCTGAGACGATATGACATGGGGGGGGGGGGTATTCTCCCATATTTCTTACTACCAGGTCCATTATGTTTGTACCTTTAGTAGGCATATGCACTAACTGATCCAGGACTTCTGTGCTTACAAAGTCTAGAAATCTCTGCACCTGCAGATTTGGGGTTGTGTAGTATTCCCAGTTTATAGATGGGTTATTAAAGTGCCCCATGAGTCTGGTATTTAGTTGAATGATGAGTGTCTCTAATAGATCTTAGTATGAGCTATGGGTTTCATGGGACATAAAGAGAGACCCATAGCTTTCTAGGACATGGCATGGGACTTTGTATGTGGTAATTTTGATGTGGTGCAACTCTAGTGCATCAACCTGTTTAACCAACCAAGAGGTACGCTTGTTATTTATGTACATCAGGACACCTCCAGCTTTAGTTCTTCTCTGTGCAGTTGCTGGTCTGAATTATGGAACGCACTGAAACCTTGCACTGCCAGTGTACTCTCTGTGGCTTTCAGCCATGTCTTGGTAACTGCACAGATGTCCACATTCTCCAAGGTTAGGAGAGCTTGGAGGGAGTGGATCTTCTTGTCTGGACTCCTGGCATTGAGAAGTAACACCTTTAGATTTAATTGGATAGATTTTGCTGTGTTGGGAGGATGTCAGTTTGGCATTGCCTAAAAAAGGCTCTCTGGGAGAGGACAATGCTTTAGCCAATATTCAAAAGCCTAGAGGGGACAGGTGCAGATCATCCTTGGCAATACAACATGATTTGTTAACTATATCCTCCCATGCTGGCAAATATTGTATCCCCCTAGAATGACACCAAAAACCAAGCCAATTATTAAAGTGAATCATTTTCTCTTCATACTGTGGCATCATTCTTGGTGAAGGTAGAATGTTGCTCAGTGTTAGGCACGTACCAGCCTATGACACATGGGACAAGATATCCATAATGTTTGTCATTATATGGAATATCGAGGTGCAACTCAGGTCATTTACACCTACATGTCCTATTACTATATCATACTAGTAACTGTGGTGCAATGACTTGAGTGAATGCTTAACTTGGCACATCCTGGCCCTTGATAGGCAACTGACCTTTATTCTCTCCTTGTTCAGGCTGGTGGGCTGAGCATCAGTATGTTGTACAATACAGTCCCCTATGACTAGAGTCCTGGGAGAGTATTGACTTGCCTTATGGACGTGATAGTTGAGGCTTCACTGGGTGTTGCTGTATGTATAGTGTTAGGTTTGCTGACTATAATTTTTGAAGGTGGAATGTCTAGGAGGTCTTTGGAGTTTTGGTAGATTGCATTTAAAAGCCTTAGCATAAGTAGGTCTCTTTGTGGGGTATGTGCTACGTGTTTGCTTCTGGCAAGCCGATTATTATGAGTTTTTGTGTATAAGAGTTTTGCCTCCAGAGACTTTGTGTATTTGCATCTCTTCCATACTGTATTTATTCCTTTGAGGATTAAATGGTTGTCAGTGAACACTAGACAACTGTCCATTGTTTCAATATACCCATATCCACCAAAATGCCTGTGGAGAAATTGGCAAAGTGCATATCGATGACGTCAGGGCCTTTATTGGGTGAGTTACAAGATTGCTGTAAATAAAGGGTTAATAGCAGCTGACTTAGGGTGCTTTTAGGGTTAGAGACTAGAGTAGGCTATATAATGTTTCGGCACCTGGAAGAAAACCCCTACCTTGTCTTTCTTTAGGCTACTTAGACAACCTCCTTCGTATAACCTTTGATCTAATAGCTACTTAGGGCCTCTCTTGCAAGCATCTATGACTGCAGTGCTCTAATCACTCCCTTTCTCCGCTTTGACCCAAGCTCTTGAGGGATCTTCCCTCAAATCTTAAAGACCTCTCTAACTATTCCTCCTTTCGGGCACAACTTAAAGACCATTTCACAGCACAAACTGCTTGCACATGTTCTGCTTCAGGTCACAGAACCTAGTCTTCCTCTCTCACATACTGCATATCATTTTCACTATAGCATCTGTTCTCTAACTTCTAACATGTAACTACTCATATACTACTGTAACAGATGTAAATATTGTACATAGTCGTTTTGGTTGGCTAACCTTAAATCATATTTCTGTTCTATGTTAACTATACCTTTGTTTTTAGTGTGCTCTTTTATTGTATAAATTGTTTTTATTTTTTCCACTTGATATGTTTTCATACTCTAGGCTAAGACTCAGATTGGTCCAATGGGATCAGTGCTCTACCCTAGTTAACAAATTGTGCACCTAACTAAGCCAGGGGTCTGGGTGCTACTAAGCCCTCAGAAGCCATGGAGTTACAGTTGCTCTGATGTGCTTTTTAGAGTTATTTTACAACTTTTTGATGCAAAAATAACCTGATCAAAAACATGAACAGAAAAAAAAAACAGTCTCATATTTTTTTTCTTCCTAGGTATAAATAAATTGTGCCTGACAAAAGAGTAGTTTGCAATAAAATGCTTAAGAGGATGCATACATTATGTCTCGGAATAGTGATTACCCCCCCCCCCCAAAGAAAAATGTTTCCTGTTTATCCTTCCGGTATTAGACTAGGATGAAGGCACAAAATGCCACAGTCATGTTTTTAAAGTGACTTCTGTTAAGCAGATTTACAACATGCCTACTCAGCCCTGCCTCCTAAGACAGCCACCTTCCATGCACAACTCTAATGTGAGACTGCATTGAAACTGAATGAACAAAGAGAACACAATAACATTTCATATTGTTGCTGTCATATTTATATAAATGCATGCCTCCCTATCCCCAGTCACCAAAATAATCATCTATTGATGTGTCTGATATGTGATTATGAAGAAAGTAAAAATAATAGCAATCATGCTAATATAGTCCAACTTAGCGCTCCTAAATTGTTTGCTACCATATACAAGCTGTAATGACCTTCTGTGCACAGCTCTGAGGTTTGGTTGGGGAAGATAAAGAAATAATGACCAGACTGTCCACAATCTCTACACCAGCTATTGTGACATTCTGTGTACATCTCAGTGGGCTGACACCAAGAAAAATTAAGTAGTAATGACCACATATTCCCCACCCTGTCCCCCACACTAGCTACTAAGAACTTCTATGCATACTTCTAAGCAGAGTCAGTTTTAGACTAGATGAGATTCCAGGCAGAGGCCACTATAAAGTGTGTGTGAAAATCTACTTGTACAGCCTGGGGTGTGGGGGAGGGGTCCCTAGAAGTTCTGAGGGTCTGGATGTTCTGTGACGCATTTAAGGCTTTTATTTTGAAAGATAATGAACATTTTCTTTTTATTCATGCTAGTCAAAGTACTTATGTATTAGCCTGTCAGTATTATATGCATTCACAGAAAAAAATTGTGATGTTTGTGATACTATTTTCTAACACACACACGCGCACACACAAACACACACACACACACACACACACACACACACACACACACACACACACACACACACACACACACACACACACACACACATTTTGAAACTGTGTCTAAAAAAGTAAAGGAAAACAGGTCACTCATAAGCAAGCTGATGTTGCCCCTTCCAAGTCAGGTCCATGACAAGATGCATAAGCCACACACACACACACACACACACACACACACACACACACACACACACACACACACACACACACACACACACACATATATATAAGTGTATGTGACTTACTTTGGATTAAGGCCTACCTATAAACAGGCTTACTACAGCTACCAGATTCCAAAACACCTGTTCTCAGTGTAAGCGATCATTTACACTGAGAACAAATCTTTTTGGAATCTGGCCCTTGATATTTAATGGCACATAATAACTTCACTGAGGGTTTAGGTTATGCACATTGCACTTAAAACCCTTAAATCCTAGAAATTTCTTGTTAAATAGCTATCCCATCTAACATCAGAAATGACTGAAAATAATGTAAGAGGAGTGATAGGCTAATGTCATAAGGTATGAATCATCAGAGTATATTCTTCATTAGTTAGTATATCCTTGGTTGTTTCCCACTCTGTAATATATACTCTCCTCATTCTGAATAGCAACGTTTTCTCATCTGCTTTGCTACATCTGTCCATGCTGGTGTTGCTATTCTGCTGGTAGGTTGCATCACAAGTTCAGTTATAAGCCAACATAGTAAGGATAGTGAAGTGCTAATAGATAAACATAGGGACCTACAGCCTGGAACTGTAACCTTACACTGAGGTTTGGGACTACATGAATAATGACTACATTTTAAATTTTAGTAAAAGTGAAAACCTCTCTTCTTGGGTCCTGCCTGATGCAGTGATTTAGTAATTGCCTTGTACTACATGTGGCTATCAATACAGGACAGGTGTACCCCCAGCACTGTATCACATGCCCTTTCTGTGATCTTGCCTGACTTATACATTAGGCTATCCATACAGGACAGGTGTACCCCCAGCACTGTATCACATATCTTTTCTGTGATCTTGCCTGACTTATAAATTATTTATACATGTTCCTGCACTGACACAGCTCTTTTCTGGAAAGTGACAGATGATAATGGAATAAATAAAATATTTAATTTTCTTTCAAAGATATACAGGTTAACAAGGTCACAATATCAAGAATCCATGGTATCATGACAAGATGGCTATACTAGTGTTATGTATCCCTGTTCAAGGATAGCGATAAATGCTAGTGGCATACTACAAATTTATTTCACTAAAAGCCTGGCAGTGTTGGTACATCAGAACCCAAAATAAGTATACAGCTGAAGTGAAACTCTAATGCTATACACGCAAAAAGTGAACTCTGTCTTGGTTGCAGCAGAATATGATACAGAATGTGGCTAGCAAATTGATAAAGCAATGTGTGACCTGATTTTAAAAGGAACACACTGTGAAGTGCTAAAGATTGCACTTTTAAAAAATACTACTGTGTATTAAATGGGCATTCTACTTTTCAGCTCCCTATGTCATATAAAAAAATATGACTGAGATAAAACATCTCATAAAATGACCCTTCTTCACATCTGTTGTCTGATAACCTGGAATAGCTTAACAATACTGTCACTGTTCATTTTTCACAAATGCACCTTAACTTTATCCGTTGTAAATGGAATATAATACCTGGTATGTTCTGTCCTCATGAACACCAATGTTATCCAAGGAACTGTAATTTTATCTAAGTCCATATCCTCCATATTTTAAGCAAACACTTGGAGAAACATATAACTGCTCAGATTAATGCACACCAGAAAGCCAGTAGCCTCTGCTATGGCCTCACTAGCATTTGCACAACCTCAGTTACACTGCTAGTTCTTTTTCCATAGCCGGGCAATGGACTACATACAGACTTGTTTTCTGACAAATCACTGAATCACTGAAGATTTTTATCCATCCCTCTCTTTCACAGGCTAAATGGTTTTCTGGTTATAATCTCAATTTGCTAAAGAGTTAACTGATAAACCATGCAAAGAAAAAATGAGTATGTGTGTGGAGGTGGGGTGGGGGTGGAAATTATTATAAAGTCATCTGTATAGGACTGTTGTTATTCCAGTAGGAATACTATAAGCCTGCATAACAGGAAACATATTTTCACACTCTGTATGAACAGCATACACAGTTATCTCTTATTTGCTACATTTGCATTTCATGTGGTTGCTACGACAGAAGTTTCCATTGTCCCCAGGGTAAGATCCACAATGGGTTAGCATGTCTTCCTAAATGCTGTATCTAATATAAGTGGCAATAATGAAGTGCATTAAGCAGTCCTGATATCTACACACTATTCACATACTAAGCTTACACAGGTTTCTATAGTGTGGATTTAGGGTAAAAGATATTAATAATGCAGCTTGTAAGGGAGTAGGTTGGTAACACTTTAATCCTCTAGGGTTAGTTCTGTGTATATTTATTTATTAATACAAAGAAGGGCAGGATTTTAAAAGGAATACTAGCTTCTTTTTCAAAATGGAAACTGGAGTCCTTTTTCTTCCATTAAGGGTGCTCATGTTTTGGGGAGAAAGATGGCACTGTGATCATATATAAAAAAATTGTGCCATTTTTACCACTTACATATCCCGATTTTCATCTGGATGGTGTCCTTCCCATTTGCCAAGTATGAAACCCTATCCTATGTGGAATTAGCTACCTGTCAGTTATGAAACTTCCATCAACTGTCCAATACATTTAGTGTGAACCTGCAGTAATATCTTACAGAATATTGCTATTTATAGATCTTGGCTGGTATAATAGTCTAATGACCCTAGGAGGCCTTTGTAAGCATAGACATGTTTTCCCATTTGCAAATGACAGGACAAATTACCCAGGGGCATATAACTGGGTTTAGGTGCCAGAGCATTTACAAGCTGCCTCTGTATAATAGGGGCATATGTGTCAGTCTATTAGTAAATTTCTGATTCCCCACACATCGGTCCAGCTGCATTTTAACAGGGTCAAGGATGAACTCTGCTTCACAGGGATGGGAAGCTTGTCTCAGATTAGAGGTAGTCTCTGAGATATATACCTGTCCCTCCACCATGTTCTGTTTATGTTGTAAATGAGGTTTAGGTCCTTCATTCAGCTATTCCTAATGTTGTTAGATGTGGTAAGTCCATCAGTTCTGGATCAGATGATACCTTGAAAGGCAGGCATAGATTACCTATCAGTAGTCTGTAGGAGGCCAAGTATAACGATAAGGCTTTGAGGTGGCCTACATATTCCATGTGTTTTTGCCTTGTATTCTTTTTGTGAGAAACATCTGCGGGCATACCTCTCAACTGTCCAGATTTTTGCAGAATGTCCAGACTTTTGACTCATATTTTTGGTCTGCTCCCCATAAAATTTGTGACTTTCTGGCAAATCACTTGCTTGCTCTAAGGACTGACATCACTAGCTAATGACATACAGTTGAGTTTTAGACTTCAAATCCTTCAGAAAAAATATATGTTAAAGCAAACCCTGTTACTCTAACAACTTTCTAAGTTTATAAGAGCATTATTTAAAATATGTCCCTAATTTTGGGTCTTTGTCCCCCCATTTTGCTGGGCTTTGTCCAGATTTCTTGTACTAAGAGGTTGAGAGGTATGTCTGTAGGCATTCCAGTTGTTGCAGATACCTGGTAAAGTACACACCAAAACGATTACTGGACTCAATTTTTGGACTAATTAGGACTGAGTATAATGGGATAATGACATCTTTAGATCTAGATGCCATACCCTTAATTATAAATTGTATAATATAGAATTATTTCCTTATAACAGAAGCCATATGATGGTCAAGGCCATGTCATTGTCCACATATGTTCCCAAGTCCCTAACCACTGGTCTACTCCTGTGGCTGTACTGTCTATGTGGTAGTTGTCAGGGTTAGCTGACTTTCCAAAGGATATGATTAGCATTCCGTTTTAGACCATGGCTCTGACACCAATTATTACTTTGTCACAAGCTCTCCTAGAGGATATTAGCATCCTTGAGGGATTCTATAGTTGCACTGAGCAGACTTGGTCAGACAGAGACCTTTAACTTTAGCTTGGACTTTTGAAAAGTAGATGCCAAAAAGGAGCGTCCACCAGCACTGAGCTCTGAGGAACTACACTGGTGACTGGCATTTGCTGGAGATAGGTTCTCCTAGCCTGATTTCCTGAGTTCCAGTATTCTATCTTTGAGCCAGATGGCTATAAAATGGGTGACGTAGGGGTTTACTATTAGCTGCATGAGTTTGCAAACAATGCTCACATAGGGAATAATATGAAATGCTTTGGCCAGGTCATGCTAGGCAGTGTGTACGATTTTACCCTTGTCCCTAGCTTTGGTGACTCTCATGAAAACATCCACCAGGTTGAGCATACATAATCTGCCCTTGGTGAAACCAAACTGTGCTGGAGTCCATGCATGAAGATTTTCTTTGTCTTTATTTATAATACCAATGATACTTCTTTCCATGGCCTTACATATAAGAACAGTCGACTTAGGGGTCTGTAATTTTCAGAGTCAATAGATGGCTTATCCTTGTGCAGAGGGTTAACTGTTGCAGTCCTCCATTCACTAGGCATAAAGTAAGTTTGGAGGCTAAGGATCAGCAGTGATCTTAGGAGGACTCAATAGCTCAAGTTTCATGGGGACTTCCACTTGAAGCTGCAACAAGAGCTGCCTGAAGATGGCATCATTCTGAGAGCCAAGAGTGTTATTTATGCTTTTGTTATTATCTCAGCAATGACAGCATATAGATAGGAGGTGGAGCATGTAAGCTGCATCATCACAGTAGCCCACAATGCATTACACTTATGAAGGCATTTGCCTACACATTTGATATGAGGACCCACCTACTATTGGCTTGGTGACTCTAACACCAACATCAGGCTTCAAAGGATACTGGCAGTGTGTGTGTGTGTGTGTGTGTGTGTGTGTGTGTGTGTGTGTGTGTGTGTGTGTGTGAGTGGGGGGGGTCAGTAGTCAGTTCTGTCCCTACCCCCCCTATTGGACCTATCCATCATCCCTGCCAGCACCATGAAGCACCCAAGCTGCTAGTCAAACACAGATTACCTGGATCATAGTCAGAGCTTTACCTCTCTGTGTCATAGGCACTGGTGTTAAGTTAACTCCTGTTAAGGAGCCGTCTTAATGTGTGGATATGAAATGGAAATGATAATGATTTTAATTTTCTTCCGAGTAAGCTGGTTTGTTTTTCTTGCTGTGTGATTTTTTTTTTTTAACTAAGTCAGATTAGACACAAATGTCTGTTATTATGGAACATTCCAGAAGTTTCTTGTTCTTGGTAACTACCAAGAGTCATATAGACTGTAACTGGACCTTGATGGAGTCAATCTCAAGGCAACTGGATATGGTTTATTTGCAGTTCATTGTCCTAACTCAGGCTGATGACCGGTACTTCCTTTTGTATTCAATTGTCCAACAATCACAGGAAATTGTCAAGTTTGGCAACTGCTGCTGATGACTTTTATGGCAGTATGCTGGCAATGTAATAGGCTATATGGCAACACCATGGAAATCTTATGGGAGATGGATGGTTTGCAAAAAATGTACATTGCAGTGAATTAGTTCATTTTTCCTGGGTCTTGTAGGACATGAGTTGATTACATTATTATAGTATTCATCAAGAGGTGCAGAGATATAGCCTGTTACATAAGATGAGATAATGTTATATGAAATGAGATGACATTTTCTCTTCAACAGTATGGTCTTGATGAACAATACCAGGGCCATCCTTAACTACATCTAAATTACTGTGTAATTGCATTGTAGATCTGCTTTAACTGCTGCATGAGCATTTGTTTTACATTTGCATGCTTAGTCCATAAAGCTCACAAACTGAGTGATCAGCTGATCCCGATGATCTTTAATGCATACCAGCTTTTAAAAAACGGTATTATATTTGAAGTCATGCTGTGGTGGTAGTGCTGCGGTAGCATTGTCACCTCACAGTATGACGTTGTCCTGTTCGATTCTCAGCTAAAGCATCTTGGAGACATGCGTGAATGGGCGTACATTCGTTGAAGGTTGTGCATCAGGGCTGGCAACTCGGTACGTAAAAATCTACTGCCAATCATTAGTGGACCGGAGTTCCGCTGTGGCAACCCCTAACCAGGAAAAGCCGAAAGATACAACATTATATTTGAAGTCAAACCTGAGCACTTTAACACTCCATGTGTGGTATGAATTGTAGCAAGCAGTTTGCTACAGTTTAAAAGTAAAACAAAGAAAAATCAGTATTTTTTAATTGAAACCTGAGCACTGCAGTGGTCTGTGTGGGTATAAACTGTAGTGAATGTCTAGCAACTTCTTACTACATTTGTAGAAAGCAGTTTGCTATGGTTTAATAGAAAAAAAAAAATGTTTCTTTTTTTAAAAACTAAAACCTGAGTACAGTGTATATAAACTGTTGCAACTGCTTGCTATATTTATAGCAAACTGATTGTTACAGTTTAAAAGAGAGAAAGATTTTTACTTTGTTTTTGTTTTACTAAAATTAGAGGAAGGCAGTTCAGGGGCAGTAGGCAGAAATGGGACATGATTGACTGGGACAGGAGGGAGGGTGTGTGTGTGCATTTGTGTTTTTCAAGTATCTGCCCACCTGGTTGATGTTCTGGGAGAAGGAGTACACATTTTTTGTGCTCTTTACTTGAAGTTGGGGGGCTGGAATGGGTACTTTCTGCAGGTAGCCAGCAAAGTGGCCCAAGTGCCATCCTGCAGTTTTGCAGAAGTCTTTTTTTTCTGCTCTTCATTTGAAGAAGCTAGGGGATAGGGAGCTAGTTTTTGGTACCAGCACAGGGCAGTGGTTGAGCTAGCTACGCTTCTGACTACACATAACTTACTTAAGATGTTGTGTAGCTTTGGTTTAATTATACATTGTGTATAGATGACTAGCAGCTCAGATGCTGGAGGAACCAGGAGGCAGGTGGGAAAGAGGATTTTCCTAGCTTGTCCACTCCAAGCTAGAAGAAGAGTGTTCTGCCCAAGACTGCACACTGGTGATAATGCTGTAATAATGAAACTGATTGTTTTTAGCATTTCAATAGTGAAGAGGGGCTATTTATGTGTTGTGGTGTAACACTGATACAAATAACAGCAGCAGCGCTGCTCTCTGAAGGCATAAAAACAAATGCCCTGGGACAGTGAACGTGATGCTGCTGGCTGCTATGCTTTGACCCACTGTGGGTCAGTACCAGGGACAGAAGGTAAAAGGAATTGCAGGAGCAACCCTAGAAACGGTTGATGTTCAGCTGAAGATGATGCGGGGAGGGGTGGTGACGGAGGGCAATGAATTCTCTACAGAGAAATGTATGCTTGGATCCATCAGTGTCATTTTAGCACACATTAATAAATTTGAATAAGTGGTATGAGAAAGTTACATTTCTAGAATTTATCATATAGAATCACTTGGATTAGATGCCAATCTACCTGGAGAAAGATATATATATATATATATATATATATATATATATATATATATATATATATCTATATCTATATCTATCTATCGATCTATCTATATATGTATACACACACACACACACACACACACACACACACACACACACACACACACACACACACACACACACACACTTACACATCTAGATCTTTATCTATCAATCTACTTATTTATCTATATACCTATATGGTTTCCCTTAAACTGGTTGACTGCGACTACTGTCAACAGCTTTCCTGCCTGCTCAGTTTGGTTGACAGAAAAGCAGTCAACATTGGTAAGAGATTGATACAATACTGGTAAATTTGCCCTTTCTTCAGTATTACACAATCTCATATTTGATATACATATCCAATAGAGGATGTGTGTTGATGTTGGAGGACTTGCCTCCTGCAGAAACATTGTTTTCTTATTTGCATGTTCAGAGATTATGTCTTGGAGCATGCACTTTGGGAGGTCATGTTTTTGTGTGGTTGATGTTTTTAGCATCAACTTTTTGGTTTCACAGTTTTTATGTAGATCCACACACACACACACACACACACACACACACACACATGTATATATATATATATATATATATATATATATATATATATATATATATATATATATATATATATATATATATATATATATATATATATATATACACACATACATACATATATATACACACACACACACACACACACACACACACACACACACACACACACACACACACACACACACACACACACACACACACATCTTCCCCCAGCCCAGATCCAATGTTTTAGATATGGATAGTTTTGAGCATGTGGCTAGTGTGTATGTATGAATATGGGCAGGGTTAAAACTAAGCAATATCAGGGGTGCTAAACCTTTTTCATTCACATTTCCAAGGAAGTGCTTTTTGAAAAACCTTACCTTTTGGATACAGATTTTTGATTGTGGTATGCCAGATCAGTGTGTTTTAACTTTCAGTCCCAAATTGTACACAAGAACTGCAGCTGCAACTCTACGTTTTTTGGTTGAGTTGCTTGCTAATTTCATTTGCAGCTATACTACATAAGTAATGATAACTTCAGGAAGATATTAACTATAACAGCAATACTCGCTTACTAATTATGATACTGCACACACGCACTGCCAGTTGTATTCTGTAAGTGAAAGTGCACATCAGTGTACATTTTATGTGCTATTTCAGCAGTTTATTTTCATCTTTCTATTTATATTGTGACAAAGTTTAAAAAATAATTAAAATAGTATATAAAGCAGGATGATACTGTAATATCAGCCTGCTTATCTGATGACTCATACCTTTATCAGGTGCTTTCACTGTGAGTGGAAGAAAGTAAATGCACCGAGGAACAGAATCCCTGGACTGCATTTTCCTAAAAATGGCCAACAAAACACTTTAAGCCACCCCCTGAATCTATATATACCAACTCCACAGTCGCAACAACTCAAAGAAGGGGAAATTCTGTCAAAAAGGGCATCACTTCTTGCACATCCTGTCAATAGTGGAGGAACTCTGATTGTCGGCATGTTGGGCCTCGGGCAACTGATGTTTGAGAGTTCAGTCTTCATTCACCAGCAGGGTAATGCCATCAGGGTTACTTCTGGCATGTTTTTTTTTAAATAATTGGTCACATTTTTGGCTTCTGTATTCCATGTAGCAAAAAGGACTTAAATGTCACATGAATCCTCCTCATGAAGTGACATGTTTAAGCAATAACCAATGACGTCAGTGTAGTATAGTGAAGATTTACCCATGGCTGGTGTGGTTTAATCACAAGTGTGAAGCCCGAGTGATTAAATAAAGCCAGCCATGGGTAAATATCAATATACCACACCACAGAGTTGGTTATTAGTATTATACAATGACATTATTTAAAAAAAAAAACGTACTTTTCTTAAATAATGTCTTTGTATAATGCCTCCATTGTGTTCTTCCATGTTTTTCCGGTATCCTGGGGCTTTTTCTGATGTATTGTGCATGTGTATGGGACTTGTGTTCCCATGCTTACACAGTACATCAGTGCCGTGTAAGGGTAGCAATGGAGAAAGGAAGATTTCCATTGCTTTTTTTATTATACATATATATCTTTTTATTGGAAAGAAAACAAGAACCCGGGAAAATTTTAATGTTTGAGAGTGATGGGACAGACAAAATAAAAGGATAATCAGGTAAGTTTCTTTAGTTTTGCAGAATGTACCTGGTTATCCTGTTATTTTTGTCTGCACTGTCTCCCTCATTTGTTTGAGATCTTCCATTTTCTCTTTTTCTTAAAAAAAGAAAGAAAAGTAAAAAAATGATGAGCTATACTAATGGAAAAAAGGCAGGGTGACCGGATCCTTTTCCGTTGGTATATTCTCGGATTTAAAACAGGCACGCTGGTTGGGCTGACCAATCAGCATGCTCGTTTTTGAATATTAATGGCCAGTCATTGTATAAATTGCATTCCTCTACATCAGGTTATTGAATAACAATACAAAAGGTGTTACCAATGCAGCAAAAGCTTCATAGTTTATGTCTAACCCCATGTACCTGAAGCACTTTTCAATCCTGTTATGGATCATTCTGCAGAGAACTATCATGTATAGCCTGGATATCTTCTTCAGCCCATTATTTACATACCCAAGCCCTGGTCATTTTAAACTTTTGCAGCTGTATCATCATCTAATTTTCTACACTGACTCCCCTAAGAAGGGAAAAAAGGAATGAAGTAATACATGCAAATCTTATAAATATGCAAAAGAATATGAATGTAGTAAAACATGTTACAAACAAATATATATAGATGCTTATTGCTAAATATGTTTCACATTTTAAAGAGAAAATATTTACGTTGCAAACAAATGTAGTAGATCATCTGGTAGTGGCATGAATGTGATTCTTGTTTCTTATTTGTGCCTCATCACAATTCTACTGCAACTTGATAAAAATTTACAGTTCTTGTAACATTAAAATTTAAGAAAGAACAAAAATACATGTCAGTACAGCCAGATGAAAAATCAAAAGCACAGTACCCTTAGGTCCTGTTGTAAAACAGAAAAATGACAGATCATTGAGAAACATTGGTATAGCTACATTAATCAGAACATAACTATTACTGTTTGAAAGAGCTTTTTAAATGTATGCACCTGAATAAATACCTTTACATACAAATAATGAAAGGCATTCTAAATAATCGCTTATTTCTGTGTTGTAACATTAAAAGGGAAATTCAAATAATACGTTTTAAAAAGAATAAAACTATTTCTCTAGCCTGATAATTACTTTATAAAATTGTGACAAAATATTGAAACTATGTGAAAACTACTTTTAGCAATGTAATACTTTGAAGGTCACAATAAGTAATTCCAAGTGATTAGTTCTTTGACCACATTTGAATCAGTTAATTACCAGCTCTAGAAACAATCAATTAAGTATGATGTTTTTGTTCAGAAACTTGCATTCTGCAAAATACTTGGTAAGATCAAAACACCAGGAGCTTTGATCTCTGCAAGTAGGTGGAAATGCTACAGAACCTCTATGATTGTTGTTTTCAAATAATTTTAAGTGTAATAAAGCATGTATTTCTGCTTTTCTGAAAAGCAACATAAGAAATAATCACAATGCAAACACTAATAGTATTTAAAAAAAAAACATTTACAAATATTTCTTGGTTGGGTAGTTTTATATATATATTTATATATATATATATATATATATATATATATATATATATATATATGTATGTACTTCAGTAGATCGAACATATTACAAGTTCGAACTAGATATGGCTGAGACCATATGTTTGAACTTGTAGTAGTTTAAACACTGAAGTAAAAAAAAGAAAAACAACAAAAAACAAAATTAAACGTCTGTAGCAGGGGGGCTCCTGCACTCCCAACACCCCCTTACTTAAATATATCAACTCTGAGATCACACTACATTGCGGAAAAGGGAAATCTTCCCGTTCTGCACTATAGGGAGATCTCCATTCAGTCCGATTGAACATTTACAAGTTCGAACAGATGGTCTCGGCCATATGAGGTTCGAACTTGTTATATGTTCAATCTACCGTATGGAACCTATATATATATATATATATATATATATATATATATATATATATATATTTTTTTTTTTTTTAAAAAGACTTAACTGTTGGGTTGGTATGCCTTAGTGAAAAATAGAAAAATGCCATTAGACCCTTTTGAATCTCACTTTCTGCTTCAAGTTTCCCTTCATTCAGTACATGCAGAGCTTTTCCTTTGCCTATTAAGGATGACTTCTAGTAGTACAGTAAGCAACTCATTTTCTAAATGCCACAGATAAGATGTATGTAAGTTAATATACAGCAACAATAGTCAAGAAATCTTTCTGTCTAGCCCAATTAAAAATGTAAGGTATTTTATCTGTTTCAACAGAAACTGTTACTCTTAGGTATCTTATCCATTTTGACAGAAACTGTCATTCTAAGGTATCTTATCCAGTTCAACAAAAACTGTCACTCTAAGGTACCTTATCCAGGTCAACAAAAACTGTCACTCTAAGGTACCTTATCCAGTTCAACGGAAGTTGTCATTCTAAGGGTCCTTATCCAGGTGAACAGCAGCTAACATTCTAAGGTACCTTACCCAGGTCAACAGAAGCTGACATTGTGAGGCACCTTATCCAGGTGAACAGCAGCTGACATTTTAAGGTACCTTATCCAGGTGAACAGCAGCTGTCATTCCAAGGTACTTTATCCAGGTCAACAAAAACTGTCACTCTAAGGTACCTTATCCAGGTGAACAGCAGCTGACATTCTTCTTTACTCTGCCTTGATCAGACCAGCTACAGAACATGATGTTGCTTTTACTAAGTGTCTGTCCAAATACATGTGGCTCAAAAGATCTCCATGCTTCTTATTTAAAAATATCATTGGACTGAAGATCCTTATGTCCGTAGATAGGCTTAAAGTTATGGATATTTATGTATTTCATGCTGTTAAGGACTCAGTCATCCATGATCTCCTACACCTCATGAAACAAACACTTGTAGTAAAGACCTCACTCTACATCAATAAATAAATAAGACATATTGGACGGACAGCTTTAATTACTTTCACATCTCCAGAATAATCTTTCTGTTATATATAAAATGAAGCAATACCATTGGTAAATTTAAGGCAAACCTTGATGACTGGATGGGTGGCAGTACATTAACTTAGGGCCTGACTTGTTTTGACCTCATGGAGGGAAAAGATCCCCTATGTGAGTGGGTATTGGCAAGGTGATAATAGTCAATGGATTGACACTCTGTTTTAAACTTTATGACTAGGTGACTCCATGGATTGTGTACTCAGGTACAGTGTTGGACATCCCTTCCACAGGAGGGCAAAGACTGCATTCTTTCAGACTGCAGGACAATCAGATGCTTCTGTAGACTCATGTGGTGGTTAATGACTATATCTGCTGAAATTACAGCAGATGGTTGGACATATAGCTGCTGCTGCTGATGCAGTGTCATGAGTTGTTTGCAAATGCATTTATATTACTGGTGACAGTCAGCCTTGAAAAATTCTAATTGTCTCCACTGCTGTGCTCAAGGACTACCTGTTATAGATATGCCCACATCTTCCTTACTTGACAGACCACTTTTTCACCTTGAGCTTTCTCACCAAAGACTCAAGCATTAACAATAAATATTTCCCCCTTGAAACAGAGTACATGTATAACCTGCTTTCCAAGTCAAGTCTGCAGCAGCACAGGAAGGGAAAAATCCTTGCATTAATGTAATTATGTAATACACATCTGCAGATATGTTTCAAATGTTTCATAAATGTACAGTTTTAGGGAAAGGGATCATTGTATAATAAAGTGCTGTACAACTTGCCGTATGGCCGGCTTATAACATTCCTCAAAAGATCTGGCCTTAACAGTACTTTAAATTGTTCATCTAGTGGCATGGACATTGGACTGGTGTGGGAAGGGAGTGAGTGGCTGATGATGGCGTGTCCATCTGGCAGCCGAGCACATTGCAGTTACATGTAGAACCTGGTGACAACTGTGCTGCAGGCTGCATGCCTCTTGGTTAGAAGGTTGTGAATTCATGGAAGCAGGTATGCACTTCTGAAGGTAGCTATACTGGAGCTTGCAAAGCTGCCATAGAGGTCAGCTAGAGCATATGGAAGAAAAACCCACTTACCAACAGCAGAATGGCACTTCATTAGAGTCCACAGCTCCCTCAGACATGGGACAAGTAGTGCCCAGGTTGGAGCCTAAGCCAGGTATGGTGATCTTGGTGGAAGAGGACTGAAGCTGGTGACAACTGATGGTCAGTTGTGGGAAGGAAAAAAATGCAGTACTTTAAATGTAAAAGAGAGATAGATTGTGAGCTTACCTGGTAGCCTTACTTTGTGATTTTGGGTTTCCTAAGATGAGATCCAATAGCTAGATGCTTATTTGTGGTTACAAGACTACAGATCTCTGAGTCTCTTCTTATCATAGAACAAGTGTGTTCTACATGCACAAAAGTCTGAAGGTTATTGTGTCAAAGCCAGGGACTCACATGTCTCATAGTTTGGCAGGCAGCCACTTGCCTTACTCATACATGCTATTCGAGTTCGAGTGAAGTATCCATGGTGAGGGAGTGAGAAGGGTGGGAGTATCAGTTTGTGCAAGGGTCAGTAAAAGGGCTTTAGTTCTCTGGAGTGGGGGGTGGGTTTTTGGTTTAGGGAGCAGAAAGGGCAATTTTAGGTTTAGGGAATGGGAGGGGGGATTTTAGGTTTAAGGACCAAGAAGGGAGTTTTAGAGCTACGCAGTAAAAAGGGAGCCTTAGGATTAGCGAGCTGGAATGGGATTTTAAGGTTTAGAGAAAGGAGTCTTACAGTTATGGAGTGAGAAGGGAGTCTTAAGTATAGGAAGCTGGAGGCACATTTTAGATTTACAGAGAGAGAAAGAGAGAGAGAAAGAAATGAGTTTTAGGGTTAAGGAGTGAGGATAGTGTTTTAGGTTTAGAGTTAGGATTGTGGTAGGGCTATACAGTTTTGTAGGATAGGGTTTAGGGAGGACTAAGAAATTACAGGAAGATCGAGTTAGTGACAGTTTAAAGCACTTACCTTTTCGAGCAAGTGACAGTAAGTAAGTAAGTAAATGTGCTGTGAGCTAACAGCATGTAAACATGTGAAGTAGTCCCATAGAGCAACACTGATGGCTCATTAGTGGCCCACAGATCAAGTACAGAGTGGTCACTGGCTACAAAATGAATCAGGAAAAT
Source organism: Protopterus annectens (assembly GCF_019279795.1). Classification (NCBI taxonomy): domain Eukaryota; kingdom Metazoa; phylum Chordata; order Ceratodontiformes; family Protopteridae; genus Protopterus; species Protopterus annectens. The sequence continues at coordinate 1,130,146,240 of NC_056744.1, read as the reverse complement.
GCTCTATGAAAGCAAATAAAGATTTATGAATCAGGAATAGATTAAATTATGCAGCTGTTACCTACTGCTTCATAGATCATTTTGTTGTTCTAAACTCCAGTTTGAAAGGAAATATATTTAAAACATCCATTTTATCAATTAATTTCAAAATAGCTTACTAAACAGATATAGAGGAACATGTTGAACAGTTGCTCATCCATTAAAGTTAACCCTACACTGTTGAATATGTTCTGTCTTTCTTTTTGTATCTGAACCTACAAAGATCCCCTTGTATCTGTGCAGTGTTGTCAGTACATGCATCATAGATGCATGTTATGTCATGTTTGTGTATGTGCTGTAATTAATAAATGGAGCTGCAGTGATTTTTTTCGAACATTGGATTCAAAGATATGTCAGTGATTTCTACACATTTATTCAGATACACTGATCATCTCCTTATGCCAACAGAATTTTGAAGCAATAAAAGAATTCTATATTTTTTAGCAATACGTCTATTTCGAACTCTACTTTATCTCCCCGTATATATGAATGGTTTACTTTCAAAATGTCACCCATAAAAAACAATTCCAGTCAGAAAATCAAAGGAAAGAGTAAAAGTGACATTGTACGTCTGGACACAATGTCGAATCAGCTGAACGAATTCAGCAGATTCGACATTTTTGCCAAACAGAGCATGTCATTTTTGTATAGGGGCACACCTATGTGAAAACTCCTACACCTTACATCTGCACCTCCACACCCACTGCTAACTATATATTCCAACTCCGAGATAGCACTATAGTGAGGAAAGGGAGGAGGACTGTCCCAAACTGCACTGTACCATGACCGCGATCTCTGTGCAGTACTTCGAGTTCATATCAGCGAATGCACAGTAGCATTCACTGATAGGAATTTCAAAATTGGAATGTTTGGCAACACAGAAATTCAAACATCTGTCTTTCGTTTTTCTATCTGTGGAGGATCTACAGTCGTCTTTTTGATAGTAAACATATATGAATTTATACTTTGTTGTCTGTCATGAGTAATTAAATCTCAGTTAAGAATCCAGTTATTGTTTGTCTTTTGGGCTTTTCCCGGTTAGGGGTCGCCACAGCGGAACTCTGGTCCGCTAATGACTGGCAGTCGATTTTTATGGTGCCGAGTTGTCAGCCCAATGCCCAACCTTCAATGAAGGCACACCTATTCACACATGTCTTTCGGAGGCCATTCGACCACGGGGAGGACATGCAGACTCCACACAGAAGGCACTCCAGCCGAGAATCTTGGCAAAAAAGCAATGGTAAAAAATGCCTGTGTATTTCGATATTTATAAATACATCTGAACAATGTACTCTACAGCAGACTTTACAAATACATGTATATCATCAGTTATACTCAGATACATGTATGCTTTAAGGGCTTGCATGTCTTTTACTGTTAATCTTATTTTTCATTTATTCTTGTTGAAATTCCTTTGGACCAGGTGGTAACTGAAGAGGGTCTCTGAAGCAGCCTGTTTATCTGGTTAAAAATATTACACACAAAAATAAATAAATAAATAAAATAAATAGATAAATACACAAATAAAACAATATGCCTTTTAAATAAGTTCATAGCTACTTACTAGGCTAGTCATGAATCCCCAAAAACATTATATCTTTTGCATTATATGTTTGAATAAACTAGAACCCTTGTTTTTTTAAGTATTAATATCCCAGAGCCCCGACATTTATGTTACCCCGTATCCATATAGGATCCAAACTCTAAACCCCATGCAAGTTGGCTTTGTGAAAGGGAGATCATGCCTGCTCAACCTGGTTGACTTCTTTAAGTCAGTCGTCAGGGCTGTGGATGAAGGTAAGGCAGTGCATACAGCCTACCTCAATCTGGCCAAGGCTTTTGATATCATTCCTCACTCGGGAATTATTGATAAACTCACCAAACTAGGCATCAACCCCTATATCACTAGGTGGGTTGCAAATTGGCTCACAGATAGAACACACAGTGTGAAAGTAGTAGACTCCAAGTCAGATTGCCGACCAGTCACAAGTGGAGTCCCACAGGGATCGGTCCTGGGTCCTCTCCTGTTTGGCATCTACTTCTCAAAAGTCCAGGCCAACACAAAGAGACTCTGGCTGACCAAGTTCACAGATGACTGTGAGCTGGGAGCCATTATTAACTCCTCAAATGATGCAGACATCCTACAGAAAGGCCTCACTGAGACCAATGACTGGTGTCAAAACCATGGCCTTAAGCTTAATACCAAAAAATGTGTCATCATCCCCTTTGGTAAAAACTGAGTTCCAGCTAATTACCACATCGATGGGAGCCCAGTTAACACTGAAGGTGTTATAAGAGATCTGGGGATGCAGGTTGATAGCAACCACTTCTTTGACCACCACATTGCCACTGTGTTCAGAAAGTCTTTCTGTGTGGCACATCTCATTACCAAGGGTTTTGCATCCAGGAAGAAAGAGGTCATCATCTCTCTCTACTCTTCCCTTATTAGACCAATCATTGAGTACAATGGCCAATTTGGCATGTACATCACTAGACATCTGCAACAGCTGGACAGGCCAGAGAAGTACCTCACAAAGAGGATCCTAGGCATTAAACACATGTCCTACATGGACAGACTCAAAAGACTCCAACTATTCTCTGTCTCATCTCGCCTACTTAGAGACGATCTTTGCTTGACTTACAAAGCCATGTCTGACCCAGCTCTGTTAGAAATGCTACATCTGAAGAAATCTCAATCCCTCTGCACTACACTCTCCAGAGACCTCAACCTCATTACCACAATCAACAGAACATGCTGGAGGGACAGGTTCCTCACCCAGAGATTGCCCATGCTCTGGAAAAGACTTCCCATACATGTCAAGCAAAGAACCTCTCTGTCCCTCTTCAAGAGAAATCTTGATGAGTGGATGGGTAATAGAATGTTCACCCTGGGGATCACTCCAGTGGGTCTATTTGATAAAGGCACTGGGGACTAATGTCGGGCAGCACAATGCCAGGGCACTTCTATGCGCTAGGCTTGTAAAGGCTCCAGTGCCATTAGTCTAGTCCACACCTATGAACCTATGAACATATGAAGGTGCTAAACTAGAGCTGACTTTATGTTTTCCCACCATTTTTCCAGGTTATGCTTGCATAGAATAAGAAATGTACTTTGATTAATTTGGAGTGGAAAATGATTCCAGAGAAGTGGTATTCTCTGTGATACATATCTAACTATCCATCCCACCAGCATGTTTTATTCATATTGCAGAGCAGATTAAGATAAATGAGACAAGGAGCTTAATATGACCACCAAAAATGATTTTCTATGCAGTCTGGATTGGATGCCTTGCAAAAGTGCAGGTCACACTTGCAGATATTAAACATCATACAAGATCCAAGCCTCAGACAGTCATTCTTCCCATTTCTGAGTTTATTGGACAAAAGAATCACTGTAACTTTCCTTCATATTTGGAAGAAAAGTCTTCCTTCTGTATTCCAGTTATAACATCTCAGCATCTCTATTCCTAGTTCTTGTAACTAGTGAGCCCCAAATATTTAAGTTTCCCACAGGGATAGTCAAATCTTACATGCTGCTTGCAACTGCTGTAACATATTTTATGAAAATGAGAAACAGAAACATTTCTCAAAGGTGGCTGAGAAGAAAATTGTTATACTGTAGATTTGTCCTCCATTTGTTGTGACTATGTATTCTGTAAAAATGGTTACAATCTTGTTGAAGAAACAGTGGACTTAGAAATAATTTTTATTTTTAACATTCTAGAGACATTAGACCATTTCTTTCTGTCAAACTGAATCTTGTTAAGAGGTACATTTATTTTAAAGACACAGTCAGGAACTTTATTTAATATTGTTCATCCATCCTTCCACTTCAGAAATAAAATTATCCTTACCTGCCTTTGGATCTGACACAATGAATGATGAAGAGTATTTAACTTGAGTGCTGAAGCTCATAAAAGCTTGTTTAGCAGGTCTGTTGCTACCTTTTGTGCTACATGTTTTATTTTAATTAATAATGTATGCTGGCATTTTCAGTGATTGCTTCACAACTTCCATTTTCTGAATGCTGAACTAAAACTTTTAAAAGAAGGTTACAAAAATGTTTCATCTCGAATCACTCCATTTTTCCACGACTTCTACTAATACCTATATGCAGTAAGTAGTATTTTCACTAATCTCTTATTGCCTGTCCTCCTCTGAACTGTTTTCTATGTTATGTCTTATTGCTTTAAGGAAGAAAAAAATCCAAGCCATGAAGAATTTTAGGGAAGATCTATTTCTGTATGTGACAGAGCAGTGCATACTGTGAAACTATATATAGCCTCTGGTTAATACTGATGAATTAAGACCTTTGGTAAGAATATTTCTTTGTGATATGGCTGATGAACAGTATTATTTCAAAAATCTTCTATTTTTGATAACATCTTAAGAAAATTCATTGAGGAAGGGAGAATGTACAAAATGTTATTACTATATGATTTGAAAAATTACGTAAGTATAGATGAAATGGAAGAAACAGACATTTAACAAAGTAGCAGAACAGAGCTCTAGGGCCCCCTACAGAGTAGTTTATGTAATCCTAATGTAGGAATCAAACTCTTCAGATATGTACAAACAAAACCACTGTACTCACATGTTTTTCTACTTATTCTTTTCTTCTCGACTCCTTCCTTCTCTTAATACTCACTTAATACATTTGATACCCTGACTCAAATATTTCCCCTTTAATACTTTAATCTTAGTTCTTTGCTCCTAGAATGATGTTGTATCGACATCTAAGATGAAGCAGTATTGTATCATCTCTGCAAGATGAACACCATATTCCAACTATATTGGATGGTGGGGAGGTGCAGTGATTTGCATTGCCACCGCACGGCAAGAGGTTATTTGGTTTGATTCTTGGCTGGGGTGTCTTCTGTGCAGAGTCTGCATGTCCTCCCTGCGTTCATGTGGGTTTCCTCTGGGTGCTCCAGTTTCCTTCCATGTTACAAAGATGTGTTTGTGTAATATTGTCACTAATTATGTAAATACTGTAGCTTGTGCTGCAAATTATGTTTTTATAATTTGCCGTGATTCTGCACCCAGGTCTTGGCTTAAAAGGATCCCAGGACTAACCCACCTACCTGTCCAACAAACACAGTAAGTAAGAAAGAGACAAATAAATACATAAATAAATACACTATATTTTCATGGGTTACATCTGGTCTAAAATACTGTGGTCCAAATGAACAGCAGAATGAAAGAAGGAAACAGTAATACATTTTAGGTAAAACAACCATTTCAGTGTTTTTTAACTATCAGTATTTGAGGAACTGAGTATTGATCATTTCCACTTCAGGGAACTCATCATTTTCTTCAGAAACAATGTATAGAACTATATGTATAGACTATAAATACCATAACAATTATATACTGACTGCCTGACAATGCTTGACAAAGATGTTTTTGCAAAGTTATCTTACAGAAACAAATATAACTAAGTGTAAGATGGGTATGCATGTTATATATTTGCACTGCTTAAAATTAATGCTATGGCTTTGATTTGTAGTTATCTCTTTTTATCTGTGCTCTTAATGTCCTCTTTCAATACTTCCTTTTCAGACAGTAAGAAAGCTGGAATTTAAACACTCCTCTTTTGTCAAAAAATGCAAAATCTCCAAAGGGCTGTGTCTTTACCTATTAGTATAGAAAGTTATGGTTTGTTTATACATATTAAGTGTGGCTTCAGTTCAAAGCCTTAGCACACAAATAACGGAGTACCTTTGCCCTGTTGAGGGGTGTACACAAATAATGGAATACCTTTCTCTTGCTGAGTGATGTACACAAATAATGGAATACCTTTGTCGTGTCGAGGGGTGGGTTGGTTGGGAGACTCTTGCATTTTTAAACTTTTCCACAAAAGTGCAAGGTAGGTTTTGTACTTCTGGATGGAACTGTTCTGTCTGTTACTATACTAGAAGTAGCGAATACGGTAACAGAGGTAAAACAACTGGAACTGAAATCTTTAGAAAAGGGTAGGAGCAAACTATATAGGAAAAATGGGAATTGTGTGAACAATGCATACAAGGGAGGAATGAAGTTTAAAAGGCAGCAGGACTTAAATGAGCCATGTAACGTTTGACTGAAAAATTGGGTAAATTATAAGTTATGTATAATGTTTGCAACTGATATGAATCAGAATGTATTTAAACTATGCTTATATCCTTATGCAGTTTTTCTGCCTGAAGAAGCCTTAAGTGCTGAAAGTATTGTTACTAGCGCAATGTTAATAAACTGAGTTTCATTAAGCATCATGGTGCTTGTGTCACTATTTGTGTATGCAACTAGGAGTGTTTCATTATGGTTTGCGATGTAAAATGCTTGCAACTATTGTGTCGGTGTGACTTGTTTTTATTTATATAAATATGATTGTCTGCTCAATAAAGATGTTTCTAAGGGCAGGGATCAAATCATTTATGTAATGTTGCTTAGTTTATATGATATATAGCAATATATGTGAAGTATAAGGTTTGTTATATTAATTATAGTGTTATTACTTTTATATGAATGTAAATTTTCCTATTTCACAAGTAATAATTCAATAAAGGTGTTTGAAAAAAAAATGTTCTGTCTCTTACTCTATTCCCATTATTGCACTTGCTTTTTTAATAAAAAAGTGCAGATCTGATAAATCAAAAGTTTCAACACAATATAAAGTAGCTTTAAAATATTATTGTACTACATAATTACATGCTACTCAAAAAGGTGAAAACATTATCACCTCTGCTGAATTATCAGTTAAAGCAGTGCCATTGATATGAGTGAATAAATATTTATTCATTTGATTTGTTTTCAAAAACACTGCCATACCACGTTTACTGCATATCACATAAAAGATTGCTTCCTCTTTTCTTCAAGTTGATTCAACTGGTGATGATTAGAGTGTTTTGTATTATGATACAATTCCAGTAGATGGCAGTAGTGGGTTAGAAGAATGATCCATAAGCTTGAAAGGTGCAAACTGAAACTAGCCTAGAAGTGAAAGGACCTGTTAAAGTTCATGCTGCACGCTGAGGTGTCTTCTTTCACAACATACACAGCATACTGGTGATTCGGCTCAGGCTGTCAATTTTAGGCACTATGTCTCCTTCCCAGTCACACAGACTAAAAGATACTGCAATTCTGTATAAAGTAGTGATTTTGCATGTGTAACGACTAGCTGCTGGCATTACTGAGTCAGAAAAGCTAGTCAAAAGAAAATGTGCTAACTTCTATTGGGGCTGAGGTTCAATATTTTTTTTTAAATTTTACTCTTGTTCAGTGATATAAGTATATATCTATATCCATCCATCTCTCTCTGTCTATATATATATATATATATATATATATATATATATATATATATATATACATATATATACCCATGCAGATTCACTGAAGATATTTAAATACTTTTTATATGCTTAAACTAATACAGTACAGCTTACCTCTCAACTGTACCACTTTAGCTGTACATTCTATTTTTTAATCTTCTCCTGTGCCTAACAATTTTTTTTTTCCGGCTAAGCAGTGTGGCTCCTGAAACAAAATCTTAATGTAAGGATCATTTCCTTGTCAACTGATCCTGATGGTCCAATCACAAATGGCAGCTTTGTGATAAAAACTAATACAGAAAGGAATTGCTTTTGTAGCTCTCTAAACTGCGCTGAGATCAGAGGATTTGTGAGCTGAAGTGCACTCAACACTATTCTCGCAGAACAACAGCAATGTGTGTTGTGGTAAGAGACAGTAGGAATACCTTTTAGCTTCCCTGATTTTGCAGAATGCTCCTTTGATTTTGCTTTATATTTTTGGTCTGTTCTTCATAAAATGAAGGGTTTTCTAGCAAATTTTTAAGGACTTATAGATTTCATCATTTTTCAGAAAAATGCATGGTAATTTAAAACCTGTTATTCTAGTAATTTGTTGTCCCATCCACAATACTGCTTGTCTACTGTCTCTGTAAGTGCCACTCCACTGTGATGCCTTACCTCTACATGCATTTTCCATCCTTCTCCAGCTACACCATTTGTTTATCTGCATCTGTTTGTGTAACTGGCATACATTCCTTTGTTTTAATCCTGCCATGTGTGATCCTCATGCTTACATTCCACTCCTTCTAATGTCTCTTCACACAGTTATAAAATGGTGTCTGCCCTGAAAGAGAAATCATCCCAACTTCACATCCATTAATCCTGCATAATTTCCTATCACAATACTTGGTGTTTATTTACAGTTTCACAGACATGCTTGCTACATGCCTTCCTTCAATAATGCCCTGTGTTTTCACATTCCATATATTCTTAGGTTCAGGGGTTTAAACCATTTTACTTCTTTTTTCATTTGTTTTTAATCTGGAGTATTAATTTACTGTTAATGAATGTGAGTTCTGTCACCATACTTGTTTTTAATTTAAAAGTGCCTTAATAAAGGTCAACATGTTATACCTGACTGTGGTGCTGAAATATTTGCACTTTTGACTTTTAGAGTCAATCCATTTGCGCACAGCACCGTGGCTGGACTAGGGTGGCAGCATATGTTTTCCTCCCATAAATGTATGGTTTGTTCCATAGATGGGAGATTCTCATACCTCTCAGACTCTTAGAGCAAGAAATCTGGACAAAGCCTGACAAAATGGGGCGAGGGGGGGGGGGCAAAGGCCCAAAAATAAGAACAGATTTCAAATATTACTCTCATAAACTTATAAACGTTCTAGAGTAACAGGGTTTGTATAAACATACATTTTTGTGAAACTCAAATGTATGTCATTATTTGGTGACTTCAGTCCTCAGAAAATGCCAGTTTTTTGCCAGAAAAACAGAAATTTTATGAGGAACACACCAAAAATATGAGGCAAAAATCTGGACATTCTGCAAAAATCTGGACATCTGGGAGGTATGGCTATTCTTTGAGAGAGATATCTGGCTTATGGGTATGGAGGATCTCTATGGACAGATATGACACTCCTCCTGCTGTTTGATCATTGTTTTCAGTTTTTCTGCTGCTAAATATTCACTGATCTGGCTTGATAAGAGCAGTATCACACAATGTATTTTATTAACTGTAATCTGTGTAAAGCAAGTGTTGCTGTGACTTATGCATGTCTGAGTGTATGTAGTTTGTGGGGTGGATATTAAAATGTATCTTATAATGACGATTTGACCATAATTTCTTTCACTTTCCATGACATTCGAACTTCAGTGTACAAAACTGGCTGCCTTTGGAATTCTAGGTAGGATGTATGTGAAAGCAACTGATCATTGCCACGGGTGCACAGTTAGTAGTGTTGCCATCTCACAGTGCTTGATTCTCTGATCTAAACTGTAGCTCCTTCCATATGGAATCTGCATGTCCTCTCTGTCTGTGTGCAGCTTTTTCCAGGTGTTGTGATTTCTACCGACATTTCATAGAAATGTCTTATGTAAATTGGCATTCCTCCAATTTGCCTGTAAGCAAGAATGTGTACGTACATAAACAAGTAAGTGTGTGTATACATGCATGCATGCCTCTTACAATAGATTTGGCTTCTTAGGGGCAGTGTCAGAGTATGTGTGTGTGTGTGTGCTTGTATACATGCATGCATGCATCTTACGATAGACATGGCTTCTTAGGGGCAGCGTCAGAGAGTGTGTGTGTGTGTGTGTGTGTGTGTGTGTGTGTGTGTGTGTGTGTTTGTATGAAAAATTGGTCGTCAAGAAATAATTATTTTTCAAAAAGTAAGGGGAAATGCATCTTATAGCATCTAGACCTTTAGAGCATGTGGGTGCTGCAGATTCCATACACCCAGATGTATAAAGGGATTTTGACACAGGCTTAGCATGGGGGTCCACCCAAGCCCTGACCTAGTCTAAAACTAGTCCAACTCGGAGGTGTACACAAAAAGTTTATATAGATTTTGAGGTGAGCTAAAGACAGTGCCATCATTATTTATTTAATTGTCCTCACTGTCAGACCTTAGGGAATTGCACACAAGGTCATTAAGATTATTATATTTTGTCTGGAGACAGTATACTGTCTAGGAGAATATGCTGGGATATAGTACCATGCTCATTATTTTTTCACTTTCCTTAAAGGCACACATCAGACTTGTATGCAAGTGGTTATCTATTGGAGAAAGGGGAATGAGTCATGCTATGCATATACAGCTGATAACATCAAGTTAATATATAATACTTTGGCATCTTACTTATTTAGCTTTATCCCAGTCCCATGTCAGAGAGGTGCACAGAGGATGGCTGTCTTTTTCAGTAGGGGAGAGGATGCGTACAGCTTGAAATATATGATTGTGGCCATTTGCTTAGTATTATACATTCCTCTTATGTTTTTAATGACTGAATGAAATGCACTTGCTTTCTGCAATTTATTGTTCACAGGTTTATATATGCATTTCTAAATATGCAGAACATGAAAAGAAAAAAAGGGGGGTGAATGTACCCAGAAGTGGGACTTTGTAGTACTGAATGACTATTGACATTTTATGTTTGGTCAGTATTACTTCCTCAATCCATATCTGTTCTGGCTCCACCACTAATATGGTAGCAGAAAAAAAATGTTGTCAAAAGGCCTTAAGATTAGATGAGCTAATAGCTAGTTGCATTTGCATGCACTCTGTGATCATTGTGCTTTGTGATTAGTTGATGTTTAATACTTCACAATGCAAAAGCTCACTAGAAATGGCAATCATTAATGCAATTCTAATTCAGACTGCAGTTAGTGAAGCTAAGGTTATGACAGGCAGTGGCAAATAAGTTGTCATATGGGCAGTACACAGCACATTGACTAATGCTGACGTCACACCCTGACCTCATGTAAAATGGAGAAAAAGGGACTGGTGACAACAATGACAACACATCACTACTTCCTGCTGGCAAGACAACAATGACAGCACACCACTACTTCCTGCTGCCAAGACAACAATGACAACACACCACTACTTCCTGCTGCCAAGGCAACAATGACAACACATCACTATTTACTGCTGCCAAGACAACAATGGCAACACACCACTACTTCCTGCTGCCAAGACAACAATGACAACACACCACTACTTCCTGCTGCAAAGAACATAACAAGGTGATGCAGAAATCAAATTTTCCCCTGTCCTACTTCTGGTTAGTCAGGTTATTACTGTGGATTTTTGTCTCACTTTGTAAATAATCTTAGATATTCTGCTAAAACAGTCGTGTGTGGACAGTGTAAAAGAATCAGACATTTTGCTAGATTTTGCAACCATAACACTCAAATAGAGAAAGTGAAGGGAATCACTACTGTTACAGTTATGTATATTTAATGAAATTACTGCACTGTGAAATAAGCTGCTCTCCTTCATTGTTTTTCTATAGTTTGGCATGGTCTGATAATTACCAATGAGCTACTTTGATCTTGGATCACCAATTTCCATACTTCTGAAATGTATGTAGGGTAAACACCTCAAAAGACTGATTTGTTTCAGATTAAACTACAATTAAAGACATATAAGAAGCCCTATGCCTTTGTTGGGCTGTTTGAGTCTAAATATTTCCATGACATAAACTGTACACAACCTGACATCACATTGCTCTATCTGGTATATCAGCCCTGGAAGTATTTCTTTCCACATTTGAATATTAGGGATGGTAAAATTTCTTCCAGTATTTCCACTGGTGCAGTCTTGCAGCAAGGCTCTAATAGGCAGAGTGGACATTGCAAACACTTTTGGTGTGGCTACTGCATTTTCCATATGGTCATAGTAATAGTAGATGTATAAACTTTTCAAAAAAGCTAAGACTATAGCATATGTCACCTTTTGATGCTGTCTCACAGAAGCTGTACAGAATGGAAAAGAAGACTAAGAGGGCTGACTCTATCTCATGGAAGTCACCTGCATTGGTAGTTAGGAAGAAGGATGGATAAATAGGGCCTAGACTGGATGACAGTAAGGTAGTAGATATCAACACTCTTTTCCCCGAACATACACAGGAATCTATTTCCTGAGCTCAGGGAAACTAAAATGTTTTTATCCACTGACTTGTAGAGTGCTTGCCACCAAGTTTTAGAGTGCTTGCCACCAAGTTTTATTACACACTTGTAAGGCAGATATGTATACAATTAGATGTTTTTACTGCTTTAGCAACTCATTTTCATTTCACCAAATTTTTATTTGGTTTTGTGCCAGCATCTTCTGCATTCTAGAGAATAATTTTTGCAGGCTTTAGAGAGACAGAATGGAAATTAGGCTTTCCTAGTTGATACTGTTAACTAATAGAAACATCCCAAAGTTATGTTTGACATGGCAAGAAGCTGTCTTACACGGACTGTATATCAATAGGATATGAACATATACAGTAATGCCCAAACTAACATACCCTCTCACATAACCTCTGGAAACTTCCTAACTAACATGTCCCCTCCTAATAAATGCCCACGATACACAGGGACACAATAGGGTTGGAGTGCATAGCTAGGCTTATAAAGGCCCTAGTGGTCATTAGCCTAGGATGTAACTATGACCCTATGAACTCAATGTGCTTTTATGAAGGGTGAGGTGTGCTTTCTGGGTCATGTAATCTGTGCCTTTCTCCTAATCCAGATTATGTTACCTATATCTCAAATGTTCTTTCACCTCATTAAGTATCAATCCTGTGCTCTTTGTGAGGGGTTACCCACTTAGAATGTAAAGTTTATTCTGCAATGCACGACTGTGGTTGAGTCATTATGTCTATTGTCAAGAGAAGGAACTAAGTTTTCTTGGACTATCAGTGTTCAAGAGACTTTCTGCTTAGTAATAGACCAGAATGCCATCAGTCAAGCTCTTTTACTGTTTTACCCTCCTTTGCATTTTTCCCTTAAGCTTGTAACTGCAATACTGAAACAGCCCTTAACAGTTGCATGGTGCTGATGAGAAAACAACTTCATTTGTTTCACACATACTTTCGGACTTAGTAAGGAAGAACTCAGCCATTTTAAAGAAAGTTGTTGCCTGTGTCTGTGCTATTGGCTGATGGTGTACATAATTATCAGGGTAGAAATTCACTCTCTCACTGAGCACTTACCTTAAACAATGACACTCAAAACCAAAGATCTTGGAAAAACAAGTATGAGAATTGTTAGGTGATTTACTAGAATCAGTTGCGGCTGGTGACTTCAAATTAAAGGGGGGCTGCAGGAGACAACTGAATGGGTGGGGCCAATGGAAAGTGGCGTGGCCAACTGGAAAGGGGTGGGGCTATGCTCAAAACCACAACAATTGGAAATTTAATTAAATATGCTGCCCTGGATGCCAAACCATCATTACGAGAGTCCAATCAAGACAAAATGAAGTGTAGAAGAAAAAATATTTCAATGCAGTGGCTACATGACAACTTACTTAATATCTAGATGGAAACACAAAGGTTGTGAGGCATGAAAAATGAATTGCTTTTTAAATACATTACTGGAATGCCAGTCAAAATCAATTATAAAAAAAAAACAAGCTGCACTCAGCTCAAACCACTTCTCCTTGCACTGCAGTTCTAATTATAATTTATATTCAGCTTTATAAAATTACCAAGTAACATGCTGAAAGTAGCAATCTCTGTGATACTACCACTTGTAAAAAATGTTTCTTATCCAAAAAAGACCTGCTGCCTGACAACAACTATCTACTTGTTTCATGGAGAACACATGATCAAAGTAAAAAATGAACAACGAACAAGAAACAAGCTCAAGATAAATTGCTTAAAGGATTACTGCACAAGTTATGGACCACACATGATAGATTGGCATTCTGTTTAGTTTATGGGTAAAACCTGCAAAGATAACTGCAAGTCTCCAACAAATGTAATGAGCTTCTGAAAATACTGTAATCCTGTCCTTTATTTCAAATACTGTCATATGCATTTCAATACCTAAGGCTTATACGTTATCTAGTTATGTAAATATTCTCTGCATGGCAACAATGAAAAGGCTTTCAATGTTGGTAATTCTTTAACAGTATGCTTATTAAAGCTTACTTGCATCTTACAATCTCCGACAAGCTTACCTGATGGTCATTAAAGCATTGCTACTTTAATACAGAGCAACAGGGCACTGCAACAGCATGCATTTACTGAATAATAAGAAGCATAAATCAACAGTATAAAAATATGACAGAAAACCAGAACATTCTGCAAAATCAAGGACAGATGAAAAGCCACGGTCGTACTTGTGGTCTACCTTGGATGGGGGAATACTCTGCGCACTTACACTGCATAACTGCTCCTTGCCTTGCTTGGACACATCCAGAGCCACTACAATGGGGAGTGGAGTGCAACAAGTAGGTCACAGTTTGAAATGTCTCTGGCTGACGGTGATGGCTCTGACACTAATACCTCTCAAACTCAGAGCAAGAAATCTGGACAAAGTCATACATAGAAGTGGGACACAGGCCAAAAAATAAAGACAATTTTTAAATATTGCTCTTATAAACTTAGAAAGATAATAGAATAGTAGTAGGTCTTGCATTAGTATGAATTTTTGAAGGTATGAAATCTGAAACTCAGATGTCTGCCATTATTTTCTAACTTCAATCTTTAATGATTTGCTACTAATTTGCCAGAAAACCACAATTTTATGAAAAACAGACCAAATATGTTATGCAAAAATATAAAATTGCCACACAATACAGCTGGGAACCTGTCAAAGAAGGGACACCTTTTTAAAATTAGTACTGTTAACTTGAGCAGCTGACAGAATAAGAGCATCTACATGCATTTCTGAAATAAAAGTAATCTATAACTCTGATCATTACAGTTATCTATAATTGTAAACCCTCCACGTTTTCTTCCAAAATTGCCATTTTACAGAGGGATTATTAGGGGGAGAGCAACATTTTGAGCCAAAATTGGGGACAGTTGAGAGGTTTGGATATTCCTAATTCTATAAAGCGATTTATTTGCACGTACCTCTCAACCTCTTAATGCAGAAAATCTGGACAAGGCCAAATATATTAAGGGAACATACAAACAGTACTAAAAATTGCTCTAGTATAAACTTAAGACAGTTGATAGAATAACAGGACTTGCTTTAGCATGCATTTTTTCTGAAGGTTATGACGTCTGAAACTCAATGTCTGTCATTATTTAGTGACTTAATTCCTAAATGATTTGGCAGAAATCCACAAATTTTATGAGGAACAAACCAAAATATGAAGCAAAAATCTATTCAGTCTGCAAAATTCTGGACAGTTGAGAGGCATAGTTCAGCCGGGGCTGTCTGAGTTTGATGCCCTTCGCCCCTCACAATATCATGGTCAAATGGAGTGTCCCCCCTACAGCCATTCCAATGTCCCATTCCTTGGTTATTTCACCCCATTTGCCATAAACACTGTAATGTGCATACTGCTTTACTTCTGCGATGATATGGATTTCATTTGAAAGTTTTATTTTATATTTTACAGCATAAACCCTAATAGATATCTGCTAAACAAAGCAATGCAGTCTCACAATGAAAATAGACTTAGCATTAAAACTTCTCTGCCCTTGAAACTCACGTTCATTGAAACAGCATTGAAACTCACATTCAAAGAAAATACATTTTGCCAGTGGCAGATAAAGATTAATTTTGGGCTGTTTTCAAATCATAGGCCCCTTGAACAAGAGACATACACATGCTCTTTGATGCACCTTTCTGACTGTATTAAATTATATTCCTTATACAATACAGTACAGTTGTTAGAGGGCATTTTAAATTTATTGTTTTGAACATTTTTCCAGTAAACAATGAAACAAAATGCATGCACCAATAATGACAAAACTGCCCAATTCAGAACATTTCCATCATAAAAGTCTACTCAAATTTGTACAGTCCACCAGTATCAGTAAATATGCATGATCTCTGAAGAAGTAAAAGTCATCTAAATAATTACACATTAAAGAAATCTGTTAACTAATGAAGAGGTTACTGCTAGCAAGCAACTTTATATGTCATTGTTTCATCTACAAATAAAGTGCCTGTTGCCCTTGAGGAATAAATTGCCTATGTTGCATTAAAAAATGATAAGCTAGTAATATCACAATAGGGAATGGATGGCAAACTGATAACACGTTCATAGTTACTAGGTATCTTCACTAAAGAGGACTGCAGCATTCATCCCCTTTACAAAAAAGTACAGTATCAGCAATGGATCTACCTACTGTCGGAGTAGAACCCACAGCCTTCTGCATCAAAAGTAAGTGCATTACCTGTTATGCTATTAACAACGTAAGCAGACATAAGCAGCACTAAACTTTTGTTCCCCTGCAGCTCTCAGCTCCTTGTAAAATCTACTCGACACTCAGCTGTATCGCTGAACTTTGCAGCACAGGAAATCTGGAAAAAGCCAACATTTATTTGGAGGGGGGGCCCAAAAACCAGGGACACATTTTAAACATTGCTTGTATAATGGTGGAAAATTGCTAGACTAAAATGCTGTTTTACCACTATACATTTCACTGCCAAGCATTGAACCCAGGACCCTGTGCAAAACAGTCAGAGCAACATACCACTATGCCAAATCATCTATTTTTATGAAAGAAAGGAAGACTGAAACTTAAATGGCTACCATTTAGTGAATTCAGTTCTCATCATAGCTGTCAACATCTTAGCACAAAACACATGAACAAAGCCAATAATGGGGGAATACAGCCCCCAAACATATTCAGTGAGTTCAGTTATCACCATAGCTCTCAACCTTGGCACAAAAAACCTGGACAAAGCCAATAATGGGGGACTACAATCTAAAAAATAGGGACAAATACCCATTGAGGAGCCAGAGCAAACCCACACAAACACAGGGAGGACATGCAGACTCCACACAGAAGGCACCCCAGCCAAGAATCAAACCAGACAACCTGTAACTGTCAGGCAACAATGCTACCACTGCACCACTGGCTGTGTTAAGCACCAAAAATACAGAAACCACAGAGTTTATGAGGAACAGAACAAATATGAGGCAAAAATTTGCAAATGTTTTACAAATGGTGGTGGGCAGGTAATTCAGGCTCTTGTCACTTGGGTACAGAGTTCAAGCCTTATTCCCTACCCACCACCATGTAGTAACTGGGGCATTTTGCACACACACACACACACACACACACACACACACACACACACACACACACACACACACACACACACACACACACACACACACACACATACCAGATTCTATCCTCTAGAAACACCCTACCTGACTCTGTCCTCCATGCTATCCTGTACTCTGCAGCAGCTAAGTCCTCTGTAGCGATCCTGCAGCCCAATCACCTGTCTCTGTCCTCCATAATGCCCCACGCATGCTGCTGGGTCTCCTGTGAGATGTGAGGAGGCTGGAGCCTCCAGCCTGTGGGCGATGCAGTCCAGTGACCTTGTGGTTGTCACCGCACAGACCTCTGGGCTGGAAGGGCGGAGTTTCCTGCCTTCCCTATCCAGACTGCCTAACAGAGCAGTCTGGAGCTCAGGAATAAGCAAGCATGTGTGCGTGGAGTTCTGGTCTACCTTACACAGCAGTCAGGAACGAAGCACGCATGCACGGAGTCTGGAAATTTTTTTAATTTAATTTTATTTTATATGTTCTACGGTGGGGGGAATGAGGAACTTATTTTATTCATTTTACAGGTGGGGGGGCTGCAGTCCTATAGCATGAGCCACCCCTGACTAGAATGTTATTTTTTGTTTTTTATTCTTACTTAATACACAGATGTGGACATGACACTGTGTCATTGAGTTAACTATTATATCTGCCATTCCTGTTATAAGATATGGTCAGAAATCAAATGATGAAACAATGGATCTTTTGATAAACAACCTCTCTGTGTTTACCAATGAACAACATTAACAAACACAAAGACTGCCCTGCACTAAAGTAAGCGAGAATGTGCATGGAGAAAGGATGGTTTCATGCTATAAAAAAGGATGGGCCTTCAGTTGTTCTCATTCCTGGTTCTATACTTGGTTGAGTATGATGGATGCATTCTTTGTGTCATGCATCCTATTGCTGCACTGCTGTTTCGTCAGACTTGCAACTGAAGCTTTTTATCTTGCATATGATATTGGTGGTCAGAGATGAGCTTTCAGGTGGGGGCCACAATAAATTTTTGCACCTCTTACTCTCAGCATGAAAAAAGTGCTACTACTAGACTGTGTCTTTTGTATCTCATGCATCATTCCAGGTGTGCATGGAAAAAGCTTGCCAGTGATATATTGTCAACATTTTCCCTCTGCTCCTCAAGTCTGACATTTTGCTCTCATTTCATTCACCTCTGGAGAGAATTCAGCTACAGTTCTTCAGTTCATATTCTTAATTTTCATCAGGAATTAAACAGCTTGGAGGGGAACTAGATATGGATCTTCTTTTATATCAGTTGAATCTGAAAGTGGCAGCAAACATTGACATAGTCCCATGTAGTACCCTTATGGAACTAGGTATTCAAGGACCATTTACAAAGATGCTAACATTGAAATGCAACCATGGAAACTTTCAATGAAATTGTACTCATCTTCTTCTTCCTTTCCCGGTTAGGGGTCGCCACAGCAGAACTCCATTCCGCTAATGATTGGCAGTAGATTTTTACGGTGCTGAGGTGCCAGCCCGACGTCCCTTCAACGAAGGCACGCCCATTCACGCATGTCTTTTGAACACCACTCAACCGCGGGGAGGACATGCAGACTCCACACAGAAGATGCTCCAGCTGAGAATGGAACGGGAGAACCTCTTGCTGTGAGGTGACAAGGCCACCGCTGCACCACTGCGGCTTTGCTCATCTGCCATTCTGAATTACCAACTGAGATTCAGCATGGATGCCCATAAATACTACACTGGGCATCATAGGCCTCCTGTTATGTAAAACATTGTAGCCTATGATAATTTAAGTGAGGTTGTTCAGAAAACACAAGAAAATGCCAGAGTGTATTCAGACTACTGTTATGATACATAACCTCCACCCTATTTTTGTTGAAATTTTGTTTGCATTCAAATGCCTGGAAGCAATTTCTAAAGACAAAGTATCTGAGTACATTAATTTTAACATTGATATTCTGAGACCTTTTTCTTTTCTCTGTGATGGGTCCAGACTTTCAGAATCCAGATAATTTTTGCAGTTTTAGTCCCATTCCTGCAGTATAATATAGCACATTAACTATCCCTTTCCTGCACTATGTTTACTTAGTCCAACAGGTTTTACTGAAAAATTCTAAGGATTGTAGCTGTGTTCTGTGAAACAGTAAGAATGAAAGTGCATATATATACGTATTCATGTCGGCTCACAGAAGGTAGGTTGGGCAAATGTAAAAACAATTTTAAAAATGTTCCCTGAAGCAACCTTCAGTGAACATTCAGAGAAACATGTTTTTTGCAGGGAGAGCAATGCCCCTGCACCTCCCATGTGAAGAGACATCCCTTACAAATCCTGAATTTAAGCACACAATAAATTTTGAACTGTCAAAATGTAGATTTTCTTACGGTCGAGACCATAACATTCAAGTTTTGAAACATTAAAATTTAAATTAAAAAAAAAAAATTTTTTATGCTCCCCCCCTTGCATCCCCATCCCCTGCTAATTAAATATACCAACTCTGAAATTGCACTAGTGTAGAAACAGTGAAAACAGTTAATATACAGTAAATATACTGTTCTGCGCCATATGGCAATCTCTATTTAAACGGTTTGAAGTTTCAAAACTTCAGTTTTATGGTCTTGACCATAAGAAAGTTGACATTTTCTAAGTTTGAAATTTAGAAGTAGACCCACACACACACACACACACACACACACACACACACACACACACACACACATATATATATATATATATATATATATATATATATATATATATACATATATGTATACACATATAGACGCGCGCGCACACACACACACACACACACACACACATATACATATATATATATATATATATATATATATATATATATATATATATGGGTCTAGGACATTTCACTGAATGCACATTTCACTGAAACTCAAATGACTGAACACAAATCACTGAAAGCACAATTCACTGAAAACTCAATTCACTGAAACACATTTCACTGAAAGTTATATATGGCCTTTTCCCCACTGTAGTGCGACCCTGGAGTTAGTATATATAGTAAGGGGGGTGTGGAGGGCAAAGCCCCCCACATATTTTAAGTACATATATTATGTTCGGAAAAGAGTAATATATTGGAATTGCAAATATCCATGTACATAATTCAAAATATTTAAAATATGTGGGGGGATATGCCCCCACACCCCCCCTTACTATATATATATACTAACTCCAGGGTCACACTATAGTGGGGAAAAGGCCATATATAACTTTGAGTGAAATGTGTTTCAGTGAATTGAGTTTTTAGTGAATTGAGCTTTCAGTGAAAAGTGCGCACTAATTTGACTTTCAGTGAAATGTGCATTCAGTGAAATGTCCTAGACCCATATATATATGTATATATATATATATATATATATATATATATATATATATATATATATATATATATATATATATATATATATATAGAGAGAGAGAGAGAGAGAGATCTATCTCTATCTCTATATCTAGATCTGTATCTATAGCTATAGTTATATCTGTAGATACAGAGATAGGTATAAATATATATCTATCTTTCTCTCTAGCTATACATGTATAAAACAACCCTGCAGTTATACAACAGTGGAGAAAGAGGCAAATTCCAGTGTTGATGAATGTAGTTTGGGCAAATGCACTGTGACTCTTACACGTTTTCCAAAACTACCTTTGGCGATCTGTCATGCTCCCCATATTTACTGATCACTAAGCTGCGGTCCTTGGGAGTATTCCACTTTTTCTGTTTGAAAATTTGCAGTACTTAAATTGCATTCATCTTTATTTTTCATGATTGCAAGACTCACGACTATAAGATTTATACTTTCATAGGCGATATTAGCCTCACAGAAGGCATCATATCAGTTTGCACTTTTAATTCCATGTATTTTTATTAGAGCTAAAGCATACTAAATACTGCATGCATTTACTCAGAAGTTAATTGCTTTTATTGTTTGGTAGACTAATGAGAGACTGATTATCCCTTGACCTATGCTAAGTTGTTATGACTGATTTCTTTTTAACTTGGCTGATAATCAGTGTATACGGTATCCTGATGAATAAGTGCTATGTTTATATTGCTACATATTTATAATGGTTTATATAATCAGTCAAAGAGAACCCCTAAACTGACTTATTGCATAGTGACTTCAATAAAAAAAATTAAGTTCTTAATACCATCATTGCATTATCTTTATTACTTGTTAGGTCTGACCATAAAGCCATCTCCTTCAAAATAAAACTGAAAGCAGAGATCCCTTCCACCCAAGGTATCTTTAGAAATTTCTCTAAGACAAGCTACCTTCTCCTAAGTGATACATTGGCAAGCTTCAAATCCCCACCAAACCCAGTTAATGAATATGTGGAAATGTACACCACCACACCATACCAGCATGTAAACAGCAGCATAGATGCATCTAAGCCCTGTAGCAACAAGCGCAGGGCAAGCCCCAAAAACAAACCCAAATGGTGGAACCATAATATCAACAAGCTTTAGAATAAAAGAAAGAGAATTTTGAACAAAAGTAATTCCCAGAATGTTAGAACTCTCATCACTGAAATAAACAAACAGCTTACAAGTTTAATAAAATCCACCAAAGGCAAGTTTGAGGCTAAAGTGGCTACCCAAGCCCTAGATAATCACAAGGCCTTTTTAGGTGTGTTCATAATCTCAAAAGCACAATACAGCAATGCGTAATGTACTACTAATGGACAGAGACAGCTCTTAAATGTTTTATCCCAAGCATGGGGCCCCTCAAATTATTTACAGTACGATCCCAACTATTCTCATTAGAGTTAATACATAATTATTGACCATGGGAATGAGTAAGGCGAATCTCTAACCAAATGGGATTGGTTAATTCGAGCACCAAAAGAGAAAATGGCTAGGCTTAAAAAAGGCTGCAAGGGCGGCTCGCCTACTACTTACCTATGAACCTATCAAATATCTTTTTATGACTACTGTTTACATGGACTGTATCCGTATATTCTCTTCACGTTTACCATTAATTTAGGTTTAGAGTATAATTTTTCTGTTGTCTTGCTCTATTTTAAACAACCTTTAAAGGATATATTTTACATATTTTCATAGAATGGCACAAAATATAGGTTCCTTTTTTCTTTTAAGTATAAAGCTAGGACATTTTATTACTACTTTAACAGTAGTCACATATCCAAAGAATTATACTCATAAATTTAATATAACCCGTAAGTCCTTAACACTAGAGCATTAAACAAATAAACAGATGCATAAAGTACTCTAACCTTTATCTATAGCAATGACAGATAGCTATGGTGGGTTGTGCTATGATATTACTCTTAACACTGTGTCTGGTCACCCAGACTTCATTCTCATGACCAAACCATTGCAGTCACAAGTAAGTCACAACATAACTCTCATCCTAAACATGGATGATTGCTACAATAGCTAACTTTAACAATGATCCATACCCTAGCAATACACAATTGGTTTATTAACTGTAACCAGAAACCCTATTCATGTATGATTGCTGTATTAATTAACTGCACCAATATACCCTAGCCATGTATGATTATTATATTAATTAACCATAACCATACGCCCTAGCCATGAATGATTACTATATTAATTAACTGTAACCATACCCCTAACCAAGAATGATTCTTATATTAACTAATTGTGCCCACAGCTCATACTCTTAACCAAGAATGATTGCTATATTAACCAACAGTATCAATAACCTGCACCCTAACCATGTATGATTGTTATATTAGTTAATTATAATCATAACTTTCACCCCAATCACTGTCCTAATTAATTATAACCATAACCCACTCTCTAACCATGTATGACTACTATATTAACTGTATACACTCTAATTATATATCTTTTTTATGTTAACTAACTGTACCCACAACCCCCACCACCCATAAACTCCATCCTAACCATGTATTATTACTGTATCAGGTATAGCCAAAACCCACAACCTAAGCATGCATAACTGCTATATTAACTAATGGCCATGTATGGTTGCTATATTAACTAATTGTACACACCCCAATCATGAATGAGTCTTATATTAAGTAACTGTACCCATAACCTGCACCCTAACCATGTATTATTGCTGTTAGTTAACTATAACCATAACCCACACCTTAAGCATGCATGATTGCTGTATTAACTATTAGTCATGTGTGACTAATATATTAACTAATTGTACACACCATAACCATGAATGATTCTTATATTAAGTAACTGTACCCATAACCTGCACCCTAACCATGTATTATTACTGTATTAGTTAACTATAACCATAACCCACACCTTAAGCATGCATGATTGCTGTATTAACTATTAGTCATGTGTGACTAATATATTAACTAATTGTACACACCCTAACCATGAATGATTCTTATACTAAGTAACTGTAACCATAACCTGTACCCTACCATGTACGATTAATGCATTAACTTACTGCAGCCAACTCTTATAAGTAGATGGAGGTGGATTTCTAGTCTCTAGTAATTAATATCATGGCAACCACAATAATTTCAGACAACAGCTTGAAATGGGACATAAAAAGCATTCAACTTCCATAAAATTTTCTGACCAATGTGTTTGAGAATGGTGTGTCAAAATTATCCTAAACGATGATAGTATAGGACAGTCCCAGAAATATGATGCTGTGATACCTGGTGTATTGAAAATGTATTTATTTAAATTTGTTTGTTAGGGCAGGACACTGGTCAAACAATGACCAATTGCTTGCTCTGTCTGAATACATTACCAGCATATTAAATTATGTTTCTAAACCATTTTAACAACTTGCAAAGAGTTAAAAATTATTCAAGAACATTCACGCAAATACTTTCCAAAAGAATGAAGAGGCTATATATGTCGGTCTTAGTGTAATCAACTTTTATTTAACATCAAATAGTACAACACTGAACTGAGCTATATACTTCTAATAGTTTGTTGGATAAGTATTATTTTGATCCTTGAAAGTATTAAAAAGGGGAAACATGAAAGGCTGAGAAGATAAATGCCTTTGTCAAATATGAGATAGATACTCCAGATGCTCTGTTATTTTTAAGGTGAAACTGGGAAGTATAAAAATGCATTTGTAACAACTGATAATTTGGACTATTATAATTTAGAAACAATTCTTGAGAGAACAATAGGCAATGATGGTCCATTTAGTCCAGTACCACAAGCCATATGACTTCTATGGGTGAAAAAAATTGATCGATACACTGATAAAAAAAAAATCTTATCATTAGTGCAAAACCCATTAATGCAAATCATGACCCTTCAAAAAATGAAAATGTGATTATAGAAAAATATATGAATTCCAAAACTCACTTTTATACCTTTAAAGTTGTTTTGCAGGAGGGTTCCAACATTGGGGATGTACTTCCCCCACACTCCTTTAACTTATATGCATTAACTTCATAAACACTCTACCTCAGAGAATGGAAATACTCTGAGACACTGCAATTTTGTAATCTGTATATATTTTGGGACCCAGTCTGTCTTCTGCCAGCTATTTCTGCAAATGCCGTAATTGCAAATCAATATTAATGAAAACCACTTGAGGTTGCTTTTTTCCCCACTGCTGTACAACTGTTCAATTAGTATACCTACTGTGGGGGTGTCCTTCCATAAGGGGGAGAAGGGCAGCTCTTAGTAAAAATACCTTGTTTCTTTATTCCCCATCATCACAGCAAGGATTGACTTGGAGGGATCATCATTAAGGCAGCTATCGGGGTGGCTTGTTTTTTTTCTTTAAGAGCTTACTTCTGTGCCTACTTAGTAGATGCTCATGGGTGGGATGTGTAATGAGTGTCACCACCGCACACACTTTCAATTTTTCAGGGGGTGATGTCAGCATAACTTCCACAGAAGGCATTACATGGTAATTTCCATGGTCTCATCAGGGAAATCCAAAAAAATGCATACATTCCCCTGGGCACATAGACTCCCTCCCAAGGATAGGCACTCCCATCCCCCTCTGTCTCAGCTGCTAATCAACTTGAGTTGCCTGAGTCATAGACAGAGGTCTAACCCACTATGTCACTTCTGTGGGACTATGGTCCTCTAATTGACTCTACTTTCTCTAAATAGGGTTAACCTTTTCATATAATTTTCCATAAACAGGGGGAATTATTTATCAAGTAAACTTTACAGAAAAGAGGAGGATGAGAATTTTGTTATACAGCAGTTGCTTCCCAAAGTTATCTCCATTTACAAAGTAGAGTGGTGGGAAACATATTGGAAGTGGAGGTTTTTGCCAAGTTTAATAATAGAAAGTAATAATCTATGAATAATAAAGTCAGTTCTAGTCTTACTTATATGTATTTAGTTGAGCATAAAAAGTTTGCATGTTTTTTTGATATAATATGGCCAGTAACATGTTGCCAGCTGGTTTCTTTTTCTTTGTATTTTCCACTACTATTGATTTCTACTTATTAATGTTTTACCTGGGCTGTGCCCTAAAATAGTCAGTTATGATCAGTGTATTACTCCAGTAAACAAATATAAATAAGTAAAAATAATTTAGTAATGTAACTTAAGAAATATAGTAAATTTACCAGATCATGCATTTGATTATCCAAATTTATATTTATAAAATTAATTCTAAAAGGACCCAAATATCCCATATCAAAGTGTAAGTGGTATTTGTAGTTCTATGTCTTATCATTTTTTTCCCTCAAATATTTTATTTTCAGTTAAATAACATTTACATAATATTTTTAAATATAATTTTAAACAACTATATACAATATTTACAATAGCCTGACTTTCAATTATATACACTGTATGTTGTTAAATATACAATTAACAGATCAGTTATCAGAGATACAATATTGATTATTGCAGTGTCCAACAAAGATATAACTTTCTTCCAAGGATTATTTACCAATGGTCTGGGATAGATTCGTAGTTCTTTGACTTTTACTTCCATTGATGCAGTTGTCTTCAGTAAAGTGTAAAATTCTTCCAAGGTCGGGGGTGTATTTGAATTCCACTTTCTGGTTACGCATTTCCTAGCTATAGCAAGTATTATCCATAACAAATACATATTTGTCTTTTTCAGGTAGGGACCTTCATTTACATTTAGTATAATCAATACTTTAGTTAAGGTAAAGGATTCATGAAATAAAGCTTGTAAAAAATGATTGATTCCATTCCAATATGATTTAATTTTATTGCATTCATAAAAAATATGAATCCAGTCTGCTTTATTTGACTTTTCACACCTCCAGCCCATTGTAGTAGTACTGATCTTTTTTATTCTATCTGGTGTTAAAAATGCTCTATGTAAGGATTTCCAGTTAAATATTTTCCAGTACTGTGTGTTAGAGGTGTAATTAACTGATAGTAAGAAGTTAGTTTTAATTTATTCTGTTAAATGCAATGACTGACCTTTTGTTAAGAACTGCCAGTATGATGGTTTGGGAATTGTTTTATATGTTATTAACTCTTTATATAGATTTGAAATGGAATTTTTCTTTTCACAACTATTATATATAAATTCATGCAGAAAACTTATTAGATTTGGAATATCTTTAAATGAGGAATTATTAATTAATCTGCATAAATCTTGAGTGTACATTAGAATGCTTTGTAAGGGTAACCAGTCCTATGCTGGCATATTGTAATCAGTTTTTATCATATGTATATCTAAAACATTTAATTTATTTACACATTGAAACCAGCATAAGAATCCATTTTGTTCCCAGGAGGTTATTGTTTCCCTATATATTTTGTGAGGAAAGTTCTTAGTGATGGTAAATGGGGTTAAAAGGCCAAACCAAAGTTTTAGATCTATGTTTGCAATGATAAGTTTCCTAAAGGAATTGATGTAATGATTAATCAGTGTTGTTTTAGAAGGTTTTGTTTTATTATATTGTATATTTATGCATAGTATGTACCAGGGTTTGTTTTGATTTGTCTACTATGAAACATTTTTTAACAGATTAAATTAATTTGTTAATATAGCCATTGTTAATTCTTTCCAGTTGGCAAAATAATTTTGGCTTATCCAGTCTATTATAGTTTTAAGCACAGATGCTTTTATATATGTTTCTATTTCTGGGAAGTTCAATCCTCCTTGTTTCCAGGATCTAATGTGATGAGTTAGAGCTACTCTATTCTTTTTAGGATACCATAAAAATTTTATTAAACATGAGTTTATTTCTTTAAGAATAAATCTTTCAGAAATTAACTATATTGCTAATGCTACATATAGTATTTCTGGCAATAAGACCATTTTTATTAATTGCAATCTGTCTTCAAAAGTTAATATAATTTTGTTCCACTTTTCTATATATATTTTTATTGTTTCAATAATGTTTTTATACTTTATTAATATTGTTTTGTTTTTGCATAACCCTATTCCTAAATAATTTAGCGTAAGTTCTTGTTTTCCTATGATGGATTTATTTGTAACTTGTAGTTCTTTTTTCTTATTTAAAAATAGAAATTTTGATTTTTATCTATTAAAGTGTAGACATGAAATCTTATATTTCTCCATTACTTCTTCTATCTCTCCTAATGACTCTCTGGAGTTTGATAGGGTTAAAAAAATATCATCAGCAAAAAACATTATTTTAGATATGTACTAGTCATAGACTTCTATTCCTTTTATTCTTGGATTATTGCGTATTATTTCTGCAAGTATTTCTATAGCCAAAGCAAATAAAATAGGAGAAAAAGGGCATCCTTGTTTAGTACCTTTCTTTATATGGATAGATTCTGAGGTGAAAGGACCTAATTTAATGTAGGCTAAGTTATTAATATATATGTTTTTTAGTAATGAGATGAAGGGAGGAGGAAATTCAAATAATGCTAAAGTTTTAAATAGATTTTCCCAGTTGAGGGAATCAAAGGCTTATCATTTTTTATATCATTTTATCAATAATTGATAACATACTAATGGCCTATGATCATATAATAATTTGGCAATTAAGTTTTTGTAGGGTCATTGCTGATTTATGGCCAGCAGGACATTAGCATTTTGCTTACGGGGCACAGGAAAATGTCTATAAATATTATTTCCCTGTTATCAGTTTTTATCTATAGATGGAATACTTGCATTTCTTTGGGTATGTTTTTCTTCTAAAGACTTAACTTTCAGTAGCCCTAGTTTTAATTCTTTTAGATAAGATGTTGATGGTTTAAAATATGTAGACTTATGAATAGTGAAATACTCCTAAATTTGCAGTTTAATCAGGATATCTTTATGATTTGTTAAAAAAAAATATGGAATTCTCCACACTTTAGATGATGAAAATTAAAGGAAAGCCCAAGATGGGGCTCAAATACATGGCAGCACATAAAAAATTCAGGCATAGTAGACTTCAAATTATGAAAGATATTTTCTAATTTATTTATCAAATGCATTCTCTAATTTACTGTGTTTAACAAGTACATGATAGTAGTGTATAAAAGGAAGTGACATAGGGATTAAAAGATATGAAATTTGCCAAATTTAATTATTTGAGTTTAGGAGTATTTTTGCAGTTGCCAATATTCCATTGTTTGTTTCTACTTTTGCAACCATCTTTACAGAAAATGTAATCTCTTACCTGACCTAATACACATTTCATGTGATCTAATATTGTTAATAATTTATTTTTGTTTACATTGTACCTCTTCTGGAGTGTTGGTACGTGGAGGCAGAGTGGAATCAGTCCATGCTTCTGTACTACAACTATAGCTAGAAATTCTTATTTGTCAGAAAATTTATGATGTACTTGTTTTACCAAGCTTACTCACAGATGGCTAAACCTCTTCCCTTGGCCAGTGTGAAAAGTGGTTTATTAAGCTGTTAGTAATACACTCTGGATAATTTCAAACTTTCTAAAGATGATAATTGAGCCTATTGAAAAAACTAACATGAAATTTTGATTATTTGCATTAAACAATCTGTTTGATAGGACTTGAAAACAATTAATATTATATTAATAAATTAACAGTTAGAGAAAAAAAAGTACATTACACGATGTAATATCTTAATGCACTAAACAATAACTGAATAAGGAAGCTTAGTAGTTACTAGTTAGTCGAATAACAGAACTAAAAACATAGAGTTTTTTGACATATATTATAACTCTGTGTACACTCATAGACAAACAAACATATTATCTTAAAAAAAGTATAATGTAATGTAGAGTCATCAAAATCTTTGGGATTCACTAACATTTTTGCTTTGTAGCCTGTTAAAATGGATTGCTTTAGATTTGGATTTTTCTAAACCATAAATACAACATTCTTGTACACCAAAACAGTTGTCTAGCAACATTTATGTACAGTCACAAAAACCTTTGTAGTTGTTTTCTAATAAACCATCCCCTAACAAATGTAGTTACATCATCTAACACACACACACACACACACACACACACACACACACACACACACACACACACACACACACACACACACACACACACACACACAATGCCTAAAATTCACAATATATCTGTATAGAGTGTTGTTAGATTGTTTCTTTTTAGGGTATACTGTTGTTTACATTTTTTTGGATTGGGTTCTGTATTGTTTTCCCAACATATAAAGCCTCATGTGAATCATGGATAGCTAGATAAATCATTACACTAGATGTACTGATGTAATATTTTCTGCTACCTATAGTCTTAATCAAAACCTTACTGTAACTTATGGACCTGCTGGTATGAATTTACAATAATGGCCAGAAAGAAAAATTACCTTTCCAATTAAGTTTTTTTATATGTATTTTGTATAAGATGATTTTACTATATCTTTGAGGAAAGGGAATTTTAAATCAGATGTAGTAAAATCAGAGTAAGAGTTGCAGCTCAAGTTGAATGCGTCTGTTACACCTGGGTTAATGTTTAAGATTTTATTGGGAGTATTTTATATATAAAGGCACAGCAAAGAAAGTGAAGTGTTTTGATTGCTTTAATTATGAATGCAACCTGTAGTAACAGGCTTTAATGAGTGTGATAATCTGTCACAGACAATGCGCTTAACAATTAAACCACAGTCATACATACAGTGTTGTCTTATTTTTTTAGCTTTTATGATCTGTTCAGTATTGCTCTTGATAACATTATGTCAGTAGTAGTGAAATATCTGGATTAGTGAAAGCCGTTGTCACTCTCATGTACAGCACTAGTCTTACTTGAATAATTGCTCACAAAGTGAATAATAAAATATACTGGCTGATAGAAGTCTTCAGAAATAGACAGTATTCCTGTGGAAGTTTGAAAGTTAGGAGGGAAGAAATGATAAAAATCGGGAAGGTTTTGTTTAACAGTATTTCAAAAGGAGGGGAAGCATCAATATCATGGAAGAAAACAGTGGTGGCTGTAATACTTAAAGATGGTAAAGACCAATCAGACCTGGGTTCATATATGCCCAGTTCAATATTAAATTATGATTATAAAGTGTTTGTGTACATAATAGCTAAAACAATGGCTGAGGTGTTGCCAAAATTGATAGATATGGATTTTGTGGAGGGGAGGCAAACATTTCATAACATTAATAGAACAATGATGATCCAGAAGAAAGGAGAATGTGAGAAAATACTGCTATTGTTGATGGGTCCTCATGTAGGAAAAAGGGTCTATATTATACACTCGAAGTTTAAAAACTTCGAGCCTCATATGATCAACACCATATGAGCGAAGTTTGAAACATCGAATATATAATAAAAAATAAAAAAAAATAAAAACTTACCTAAATGCTCTGAGCAGAGGAGAAGCCCCCCTGCACACCCCACATGGGGGGCTGCACCCCCCCACACCCCCGCTACTTAAATATACCAACTCCAAGATCGCACTTCAGTGCAGAAAAGGGAAATCTTCCCATTCTGCACTGTATGGAGCTATTTGTTTTAACCTTCGAACTTGTAAAAGTTCGATCATATGGTGTCAACCATGTGACATTCAAACTTTTACAAGTTCGAAGTTATAATAGGAACCCTAGTAAAGACATTTGACAGAGTAAGCTGGGATTTTATGAGTGGGGAAATGAAAGCATTTGCATTCCCTGATACAATAATAAGGTTAATTAGGACTATATATGAGGGATTGGATGCAAAAATTGAAGTGAGAGGGTTCCTCTCTGATAAGTTGTGTCTGAACAGAGGAATCAGGCAGGGGTATTCTCTTTCCCTTTTGTTATTTAAGTTAGATTTAGAGTTATTGGTAAAGAAAATAAGGGACTCCGAAATTCAAAAATATATCTATTATGCTAATCAAGAAAAATTGGCTTTATTTGCAGACGATATTATTTTGTACCTGACAAAACCAGAAAATTGCATCTCAGTGTTGTGGGACATTCTGAGATAGTTTCAAGTCTTTTTTTTTTTTTTTTTTTTTATAATGAAAATTGTATAATATGTTGGAGCTTTTCTCCCCGGGCCTCCGCTGTAAAAGGGCTCTTCAGCTCAGTCGGACAATTCCAGTCAACAAATGTAAAATAAATAAAATAAAATAAAATGTTTGGGATATAAAATTAATGAAGAAAACAAAGGCTATAGGTGTAATAATTGAAAACACTATTTGTCGAGTGCTTATTAGTCCAACTCTAATAAGCGAAAACTCTAAATATCGAACAAAAGTTTCAGTGAAATATTTTGCTGGGAAAACAACCAGTCAACCATCCCTGGGGATTTGCCTTTTTCCCCACTGAAGTGCAATCTCGGAGTTGGTATATTTAGTTGGGATGGGGGTGTGGGGGGCTTAGCCACTCCCCACTAGAATGGATTTTATTTGGTGATGTTTTTGTGTAGTTTGCTGGGTTGGCCAACTGGTTTTTAACCCAGGGAAAGTTTTCACTGAAATGTTCATTCAATATTTACAGTTTTCACTTATTAGTGTTTGACTAATAATCATTCAACAAATAGTGTTTTCAATTATATGATATAGACCCAATGTAAACTATGTAACCAAACATGAATTGGTTCAGCAATGCCAGTATTTACTGTGAAATGATAAAATTAAGTATTTAGGAACATGGATTAAAAATGATTCTGTTATGGCAGCTAAGGAGAGACTAAACAAAACATAGTACAATAGCTGAGAAACTGGAAGCTGTTATTTATGTATGTGGATAGCAAGATACAAGCTTTGAAAATGTTTTTAGTCCCTTTAGTTTTATACACATGTTAAACATAATTTTATCAACCAGAGGAGAAGTTGTGGACAGCAATTAATAAAAAGTTGAATGATTTTATTTGGGAGGGGAAGCAGACAACGGTCAAGTGAGATAAGTTGATCCTAACAACAGAACAGGGTAGTTTAGGACTCCGTGATTTGAAGGGATATTTTAGAGCTACACAGTTAAGTCTCATATACATAACACAAGCTGAAACCTATAATTCAGTGTGGAAAGGGATGGTGATGAAGCAGGAGGGAAATTAAAGAAATAAGGAGATAGTGTGATTTTTGATGCAGATCATTAAGGCGAATATCAACAGCCATACAAAATATTATATTTATAAAGTAGCAAAAAGTATTCTAACAACAAATTTCAATATAAAAATGGAGAAAGGAGATTCTACTGATAGGATGACTGCAATTAGAGGTACAGAGAAGAGGGAAGAGAGGGCTGAAATTTACTGAAGAAAACTGGCAAAGAGACCAAAGTACTGGGAGCAAATAACTAGAGAGAAAAAGTTAATAGAATGGGAAGAAGCCAAGAAGACATTTGGCTAGAGACTGCCTTCTCTATCAGGGATTGCTACCAGAGTATAGGCCAAGAGAGGGGGACAGGGGAAGCCTAAGTGAAAGACCTCTTCTGGTAGAGTTTTTAGTTGAATCTAAAACATAAGCTTCTATTAAAAAAGAGATAATTAGTAGGGTGTATAAAATATTGCTTGATAACTGTAGGAATCAGTCAGAGGAAGTTAGAAAATATTGAGAAGAGAGACAGAATAATTAAATCATAAGGAAACTATGGGAGGACATATGTATGGCTCCCAAATATGCAACAAAGTCTAGAATATTTAGGATTTTTGCTCGGAAGTGCTTGCATAGGTATTTTTATACCCTAAGCAGACTCCAAATAAATTTTCCTCAGTTAGATGGCTAATGTTGGAGGTTTGATGGGGATGAAAGAAGTAACTGGGAATGTGTTTTAGGAGTGTAATGAGTTGGCAGACTGTAAAAATCCTTTACAGAGTACTCTGTCAGACATGTTGGGTGTAACTAAGGAAATAAAATTTGAGCTGGGATACAAGATCTGATTTGCCTATATATAGTAAGGCCTGGTTAAATTTAATTCTGGTGGCTGCCAGAAAACCAATTACTAGAAAATGGAAATTATAGTCTAACCCAACTGTATTTGAAGCAGTGCATATTATAACGGAAATAAAAGAACCGAAAGTGGGATGCTTAGAAAAAAGTAGGAGCAAATTACTCAGAATAAATGAAAATTGTGCATGCAGAATTATGTTTTAGAGGAGAAGTGAGGTTTAAGAGAAGGCAGGAACTGATTAACTTATGTATTGCTGGATTGATGATAATTGTATAAAAGAATATATGTGATGTATAATGTTTGTAACTGTGAACATGTTAATATGGTTTGTTTTCTTTTATATAAATATAGGTATGACTATGCCTTAAGTGATAATTCAATAAAGGTGTTAAAATAAAAGAATAAGAAAAAGAAATGGCTGACAGGACACCTTTGTATGACTTAGTGTATACAGGTTTTAGAGAACATATTCAAATGGACCAATGTATGAGTTGGAGTCCACAGTGATCTGTTTTAGGACCTATTTTGTTTATTGTCACGTTTTCCTGTTTTTGTTTAACGGACAAATGCTGGTTGTGGAGATATGCTGATGACTGCATGAATATAATTATATATAAAATAAATGATTATGTTGGGATAAATAAGTGCTTTGTTAAGATAAATCAGTGTACCAGACATTATGAATTATAGTTCAATATTGTTTAGTCTGGACATCATGGAAAGTCTACATTTTTGTTTTATGGTAGACTTGGGTATTAATATACATAATGTTTTATTTTTTTTTTATAAAAAACAATTTATTAAATAACACAGGATGGTGCAGTGGTTTGTGTTGTCGCCTCACAGCAAGAGGTTCTCTGGTTCAATTCTCGGCTGGGGTTTCTTCTGTATGGAGTATGCATGTCCTCCCTGCATTCATGTGGGTTTCCTTTGGGTGCTCCGGTTTCCTCCCCCATACAAAGACATGCGTTTGGAGCATTTTCTCCCTGGGCCTCCATTGAAAAATGGCTCATTCCAAGTCAGACTTTCCCAGTAAACAAATAATAAATAAATAAATAAATATCACATTGCCATTTCTACATTTGTTCATGTCTCATATGGGCATAGAAATATTTGTGTAAACATTTCTAAGCCAAAATTCTAAATTTTTTCAATTTAGATGCATATCCAGGGAAAATACATACCTTATATTTCTCTTCATTGATAATCTGTAATATTTCTATTTAATTAATTGCTCAATCCATGCTATTTTTAATTTGGTACTGCATTTTCTTTTCAAATCTAATATTGCCCTAAATGCTTTCTTTATTATTCTTTTTCTTGTCTGCCATTTCTGTTGTAGCCTCGCTTGTAAAATCTACTACATGTTTTAATGCATTTAATCTACAGCCTCCGCACATCTTCCTTCAACTTTAACATTAGACCTGTTTATGAAGTTGATCTGAGTTCAATAACTTAGAAATTTGTCTAGCTTCATACGATGTTATAACCTCATCTCTATTTCATCTGCTTCCAAAATTTAGGTTCTTTTCCAACAGCTCACTACATTTTCTTCTTATCTTTCTTATTTCAAAATATAAAATGTCCTGTTGGTGTTATTCTTTTTTTTCCAAGGCTTAACTTAATTTAAATAAAAAACACCTGCTTAATGATTTCATGTGTATAAGGTTGCACATAATACTCTTTATATTCCTTTTCAAAATTTTTCCAGGTGCCCACATGTGAACCTTTCTTTACTATGTTGGACATTGTACCTATCATGTACTTCCATCTGGACATGTATTTTGAGTCCTGAATAGCTGCATGACCTTATAGAATACCTTCAAATCAGGTACTCCCAAGCCATTGTTTTCCTTTGTCAGTGTTAGTTTTTCTGATAGCATTCCTTCTAAAGATCCTTTTTATCCCAAATAAACTACTTAATTCCTTGTTCATACTCGATTACTTAGTTAATACATATACGCCTGGCCTGTATAAAGAACCAGTTGGACCAAAAACATTTTGACTGCTTGTATCTTATTGTATACATTATAAATAACATATGCCATAGTCTTATCTTACGTATAACTGTTTGAGTAATTTCTTTCCACATTTCTTTAAGTGTTTGCTCAACAACCCATTTCAACCAAATTCCCAAGTATCTCATCTTGTCATGATCTCACAAAAAGGGGAAATTCTGTACCAAGTCGTGGTTTGGGGTATAATTCAAAACTATGTTTGTTTTTGTTTCATTTGCTTTCTATTCTGTTATACTAGTAAAATATTTCAATTTATCAAATATAATTTTTATATCATGTTACGAGCAGGTAACATATAATATTATGTCATCCAATAAAAGCACAATTTTCTCATTAGTATGCCTTCATTTCTATCCAATTATATTTGATTGTCTTGTGTTTCTGGATAATGGTTTTAAATATAAAGCACATAGTAATGGTGAAAATAGACATTTCTGCTTAGTTTCTCATGAAAGACTAAATGTGTTAGATAGCTGATTACTATACTCCATTTTAGCTTCACCCCACCTTAGCTTGAACACCTTTCTAGATATTACAAATGAATGTTTTGCATGTCTGTGTACACTCAAATGCCTCAAAAGATGTCTTCATAAATTCCCCAGTCACTCTGTCAATTGCTTTTATGGCATCCAAACCTATTAACATTAGTATGTTATTATTATTCATTGTATCCTTTTGAATCATAATAGTTTTGGAAAAAGTTAAAAATAATTTAAAAATATACTAAATATAGCTTCAGCATATTCCATTATTTTGACAACATGATGAGCAATGAAACCACTTGTTTATATAACTTTCTTTTAAAGGCCAATATTTCTGTGACTAATATCTCTGTAAATATTTAAAAATTATTATGCATATTCAATTATTTTTATTTTTTTTCATTTAAATAGAACTTTAGGGATCTTCATCTGCATTATTTTTTAAAATTTGAATGCAGTAGAATTTCAAACATCCTGAAGTAATGGATGGGGTGAATCTTGTTTGTTGAATGAGTGACATATGGTTTGTACTCCCTCTTTAAATTGGTGACAAACTAGGCATGTGAAAGAGAATTAGTGAAGCTTCAGAAGGAGTACATTTGCTGTTCTTAGCCATTAAAGATTGCCTGCAGCCAACCTAAATTCCATAATGGGATCTTCCATATATTCATCATTATTAGTAGAAGATATGCAAATGTACTCTTTTTGAAAATATCATATCATATGATTAAACCCATTTAAAATGTCTTCTCCTGGAGCCAGTAGTGGGTTAAATGCATTTTGGGTAGTTTTCAGACCACAGGTCCCTGCAAAAACGTTTTTGGACAACACATAAATACATATTTTATATTCATCTTCCTGGCTGTTTTGAATGTATACTTACCTACTAGATTTAAATTTATAGTTTAATAAAACAAAATGTATGTGACTTTGTTTTAAATTTCATACCTCTTGAACATTTTTCTAGCAAGAAATTAAACAAACTGGACTAACCAAAAATAGCAAAATTACCCATTTCAGAATATTTCAGTATTAAAAGACCATTATATTCTACCAATGTGCCTACCTATCAGTGTTAGCCACTTTATTTTGATGACTTGAAATGTCTGTGATAAAAAAATGGTCACAATAAAAAAATTCCAACTTAATTTATACAAACTCAGTCATGCAAAGACAGAATGACTACTTACATTGATTATGACAGCATGGTCAGTCTTTCTTATTGTCAGTCAGCCCTTGCAACCAGTAATTATAGACGCTTTGTTGACAGTGCATACCTTAGATGCCTGAGTGTGGTAAAATAAATAAATAAATAATAACTATGGACACAGTGATGTATTACAAGTTTGTTTCACACTCACAGTAGCCATAGTAAAGTTTTCCAGCATTTCAAACAAATGGACACCAGCCTAAAACGCCACACTGTTTAAACTGTACAGCCATAGGTTCATAGGTTCATGGGAGTTTACTAGGCTAATGGCCCTAGGGCCTTTACAACTCTAGCTTTGTTATACCCCTGCTCCCTAATTGAACTTGGTTAAATCGTTATTACTTGCAGAGCAAGTCTATGATAAGAATTGACTGCCCCTATCCATGAGGGACATAGGTGCCACCCCCGGGGTGAATTTATGATCTCCCATCCAATTATATAGGTTGTGCTGCAATGGGATCATTGAGGAGGTCTGCTTCATGTGAATTGGGTTTATTCCAGAGCAGTGGCAATTTCTGGGAGAGATATCTGTCTCTCCAGCATGTTCTGTTAATGTCACAGGCTAGGTTGAGATCCCTGGAGTGAGCGACTCTTGTCTCATTTGATTTGTGGACATGAAGCATTTCCATTATAGCAAGGTCAGAGACTGTTTTGTAGGCCAGGCACAAGTCACTTCTCAGCAGCCTGTAGGATACAGAGTACAGTGATAGGACTTTTAGTCTTTCCATGCAAGTCATGTTTTGGAGGCCCTGAATTTTTTTGGTGAGATACCTCTGTGGTCTCACCAGCTGCTGCAGGTGTCTGGTACATGCAAAAGGGAGCACTGAACTCTATAAGTGGTCTGATAAGGGTCGAATACAGAGGAGTTATAACATCTTTAGTCTTGGATGTGATACCCTTACTTATTAGATGCACTTCGTAGAGGTCTTTCCTTACCACTGCGGACACATTCTGATTGAAGTTTATATTGCTATCAACCTGTGTTCCCAAATCTCACACCACTGGGTTTGAACTTGGGGGGGGGGGGTGCTGTCAATATTGGAATTTGCAGGGACTTCCTCTTTGTTAAAGGGGATAATAATGCACTTTTTTGAGTTTAGTTTTAGTCCGTGGCTTTGGCATCAATCATTTGTCTGTGTTTGCCCCTTTTGTAATATGTTAACATCATTTCAGGACTCAATGATTGTGCCCAGTTTGCAGTCATCAGGATGCAATCATTGAGTCCCAAAACAAAGCCAGAAAGAGAATAAGTTACTTTCATCCATAGAGAGCTCCAGAGCAGTTATAGCCATTTTACTTTGTACAGTACACCTTGTCTGTTTATGATAAAAATACCTCACAACCTCTTAGTACAAGAATAAGGAACAAAGCAAAAAATAATGAGTGACACAGCCCTAAATTAGGGATAAGTATTAATTACTGCTATTATATACTCAGAAGGTTATGAAGTCTGAAACTAAAATGTCATTATTCAGTGACTGCAGTCCTCAATGATTTTCCAGAAAACCACAAATATTATGATGAACAGACTAAAAATAAAATCTTTCAATCTCTTAGGGCAGGAATCTGGGACAAAGCACAAAATAATGGTGGCTAAATTCTCATATTGAGGATATATTTTAAATACTACTCTTAGAATGTTGGTAGAAAAGAAATATTTTTGTAAAGCATGCATTTCCTTGTGGGGAGTTTGCATGTCCTCCCTGCGGTCGGGTGAATTTAAAGACATGCAGATAGGTGTGAGCGAGTGTGGGTGTTCCTTCTTTGAAGGTTGGGCGCCAGGCTGGCAACTCGACACTGAAAAAAATTCACTGACAATCATTAGTGAACTGGAGTTCTGCTGTGGCATCCCCTAACTGGGAAAAGCCGAAAGACAGTTTATGCATTTCCTTTAGGATATGAAGTCTGAAACTCAAATGTCTGTCATTATTTAGTAACTGCAATCCTCAATTGTTTGCCAGAAAAACACACATTTTATGAATAAGACAATAGAAATCCAAAACAAAATTGAGGATATTTTGCAAAAGCTAGGACAGTTTCAACTTTGGTTCACACAAACAGAAAAGTATTGTTACTTATTTCACACATATGCACACTAGTCCCATAAATCCCAACTGTTTAGCTGAGAAAATGACAGGAGGGTAAATCAATTTCAGCTACAGCTAGCCTCCCCAACTCAACTAACAGTTATAATCTCTTTGCTGACTTTGTATACCTCAGATTCCTGATTATGATAAAATGAACAAACAATATAGTTTATTTTTGTTTCACACAAACATTAGACCCCCCCCCCAAGTAAAGTATTCCTTTCCTATTTTATGTGCTAAGTTGAATAACTTAGAGGAGCTACTGCAGCAAGACATCCTAGGATACCCTTACTATTCTTAGATATAAAAGAATCTCTGAATGATGCCAATTAAAATACTGAATTTCAAACACATGGACATTTAAAACATCTCTACCCACATATTTTAATGCAAATCTTGTTGTGAACATAGCAAAACATGCAGGGATCCTGGCTACTAAACAGAACACATGATGCTTTATAACACTGAAACAGAGGCAGATGTTTGTTCAGTAAGACCTGCACGCATTGATTACATGACATCATTTCACAGAAGCAGCATAATAAGGGTAAGATCTGATTATCAAGATTAAAAAAAAAATCACTTTACATCATGCTACCATGGTCCAGTCCACTACTGCTTTTACAAACCTTGAGTCTGTGACCACCTTGTTTAATAACTGCAAGGTTTCTCTTGTTTGCTTTCCCAAAGAATCATGGGAAAGCAAGGAACAAAAGCCGGTGGCTACTTATATAGGGTCATGTGGGTGTTTATTTAAGTATTTATCTATCTTTAAAATTAAAGAAAAATGAATAAACAAATACATAAAGCATCCCGGGCTGAATGCCACTGGGTTGTGGTGTGCACATACAAATGCCAGGCACATTCAGTAGACAGAGGTAATAGTGTCATTTAACAGTTTTGTTTTAATTAAAACTCAAATAAATACTTTTTCTTTAGTGCTTGCTAGTTTCAGCACATAAGGTAATTAAAATGAGTTAGCAGTACTGAACATAACAAAACTTTATTTCTTTGTAGATAGTGGGTTGTTGGATGACCAAGGACTCTGCCAGAGCTGTGGGCCCTGGACAGCCTCCCAATCATTCGTATTATAATCCACAACTACCTGAAGCCATTTATTCATTCATTCATTCATTCATTCATTCATTCATTCATTCATTCATTTATTCATCCACTCCATTTCAGCTGGCAATTTTCTTTGGATTGTTTAGTACTTTTTCATTGTTTTAACTATGGGCTATCCTTTAAATAAGTTGTTGTTGTCTTTCAGCTTTTCCCAGTTAGGGGTGGCTACAGCAGAACTCCGGTCCGCTAATGATTGGCAGTAGATTTTCACGGTGCCGAGTTGCCAGCTCAACGCCCAACCTTCAATGAAGGCACGCCCATTCACGCATGTCTTTCAGAACGCCACTCAACCCGCGGGGAGGACATGCAGTCTCCACACAGAAGGCACTCCCTGCACACTAGCTGAGAATCAAATGGGCGAACCTCTTGCTGTGAAGCAACAACACTACCGCTAAATAAGTAATACTATTAAATAAGTAGTGCTATGCATTGCAAAATAACTTTCTCCTTTGAGCTAAGACAAAGGAAAGAACTTTATTAAATATTGTTAAATTAGATATTGCAATAAAATAACTCAGTTTTTGTTGTCAAATATTACAATTATCTAAGAGAAGTACATAATTCAAGTGTGAAAAGGGTGAATATGGATTAATTCTGAGACAATATATTGTAGTAATCCTCTGCTCCAAGGTATAGTAACCTTATACTTGCAATGATCATACATTCAGAACATCAACTATCAAACAGTTGAGGTCAAAATGGTGACTGCTGAATGGTTGAATTTATTTTAAAACACAAATATGTGCAAACACAATGCACCTAAAACAACTCTAACACATCTAATACTTAAATAACTTATGCAATCATAGACACAAACATACAACCACACACACCAAGAAAATAACAAATGTGCTTTTATGTGGGTGGCTTTGCCCCCAGCCCCCTCCATATGTGGGGATCTCATCCATGCTCCCTTATTTTATATTCCATATTAATGGCTACATAACCTCCAGGAAAAAAATCAGCCCTATACAGTGCAACCCATTCCCGCATTGAAGTTGACTATTCAAATTTGCAACCAAAACTTTGCAGTCAAATATTTGAATGTTTGACCAAATATACAGGGTACAATTAATTGTGTATGTGTGTGTGTGTGTGTGCGTGTGTGTGTGTGTGTGTGTGTGTGTGTATATATATAGATATAGATATATATATATATATATATATATATATATATATATATATATATACAAATATATATATATATGTGTGTGTGTGTGTGTGTGTGTGTGTGTGTGTGTGTGTGTGTGTGTGTGTGTGCATGTGTGTGCATGTGTGTCTTTGTGTTCTCAGAATGTATATAGCAATTATCTAAAATCATAATGTTTTATTTGAAGATTAGTATAAAGGAGAGTAGCCTGAAGGGCTAGATTCAGGAAGTTAGTTCCTCACTGAAAGGTCATGTGGATCTCCTGGGTACTGTTAAGGCCTGTGGAACCACATTTGGTTTTAGCTTAATCTTTACTCATTCACAATCAAGTAGGGCAACGTAACCACACGTCTACATTACCAACATTTTTTTTCTGTCAATTAAGCCCATTTTGCACACTACAGCTTTGCTGTGCAGATTACTTATGTACAGACTATCCAGCACATAAACCCAAATCTTAAACTTGTACCCCTTCAACTCAGACATAGCTAGTAATCAACCTATGCAAATGAGTTTGCCTGTAGGGCTATGAATTTCATTCTTTACTTCATGTAATTTCAGATGCTTCAATAAACTTCTATATGTAGAATATGACATTACAGTAACAGTGACCACTGTATCAATCTTAAAATTCACAGGAGTTTTATAAAAAGGAATTTTAACTTGCTGGTCTTCTCCTGCATATGGCAGGGTAGTAACTAAACCCAGGAGAATTCCTTATGCACATTATTTTTAGCTTCATTTGTAATTTCAGAGGCAACCTCTTTAATTTACTTTGCTTTACAAAAGACTGCAAATGGTTCAGTTTCTTACATGTCTTACACATTCTTCCATATGCAGCACACTGCCTTATGCATTTGCTAGGCTTACTCTTATCCTGTTTTTTAACATTTGCTCAGTTTAACTAGAATTATGCTTTTTAATGAAACTTATCATTTTTTCTTCAGACACATCATTTGCCATATTTAAATTGGCATTTTGCCCTTTAATTCTGCCTCTTAGGTGAAACGTATTGCTTTTTTTAGTTTGATTAACTTTAAGCTGCAATTTTTGAGACACTTCTGCATCAGTCAATCCAGTCACATTTCTGTCTCTTCATCTATTCATCTGTTTTGAAATTAAAGCCACAATTTTCTGCCAGTTTATGTATCACATTACAAATGTTTCAACACATTTATCCTTTTCGTGTACACAGCTGTGAAAGCATGCACTCTCATGAACTATACTTCCCTTGGACACTAAGTGTTCATGAAATCTGAGAACACTTTATCTTGCCAGCTAATAGTTTGAAATATAATGCAATCAAGAGGAGAGAAAGGGGACAATATTGCCTCATCCCTCTGGTTAATACAACACTTTGGAAAACAGACCCTCCTATTTTAATTCTGGCTTCTGAGCAACTGCAGATAGTGAACAACAAAGTAATTAAGGTGTTGGGGAAACCAAGATAATTAAGGTGTTGGGGAAACCAAACACCCCCATTAATCTTTTAAGATAATCCCAGGTTACCTTATCAAATACCTTTTTTGTGTCCAGGCTAACCAATATTTAAGAGACGGTGCTCATCTCCTCTTCGTCGTCTTCCTACAGCATTTTCAGATTTCTATATTATTTAAAGATCTGCCTATTTCCCACAAAATCACATTGGTTAGGTGGCTAAGGTTTGGTAAAAACTTTGGTTTATATCTCAGCCAATAGGCCCATAAAGACTGTTAGTCACGGTTTAGAATTGAGATTGGCCTTATGACTTGGGATTAGTTGGGTCCCTACCTTCTTTTGGAATTACTACAATCATTGAATGCTTCCCTGATGATTGAATCTGCTACCCTTGTAACATTCCTTTAAATAATGCTTTTCTGATTTTAACTAATCTTGGCATGTTGAGCATCCAGATTTCTATTACAATGCCATCTGATTCAGGAGCATTTCCCCACAGCTGATTCAATGCCATACTTCTCAATTCATCTTCAAAGATGTTAGCCATGAGGGCGTTTACACCCTTATCTGTGATCATTAGAAGATCAAGTCCACCCAGGAACTGACCCAGGCCAGCCTGTCAAAATCTGTTAAGATCTAGGATTTGTAGAATTACACATCACACTCCTTAGATACCTCAGTAGTAAGGTCTACTTTATTCAGAGAGTGGAGAGAGTTTCTACTGACCATTTCTTGAACTATTTCCACTTGAATGAATCTGTTGAAAAAAGCCAGTGCATGGTCAGAGATCACTAATGAATGTTCCTCAACCTGTTGCACCATATAAAGATGCTATTTGGATAACTAAAGCCTATCTAGTGTACCTCACTAAGTGAACCTTGATGAATAACATGCATACTTCCCCCTTAAGGACAGGCTTTGACTGCAGTCTTCTAAACTAAATGTTTTCAAGTAATGCTTAAAGCAAAATCCTTCGTTAAATCAGTCTCAAACATCTAAGACCTCAGAAGACATCTGCCCTATTGCACACTAAATTCCAATCACCTTCCATCAGGAGTATATCTTGGTGAAAAACAACAATTTCTCCCATCACTTTCTCAATTTCAGTCAGGGAGGACTTGCAGAGGTAGATATACAATTAGTAAAGTGAGTCTTTTCCCTAACCAGTATTGTCTCTGAACTACCTATCAATTTCTCATTGACTTGCAAGGGGGTTCCTTTTCTAATCACCAACACAATTCCTGTCCTCCTATTTCCTGAGTATTCCACAGCATAGCCATCAAATAAGCGTGTGTTTACCAACTCCTGATGTTCACCTCAATTCATTGTGTCTCCCGCAAC
This sequence comes from Protopterus annectens, assembly GCF_019279795.1. Taxonomy (NCBI): domain Eukaryota; kingdom Metazoa; phylum Chordata; order Ceratodontiformes; family Protopteridae; genus Protopterus; species Protopterus annectens. Next base: position 1,130,102,087 of record NC_056744.1, on the reverse strand, counting down.
ATGGCTACTTGCACCCCTTCTTTGGCTTGATAGGCTAACAGTTGTTGCTGATTACATAGGCTAGTGAGACCATTATTACTGCATGACAGCAGAGTAATCGTAGTGAAGGTTGGATATTTAATAATCTGAGTACTTGTTCCCTGACCAGATGTAGTTGCCAGTATTAACAAAATGATCCTTGTGAGTCAGATTTATGTTATGGGAGGTGGATAATGTTTTCTTTTGCCTTAATCAATTAAATTATATTGCATTTCAGGACTTGTTTATGATCAGAGAGCCTGCAAAAGTGGACAGAGTGGGGAGGGAGAGCCTTCGACCCTCGTTAAGGTTCTGAATCAACCTAGAACCCCTCAGGTGTCAAAGAGAATCTTTCAGTATAGAACATATAATGCTCTATGTGACAATCATAAAAGTATGGATAATAAAATTTGAGAAAACTGGGAGAAGCACCTATGTAGACAGTTCACCAGAGAACAGTGCGAAATATATTTAATTCTGCATATACCTCTCAACTGTTCAGATTTTTGCAGAATATCCAGATTTTTGTCTCTTACTTTTTGTCTGTTCATCATAATATTTTGGTTTTCTGGCAAATCATTGAGGATTGAAGTAATTCAATAATACTAAATAATGGGAGATGTTTGAGTTTCAAACTTCTTATATTTTAGAAAATATATCTTCTTCTTCTTTCGGCTTTTCCCGGTTAGGGGTTGCCAAAGCAGAACTCCGGTCCTCTAATGATTGGCAATAGATTTTTACGGTGCTGAGGTGCCAGCCCGACGCCCAACCTTCAACAAAGGAATGCCCATTCACGCATGTCTTTTGAATGCCACTCGACCACGGGGAGGACATGCAGATTCCACACATAAGGTGCTCCAGCCGAGAATCGAATGGGAAAACCTCTTGCTGTGAGGCGACAACACTACCGCTGCACCACCGCGGCTTATATAATAATGCAAAATTTGTCATTCCAGCAACTTTCTAAGTTTATAGGAGCAATATTTATAATCTGTTCCCATTTTTGGGCCTTTGTTCCCCCATTATTTCTGGCTTTGTCCAGATTTCCTACACTGAAATGCTTTAGGGGTATGAATCTGCAAGATATGCCACTAAGTCTTGAGCCTTTAGAATCTATGGATGATAATATATATACATAAGCATTTTTATACCCCAGATAGGGTTCAAAAGTTCTTCTTGTAGGATCTCTCAATTTGCTGGAGATGCACTGAGGACAGAAATGGGAACTTTTTTTTGGGTAAGTGGAAAATTAGTGCAATTTAAAATAGGTCTTCAGAATTTAGTAAAAACACTGCTGAGCTGAAGATGCCATTTAGGTTAGTGAAAGATATACCCCTGGATTCACTATCCTTCCGCGCATGGAAATGGCAGTTTAGAATCCTGACGGCAGCGTGCCATGCATATTAATGAAGTCACGCTGCCTGAGCTCCCAATCCTACACAGAGCATGGACAAGTGCAGGGGGCGTGTCTGAGAGCAGAGCTCTCACAATATACACGCCCCTGCAATGAAGGACTGCATAATGATAGTAAACACTGAGTGAGACCGCTCATAGATGTATGTATATCCCCAGCGACATCCCCCACATGTATAAAATCAATACAGAAGAACAAAAATAAAAAGGTTTATGTTTTTAATAAAACGGATGAGGTTTAACCGTAGGTGCGCGGGTTTGCCCATCGCTTAGCTACAGTTAATACAGGTTAAATAGCAGAAAGAGGATAAAAAGCAAGATATATGCAAATGAAGCAGTACAGCAATAGTGTAGTGGGCAGAGCATTCGCCCTACAAGCAGTCATTCCTGGTTCTAGTCCCACCCCAGTACATTCCATTTTCCCTTCCAAATCACTTGTTATGATAAATATTTTTATTGCATGACCTAATAAATAGCATATATTTCAGAACTGCAATAATGCATGTAATGTAGACGTGAGGAGTCAGTGTGATAATGTTGCAAAGTCCACAGATAATCATGTGACCCATACAGTATCACAGATACAAATGGAAGGTAAACTGTGTAATGAATGATAACTCCTTACATTTCTTCAAATTTCCCACCTCCCTAAGACCCATTACACTTTCTAAAATTTAGCACTAGTAAGCGGTAGCAAGTGGTAGTAAGCACTCTTAAGCACCAGTAAGTGAGTTTAAGCCCGTTTGAGTGGGGGTAAGCAATGCGCACACAAGTGAAGCAAGATTGAAGCCAACTCTCTGTAAGCATATGTAACCTTAGGTTAACATTGCTTACCCTTGCACAAAGCTGCACAAACCTGCTTACAAGTGCTCAAAAGTGCCTTGTTCACTCAGTATGCATCAGCCGCCATTCTGGGCATGAAAAAATAACCAGGCTTTGGAGGTTGTGAACCCAGGACCCTGTACTCTTCATTTACAGTACTTAACCACTAAGCCAACACAGCAGTACATAAGATTGAGGTTTTAATAAACAAACCTCTCCATAGGAAAACAAGCTGAACATGTGAAAGGACTTTCTATACAGCCTTATGTTGTATACCCAGCTACATCACATAAATATGTGAACTGGGGTACTGCAGTAAGCACAGATGTGAGGTGTTATTGTAATAGAGTGTAGAAGTCCCCAAGACCCCATACAGTGTATGTACACATGAATCATGGATACCAGACACATATATAACCTGTAATAAATAATAAATCACTGCCAAAAAGCAAATATAATGCTAATTAACTATTAAGCAATGATAAGCGCTGCACATGTCAGCTTAGTAAGTGTAAGCAATGTGTAGGGCAGCCAATTCAGTCTGCCTTTTGGTATACCTCTTTAAGGCATTGCCAACCTTAGGTAAGCAGGTGTGCCCATAAGGCCTATTCAAAACTGGCCTATTCAAAACTGGCCAGTCACAGATAAGTGTGGGAAACTGGCCATATTTAAACCCCACAGGTGGGAATACTTCCCATAACTGGTTGTAGCTTCCTACTGCAGGCAGAATGGCTGGAGTGGGTGAAAGCACTTCATTTAGAGTGCAGTGCTAGGGCATCCAGGAGTCAAAAATCATGGTATGGCTCCTGCTAAAACACCATGAGCAGAGACTACTGCAGGGCCAGTACCAGGGCTCGCAGTATAAAATGGAGGCCTGGGACAGTCTCGCCCATGACCTCACCAGTGCCACAGGTATCCCCCGGACTGGTGAGCAGGTCAAGCACCACCATGCTAACCTAAAGCGGCAGAGGGGGGATGTACTGGAACAGTGGATCCAGGAATCTCAGCAGATGCCTAATGCCCCAGTACTGTGTAAGTACTCATTCTACTAAGTAGTTAATAATTGCCTAGCTTGTGTATACTATGGCTAGGTATGGCTAAATATCACTGTATTTCTCTGACAG